>NC_133361.1:50503267-50543558 GCF_049309525.1 Garra rufa
TATTTTATTTTACACTAAAGCTCTAATACGGAAATGATGGTCTATATCAGCAATTATTGTTTTATTTTATTTTTTATTTTTTATTTTTTTTTACACTCAATAAAGGATGTACTCCCTGAAAAAAAGTAGTTGTAAATAATACATATGTTATGTTATGTTATGTTATTTTATTTATTTTACACTAAAGCTCCAATATGGAAATGATGGTCTATATGAGCCATTGTTATTATTATTATTTTTTTTTTACAATCAATAAGGGATGTATTACCTGAAAAAAATTGTAGTTGTAAATAATATTAGATAATAATAAAATTAAAATTATGATAAAAGTACATTTCACACTAAAATATTATTTCAGTTTGTCTATTTCAAAATTTCATGATTTTTTAAAAAATGTGTTAAATGCTGTTTCTTTCTAATAGTTTTTTTTCTAACTAGCAAGTTCTGAGTGAAAATAGTTTTTAAATTTAAAGTGTAATAATACTTAATAAATTTATATATATATATATATATATATATATATATATATATATATATATATATATATATATATATATATAAAATCATTCACCTTTTATCTCAGATCTAGAATTTTATTTTAAAAAGAGTAATACATAAATACTTGATTATATCATTATGGGTATAAAATAAATCTAATTCTAATATAATTAAAATTTCATTTGAATTCGTTTGTAGATATATCCGTATGAACTCAGTAATCAAGAAAGATGTACATCTCTTTATCTCCAGCTCCAGATCAAACATGCTGTGACCCAGGCTGAGATCCAGCAGCTCAAGAGGAAGGTATGACTGTCCGTCACCAACACCACTTGTACATGTCATTTAGTTTGCTTGCTTTTGATTTAAGATTTCAGAATAATAAACATTTATAAGAGGTCTTTAAACAACCTCTATTTACCCTTGTGATGATCTCTCTGCCTCTCTCTAGCTGGCTCACGCTGAGCAGGATAAGCTGCGCTGGCGGATGGAGCGGGCTCAGTTGGAGCAGACGGTGAGAGAGAATAAGGAGCGGATGGAGAAGTTGGAGGGCTATTGGATGGAGGCTCAGAGCTTGTGCCAGGCGGTGGACGAGCACCTGAAAGAGACACAGACGCAGTACCAGGCACTGGAGCGCAAGTACAGCAAAGCCAAACGCCTCATCAAAGAGTACCAGCAGAAGTGAGTGCAGGGGATTGTGACTTAATGACTTAAATTAGGATCACAAAACAAAATCAGCATGTTTCACAGGGTTTGTGGTTAAAAAAAATAAGACAAAACTCCTTCGTTTAAACCAAGTTGTGCATATGTGTGTGTCTTAATGCAGAGAGATTGAGTATTTGAAGAAGGAGACGGCCCAGCGCAGAGCACAAGAGGAGACAGAGGCCAGCCACAAGGTGGAGACAGAAAATCTCCAGGAGAAGGTGTGTTTGGAAATCAGTATTTTCAGAAACAGTTCATTCTTATTCACTCACACACTGTGGGATTCACAAAAGTGAATGCAAATACTAGTTTTATATTACATTTATTAGTGGGGCCTGCTTAATTCATTTTAAGATTCTTTTGTTTGTTTTTACATTTTTAAACAGACAGGCATCTGCTTGCGTATCAAGCCTTTTGTCTATGAGTAATCCATCAGGATCCCTCAGATGTTCAGATCAAAGGGTGTTGACTGATCCTAGAGCAAGAATAAAATTGAGAATTGATCTGGCTTTTTCAGCAGTTGCAGCAAATCTGTGAAAAAACAGCCTCAAGTGCACAAACACTTTTTGATTTTATATCTAAACTGAAAACTTAAGCTTTTATTGTATTGTATTAATTATTTTCAGCATTGCACAACACTTTGGTCAACTTCTAGTTGTTTAAAATGGTGCTTTAGAAATAAACTTACAGTTGAAGCAAACATCCCTATTATAAGTCCTATTTTTACTTGGGCAGCGCATTTTAGAGTGGCGTGTCACGCATGAGACGCTGTAAAAGATGTGAGCACAGTGGTCAAAAAATGTTTGTCTAGTGTCTTTACAAAGAAAACAATGGAAAAATAGCGCAGTGGAATGGAAAAGCTGTTTAAGCTAGCCCTAAGTGGTTACATTTACACTGTTGTTCAAAATTTAGGGTCAGTAAGGTTTTTATATTTTAATTTTATGGAAGCCTGTTTCCGCCACTGAATAAAAATAAAAAGGTAATTGC
The DNA here is from genome assembly GCF_049309525.1 of Garra rufa. NCBI lineage: Eukaryota > Metazoa > Chordata > Actinopteri > Cypriniformes > Cyprinidae > Garra > Garra rufa. The sequence goes on from NC_133361.1 coordinate 50,505,455, forward strand.
TACACTTTATCTTATTGCATGATACAAACTCGTACATCTGACTTTTTTTAAACATAACATAAACATTTTAACAAAAACTTGAAATTGTGAGAAAAACTCAGAATTGCGAGGTTTCGACTCACAATTTTGAGAAAAAAGTATGAATTGAGATTCTCGATATTATAACATGAAATTGCGAGTTATCAAGTGAGAATTGTGAGATATAAACAATTCTGACTTTGTAATTCACTATTGCGAGTACATATTTCACAATTCTGAGAAAAAATTCAAAATTGAGGGAAAAAAGTACAAATTGTGAGAAATAAACATGCAATTGTGAGAAAAAAGTCAAACTGCAAGAAAAAAGTAAGAATTGCGAGATATAAACACAATTGTGAGAAAAAAAGTCAGAGTTGCGGCTTTATTTATCACAATTCTGACTTTATAATTCGGAATTGCAAGTTTACATCTCAAAAATCTGTGGAAAAAGTGTGAATTGCGAGATACAAACTTGCAATTGTGAGAAAAACAGAATTCTGAGCAAAGAAGTAAGAATTGTGAGAAAAAAAAGTCAGAATTGAGAGTTTATATCCCACAATTCTTACTTTATTTCTTGTAATTCTGACTTTATAATTTGCAATTGTGAGATTATATCTCACAATTCTGAGAAAAAAGTCAGAATTGCGAGAAAAAAGTATGAATTGTGAGATACGAACACAATTGTGAGAAATAAATAAGAATTGCAAGATATAAACACAATTGTGAGAAAAAAGTCAGAGTTGCGAGTTTATATTCTACAATTCTGACTTTATTGCTTGCAATTCTGACTTCATAATTCGCAGTTGCAAGTTTATATCTCACAATTCTTGGAAAAATGTCTGAATTTTGAGAAAAAATTGAAGAACTGCGAGATATAAACACGCAATTGTGAGAAAAACAGAATTGCTAGGAAAAAAATAAGAATTGTGAGCAATAAACAGGCAATCTTGAAAAAAAAAGTCAGAGTTGCAAGTTTATATCCCACAATTCTGACTTTATTTCTCACAGTAATGACTTCATAATTCGCAGTTGCAAGTTTACATCTCTCACAATTCTGGGGGAAAAAGTCTGAATTACAAGAAAAAATGTAAGAATTGCGAGATATAAAATCCCAATTGTGAGAAAAGGAGTCAGAATTGCAAGGACAAACTACGAATTGCAATTGTGAGAAAAAAATTTATATCCAACAATTCTGACTTTATAATTTGCGATTGCAGGTTTATGTCTCACAATTCTGGGGGGAAAAGTCAGAATTGCAAGAAATAACATTGGAATGTCAAGATATAAACTTGCAATTCTGAGAAAAAAATCTGAATTGCAAGAAAAAAAGAATTGCGTGATACAAATTCATAACTGTAAGAAAAATTCAGAATTGCAAGAAAAAAGTAAGAATTGCGAGATATAAACTCACAATTGTGAGAAGAAAAATCTGAATTGCGAGTTTATATCCAACAATTCTGACTTTATTTTTTGCAATTCTGACTTCATTATTCGCAATTGCAAGTTCATATTTTACAATTCTGGGAAAGAAGTCTGAATTACGAGAAAAAAATTAAGAATTGCGAGATATAAACTTTGGTAGCAGCTTTGGTGAACACAACAGTCATTTTCAAAACTTTTTGAAGAGTAATGTATGCATTTAAAGATAAAAACATTTGCCCACATATATAACAATGTTGCCATTAAGCGTAACTGGCTTGAACTTCCATCTGTGTTGTTTTCAGATTACTGACTTGGAGTCAAAGGTTGGTGCTCTGAAGAGCTTGGAGCCTTCGTAAACCTTCCACTGTGGAAACAACGGAGAGAACGTCAGAAACGCCTTGAACTCCGCCCACTCTACCCTCCGACCACATTTTGCCTCCATGACCTGAAGAGCCTGGTGAACTACAGGACACATGCTGAGGGGATGTTACCGGGGACAAAGAGGGGACAAAACAAACACTGTACCAGACGCCTGAGGGACGTCTAGCCATCAGGAGGCCCTTTTTATAGTCATTTAGTCATGTTCTCCATTTCTTTTTAAGCGCCCTTACAAGTATTACAAGCCTCTCTGCTCTCGGCAGGAATGTAGAACCTCTTTGTTAATAAACGTTCACTCACGTGCTTGCAGGAGAAGAACCAAACGGTCGCCGGACAAAGGCGGCACGGATGCCCACGTGCGCCCTTTGATAAGCGTAGAACGGGAGTGAGGGGCAACCTGTATAGCAGTGACTGACAAGAGGACTGTTTGTATATATTCTGGCATATATTTAAATATTAAAATCGCTTAAGCAATGTCCAGGGGGGGAGGAGAAGGGGTAAGGGCTTTACTTTTCACATCTAGGCAAGTAATACAATGAAAATGGTCCAAAGGAGATTTTTTTTTTTTTTTCTTTTTAGGACAACGTTGGAAAACAGGGTGTGAAAAGTGTGATCTTGACATTTAGAGTTAGCATTCAGGGGATTGTCTTGTTTGCTTGTCATGTTGATGGAAGTGTAGAATGAATAGGGACTAACAGCTGATGTTTCATCACTCAGTGCTTGTGGTTAGTTGGTGCAGTGCCTCGGTCAACCCTGCAATGATGTCTGACTCTGTGGTGTGCCAGAGTGAGACTTCTGCATCAATCAGAAATATGGCCTTGTTTTATTGCTTCCCAAAAGCTTTCACCAGCCCTCTCTGTTTAAGCAGACTCGCCGTGTGTTTACTCTGATGTAGTGGTCCCTGGGGACCATAGTAAGTGCACTCAGATTGCACTACAAAGAGAATCCTAAAGTTTTATGCCTCTGTTGGCTGTCATTCCTCCGCTGTCCTTCTGGATTCAGTATTATCATTCCATGTACTATGATGTGGAATCTCCTTTTAGTTGATTCGTGGTGTTGGAAGCCACTTTTGTCTTCGTTATTTTGTCTTAAATGTGTTTCGGTTTTTTATTGAACTCCTGGGAAAACTGGAATTTTGACACAGCAATTGAAGAAAGTTTTAACTCAATGGTTTCAAGTTAGGACACGAGTAGAATTGAGGTGTAAAACCATTTATGGCCATTCGCACAGAACCAAAAAAAATAAAACATGCCTCGGCATCTTGCATTTTTACTATTTCTCTAATATGGTATGGAAGCCCTTTTCTGCCTCTGTATGAAAAAATATAATAAAGTTATTGTGACTTTTTATCTCGCAATTCTCAGAATTGGAAGATATAAACTCCCAATCGTGAGATTAAAAACGCACAATTCTGACTTTTTTCTCAGGAATGAGTGATATAAACTCGCAATTGCGAATTATATAGTCAGAAATGCTAGATATAAACTCACAAATTCATTTTTTTTTCTCAGAATGTCAATTGTGAGAAATAAAAATTGTGAGTTTTTATCTTGCTATTCGTCCTTTTTTTTTCTTGAACGTGAGTTTGTATCTCACAATTCTGCCCTTTTTTTTGCAATTCCTACGTTTTTTTCTCAGAATTTCATGATGTAATTTCATAATTGTGAGAATAAAAAAAATTAGTTTTCATTTGACAATTCTGACTTTTTTCTCTTAACCGTGATATATAAACTCGCAATGGCGAGTTAATAAAGTCAGAAATGCGAGATATAAACTCACAATTCTTACTTTTTTCTCAGAATTGCGTGATATAAACTCATAATTTCAAGGAATAAAAATTGTTTGTATCTCGCAATTCTGCCTTTTTTTGCAATTCTTAAATTTATTTTTCTCAGAATTGCATGATATAAACTCACAATTGCGAGAAATAAAGTCAGATTTGCTACATTTTTCCCATGAACTGAGTGATATAAACTCGCTATTGTGAGTTATAAAGTCAGAAAAGTGAGATATAAACTCACTCTTACTTTTTTCTCAGAATTTCGTAATATTAAATCACAATTGCGAGAAAAACAAAAACAAAAATTATCTAGCAATTCTAATTTTTTTTTCTCAGAATTGTGCAATTAACTTTCAGTTGCGAGTTATAAAGTAAAAAATGTGAGATATAAACACAATTCTTTCCTCAGAATTGCATGATATAAACTTAGAATTGAGAGAAATAAAAAGTTTTTATCTCGCATTTGTCACACATGTGAGTTTATATCTCACAGTTGTGAGTTATAAATTCAGAAATGCGAGATATTAACTCAATAGCATGGAATAATTTTTTTTCATCATGAAATTCTGACTTTTTTGTCGCATATGCAAGTTTATATCTCAGTTTTGCCTTGTTTGCAATTCTGACATTTTTTTTATAAACTCATAATTGCAAGTTACAGAAATGAGTCAGAAATGTGAGATATAAACTTAAAATTCCTACCTTTTTTCTCAGAATTGCATGATATAAACTCACAATTGTGAGAAATAACTTAATAATAATATTCTGACTTTTTTCTCACACATGCAAGTTTATATCTTGCAATTCTGAGAAAAAAGTAAGAATTGTGAATTAATATCTTGCATTTCTGCTTTTGTCGCAATTCTGACTTTTTCCTCAGAATTGTGTGATATAAAGTCATAATTACGAGTTATAAAGTACAATTTTGATGGGAAAAAGTGTTTATATCTCACAATTCTGAGTCAAAATTGAGTTTGTATCTAACTTTATTTCTTAAAATTGCAACTTTATTGCGAGTTTGTCTCGCAATTCTGACTATAACTTAAATTACAAGTTTATATCACAATTCTGAGAAAAAAAAAGTCAATTTATATCTCTCAATTCTGACATAATTTCTCAGAATTTTGAGTTTATATTTCACAATTCTGAGAAAAAGTCAGAATTACGAGTTTGCCCCAATTCTGAGAAAGAACTAGCAATTGCAAGAAACAAGCTTCCATAGTTTTTAAAACTGAACTTATTTTTAATTTGAGCACTGAGTTTTAAAATGCTTGCTCATGTTTGAGACTCTGCAAAAGCCACAGGCCGCAAGATGTGAACGTAAAGGTCAAACACGTCAATCTAGCACATTCACATAGAAAAACAATGTAAAAGTAGTGCAGTGAAATGAAAGAAGGCGAGCTGTGTGAACCACAAGGTTGGTTCACAGAGAAAGCATTTCGCATTCAATTGTTCTGCTTTTTTGTTATTTATCTCTGTAAAATGCACAAGCTTTGCATTTTTAAGACGGTGTCAGGTGTCAACCCATTCTTTTCTTATCATTTGTTAAACTGCGTGTTGCATTTTAAAACTGTGTGAACGGCACCTAATCTGTGGAACCTCTCACATCTACCATATTAATTAAAAATAGAATCGAGTTGGTTTATCACATGCCAAAAAACTCTTATTCCCAGCTTAGTATCGAAAACCTTAAAAGAGTATTGGAGTTCTTTCCATTTCCCTTCCATAAGTATTGTTCAGCTTTTTACAAACTGTTCCTTTTTTATATGATTGTTCATTTTCATGAGGTTTTAGTCAGTTTCCAGTGGTTGAAAATGTTGAGCAACAGGGTAACACTGAGAACACAAACGATGCTGCAGAGTTTTGTGAAACGATGGGTAGGAACATCAGGAATCTTAGCTATTTTGCTAACCTATTTTGAATGTCAATCATCCTAAACCGCAATTAGACTGAGTTTATGTCTGACTTTCATTGTCGTAGTCACCTAAAATCATTTTGCAAGCGAGCGAGAACAAGCACTGACTAGAAACGATATTCTCGCTCTGGTAATTAAGGGACTATTATCTCAGTTGTTTCGCTCTTAATTCGTCGACTCTTTAACCCTAGTGTTATCTAGCAACCAAGTGCAAAAAGGTATTTGAGCAATTGAAATGATTCCGCAGTGATTAGTGCAGCAGTAACGTTATATGTATATAATAGAGCCAGTCTGACGGCTTTTTTTTTCTTTTATTTGCACAATGTCAAGGAAACCTTGATTTTTTCCATCCGTATAAGCCCACATGGCTAACAAGGACCTTAGCAAATATACTAGAACAAAACGGTCACATTTGATGTGTATAGTTCTGTTTACTGTGAGCCTCTGTTTGCTGAAATGTGATATTGTCACACGACGACCATGTTTGTGGATGTCCAGACGGTGGCACAGTTGAAACATGGAAACGTTCATTTCTTCTCCTCGTGCGTCACACTGTAGAAACGAGCAAACTGGGTTATGGAGGTAACGGACACTTTGAATCTTATAAACGCTTTTGAATTTCACATTTTAGCTTAGCTTAGCTTAGCTGCTGCCTTTGATGAACTGAATTTGCTTCTATGTACAGGAAAGAGCTCTGTGTTTTTCTCCTCACTCGCTGGTGTAACGTTAATAGTTGGTTCCTCTTTATTTTTGGTGTCATATGGTGACATCTATAGAAAAACATGTTCAAAAATGTTACGTTGCAGTGTCCTTAAACAAGCAGCAACTTGTTTGGAACCAGTATATTGGACGAAATAAAGTCTACAAATGCCACAGTTTGTAATTTGAGTGTAATTGCTATAATTATGACATTTGCACATTTGTCTGACACCGAACGTAAAGAAGGAACGCCGATTTTATAGTTGTTTTACGAACTCGACTCCATTTCCTCTGTACTGTTTTAGTTCTTTTTTTACCCCTGCCATGTAAATTGCTACCACATGATCCAGAGGAAGATGTTCTCCATTTGGAATAACCGTCATCATGTTCAATAACTGCATAAGTACTGTCATAATAAATGCCGAAATGTGCTGAGCAATGGTTTGAAATTTTGTCTGTTTTGAAAGTCAGACTAAGTTTTATTGCTGAGCAGGTGAGTGATCAACATTTTGTTTAAGTTTAAATGTATTCTTATATATTGTACTTCGAGATGCACATATTGAAAAACGCAAAACATAACCCTGCTGAAAAAAAAAACAGCTAAAACCAGCCTAGGCTGGTTGGCTGGTATTAGCTGGTTTAAGCTGGAAGTAGCTGGTTTTAGCTGGTCTCCCAGCCTGGCCAGGCTGGTTTTACATGATGGAAATAAAACTTTTTTTGACATATTATAAGAATGTCTAATCTGAAATTTGATGCCTTTTGGAAATGTTTCCATCTTTCCTTGGATTCATTATGCACATTAATACAAATGTTTACCTGGGGTGCCCAAACTTTCAATCCCCACTGTAGCTGGTGGTTTTCCAGCCTGACCAGCTAAGACCAGCCTGCCCAGGCTGGAAAAATGGCCTAAACCCCTCTAAAACCAGCCTGCCGACCAGCTATGACCAGCTAAAAAAACCAGCCAACCAGCCTAGGCTGGTTTTAGATGTTTTTTTCACCAGGGAATTTGACAACAATGCTGGAAAATATTGCTTTTGTGATATCAGTATAGTTTAGAATGTTATTTCTATTTCATTTTTTTTTGTTATTTTTTATTATTTTTGTTAAATGGTTACATATAATAGCTCCACTACGTTTTAGGAAGAAAAGTTGGCCTTCCTTGTTATTTTCAGAACCCCACGACGAGTCGCGATGTTTGAGTCGATTCTTTTTAAATAATAAGTCCATTTCAATGGCTCGTTTGTGAATTCAATCATCAGATTGCCGCAGACTCAAATGATTGCTACTGTCAGAGCAAATCAAAGTTAAGGTCCTTGCACAGTGAGTCTGAAATTTTCATATGCGTATTTTCAGATGCAGATTTCAAGTCCCTTTAAGACAAGTCATGTCACTCGGCGGCCATCTTTGAAACGCCTCTCGGGCATCCAAGTGCAGCTCCTATCTGTTTGAATCAAGTATAGGTCTCTGCAGGAAAGTAATGGGAGTTACTAGATCGGGGCGTTTTTAGACCATGGTACCTGATTGGCTGACGTCATAGTGACGGTAGGTTTAGGGGTGGGGTTAGGTAAAGGGAATCATTTCGATATCATGATTTAGAAACACCCAGCAGTTTGAAAACACCCACAAAATTCAGAAACGCCCACGTTTGCTCTGCAGAGACCTCTTCCTCGTTTGAATGGGGAAACATCAAATTCTCTAAAACTGTTCACCAAGCTTACGATTAAATTTCATATTTGAAATCTCCAAAGAAATCCAACAAGAACTGCCTCATAAATATGGTTCCTTGTGCTCCAATAGCGTTAAAAAAAATGCCTATTTTTCCGGCTAGATGAGCCAGTGCGCATGCGCAGTACTGAGCGCACGTCTTTGAGCGCCGATTGTTTCTATAGCAACCGGGACTTCTAACGGCAGCTGCAGTGACGCGCTGACTTTACTAATCAACGATTGGCTCTTTCACTAAGAAGGCGGGGCTTCGCGGCCATAATGAATATTGCATTTTTCCCCATTCAAAACTACACGAGTGACATGTCTTGGGTATTCTATAGTCTTTTGCTGCATCCCAATTCGCCTACTTATACTACGCCCTGAAAGTATATACTCTTTTTCTGAAGAAAAAGTATATACTTTTGAGTATGTAGCAGAATAGTAGGCAAGCTTTGGGACATACTACTTCGTCATAACTGCGTCTTTAACGGACGCTCTGTTGCTTAGTTACCTGAATCCTGTCACTGTTTAAACTGCCCTGTCAATCATCACAGTTAATATTTATATAAATTTCCTTTAATTTAATTTCCTACCATATTAGAGAGAAATGAAGAGGCACGTTCCTTCACGAGTCTTTCATGCTCTTGTTTGCATAATTATGCATTTAAACGTTAATGACCAAATCATAAAAGTTCATAATGTTGCTGCACATGAAATATAACGCGGATAACATTTAAAAATATTTTTTATCAGGTTACACACTGATTATTTATCACTCAAACCCCTTTCTCTACCTGTCCGTTGGTCGCGCATATCCTCCATGTTTGTAGTTTTTTTAACACTTTTTATGCGTGTTTGTAGTTCTAATCGATTCCTCGTTCACTGCGCAATGTGTTGTGGGCAATATTATCTGAAACTTTCGTCCGTCTTAAAAAAAAATGGATCGGGTTTAATTTTCTGTTTTTCACACCAAAAAAAAAAAAAAAAAAAACGCATACAAAAATTCCGGACTCTGCATGAAAGGACTCTTAAGGTTTTTCAAATGTAAAAAAAAAAAACTACCTTACTTTGTCAATCATATTTACACACCGCATCCGAAACGTTCATCCGTCATAAAACAAAAACTGATTGGGTTCAATGTTCTACGTTTTTTACACCTGAAAGATTAAAAAAAAAAACGGACATAAAATTTTTGGACTCAGCGTGCAAAGTTTTTAGGTGTTAAGAACATCAAAAAACATCATGTTTACAGACTGCATCTGAAATTTTTGTCTGTCAAAAAAAAAAAATCAGATTGGGTTCAATTGTATGCATTTTCCACACCAATTTTTTTTTTTTTTTTTTAGGATTTAGCATGCAAGGACCCTTAATATTTTTTAAATGGCAAAAAAAAGACCTCACGTCGTAAGGGATCGGGTTCGATTTTCTGCATTTTTTTGGGGCATTCAAAAAATGCATATGAAAATTTAGCACTTGCGTCATTCATGTTTGCACACTGCATCCAAAACTTTCGTCCGTCAAAAAAAATAAAAAATAAATTGGGATCAGGTTCAATTTTCAATTCGAAAAAACGCATACAAAAATTTCGGACTCAGAGTGTAAAGAACTTTAGACTAAATGACTGAACTGATCTTGTTCAATCTAAAATAAGCCAAAAAACAAGTAATATGAAGCTTGAGAGCGCTGATTAAACATTACTAATAATGTCTGAGAATCATAATTTTAATATCTTTGATTTTAGGAAATCTAGAATACAACAGCATTCTCGCAGCATGTACACATAACACACGTCTCAAGTGCTCATCACAAGAGGCTTTATTTAAGATGCATCTTTGACTCATGTCAAGGAAAAGGAGGCGGAGCAATGTCACATGCCCCGCCCTCCGTGTCTTTCGTTGGACATGTCTGAGTTTCAGATAATCGCACTGTAAACACGGACTTCTGTACAAAACCAAAAAAAAACAACAAGAGAAATACCCGCTTCAAAAAGATCAAATAAAAACAAATGAGAAACTTTGACCAAATAAAAACAGCAAAATCCAACTAAACCACCTACATGCTGTACAAATTCATCCATTGCAGACAGACAACGCAAAAAAAATCTATGCAACCAAAACAGAGGATATGTACAAGTCATCTGTAATGGATAAGAAATGATATCAAACCGAAACAACAAAAACCAGCAAACAGGCTATACAATTCTTTCATCGCAAACCACAGACTCTGTCTGGGCCGTCGCCTTTTAAACTGTACACGTACTTTGATTTTCTTAGATTTACAAAACAAATATTCTTCTTGAGAGTCCATCTCATAGCTCTTACATAAAATAGAGTCATATTCATATTTATTTTTGCTATTTACAGGACATATGTACAGCGCAGCCTTACAGGCCGTCCCTTGTATGACCTCAGGAGCAGATCCTGAGAGAGTCCAATCCAAGACAAGTCATCCCGTACAGAGCCCGTTTTCAGCGTGGCATCATTCTGGAGAAAACTTGGGGGCAAATAAACACTTTTACAGTTATAACGAGAAATAACCTCACACCAGGCTATTTCAACATGAAATAAGTGCTTGACCAAGTAAAGCTTGAGTTAAAATGAAGGCCATCAGCAACAATTGACATTAAAGTGGTTCTGTTTAAAAAATACTGCGTTTGGTCAGTTTTTTTGGTCTGTTTCTACCCTTTAATAAATTAACGGCAAAGTTCAATTTGGCTTCTACACTGCAAAAAATAATTCTCTGTATTTTTGTCTTGTTTTTCTATCTAAGCATCCTTAAAACAAGATCAATTTGACTTGTTTTGTATATTTAACACTTAAAATATATATTAAATATATTACATGTATTGTTTAAATATTAAATGTGTTATTTTATATCTTTATGGAAAAATAAAACAAGACAGAAATATTGCATTAAATCAATTTTCGCAGTAAAAAAGAGTTCACTTTAACAGAATTTCTTCAGTATCATTTACATTATCCTGTAGGTTGGAGCTGGTCTTGGATTCAGGACTCATTTTTGATGGCTGGGGATCCATATTGTTCAGAACACTAACATCTAATGACTGCAGCCAATTGCAGCGGGTTGCAGTAAGTGCCAATGTTGGCAGGGGAGGAGGGAAGACCAAAGGTCAGAGTTCAAGAGGTCAGATTGTCTCATGTATTCTAGGGTTATGAGTGTTTCTGAAGGCCCGGATGACAAGTTGTACAGAATAAGCTTATTCCGGTTTGGTTCAGTTCAACTGATGGCAGTGCAATTTTCCCTTCAGTCGTGAACAGCGAGAAAGAAAAAAAGGTGGAAATGAATCCGGACCACTGTGCGTGGTCATAATTAACATTGACACAGAATCACTCAAAGCACAATTCACACCATTTTCATGAACAAATGTCCTCGTTCGATGATTGGGAGGCGGAGCCTGAGATGATTGACAGCCCAGCTGGGTTGATCTGCGACAGTGGGGAATGAAGGGTCGGGTGTGTGGGTTTATTGGTGGGAGCAAGAGGTTTTGTAGATATGGCTTGTAGGTACGCTTGGTCCCTTCACATGTCTTTTGGCTCCAGCTTGCTGGACATCTCAAAAAGCAGGTTCTGATTGTCGATGACCTGCAGTTGCCGGACGTACGCCTTCGTCTGGAGGTGAGAGGGGGACGGCTCGGCTTCCATTGCTGTGAGAAAAGCAGAAAGAGAAAAAGAAGTCATTTAAGGGCACGTTTTTGAAAGAGGTCTCTTATTTTGATTAAAAATACAGTAAAAACAATAATATGTGACCCTGGACAACAAAAACAGTCATAAGGGTCAATTTATGAATAATGAATAAATATGCTTTCCATTGATCAGGAATCTGAGGGTGGCAAAAAAAAAAAAAAACGCCTTTAAATCGCCTTTAAAGTTGATTAGGGGTTTTTTTGTGTGCTTTTTAATATTTTTGTGAAAATCACAGTGCTTTTTGTAATGATTAGAATGATTTGCTTAAGAATAAAAAAGGTTTTTTTTCCTATTTAAAAAATTATATATGTATGTATATATATATATATATATATATATATATATATATATATATAATTGGTTTAAAAAAATTAAAAATAAAAATTATATATATATATATATATATATATATATATATATATATAAAACTTTTTTTTTTTTTTAAATAGGAAAAAATTAAGTTTTGATATGTTTCTGGTAGGAAATTACCAAAATATCTTCATGGGACATGATCTTTATTTCATATCCTAATGATTTGTGGCATAAAAGAAAAATCAATCATTTTGACCCATACAATGTATTTTTGGCTATTGCTACAAATATCACAAATTGTGAAATATTATTATAATTTAATATAACTGCTTTCTATTGCAATATATTTCAACATGTAATTTATTCCTGTGATTTCAAAGCTGATCTTTTAGAATCATTACTCCAGTCTTTAGTGTCACATGATCGTTCAGAAATCATTCTAATATGATGATTTGCTGCTAAATTATGATCAATAATTATTGGTACTCGATTGTTAATGATCGATTAACTTATTACGTTAAAAACGTTTTTTGCTGTTTAATATTTTGAGAAAATCATAATGCATTTTTTTTCAAGATTCTTTGATAAACAGAAAATTCAAAAGAAAAAAGTCAGAAATATATATATTTTTTAGCATGTTAACTTTAATATCACTTTTGTGAAAAAAAAAATAAAACTTTTTTTTGTTGAAATAATGTGTCACAATTTTACAATATTACTGTTTTTTCTCTATTTTGGTCAATAAATGCAGCCTTGATGAGCAGAAAAGACTTCTTTCAACAACATTAAACATTTTTATGATTACAAACCACTAGTGTAAATGTAGCTATTATTATAAATAAAATATTTAAAACTATTTATATAAAGTTTACAGTAAAAACTGCAATCAATCAAGATTAACTGTATTAACCCTTTTTAAACAAGTCCCAAATTTTAAATGCAAATTGTAGCGAATCTCAAAAAAATTAATAATAATAATAACCTAACAAACAACATTAATCCTTCTTTTTTCCCCGTAAGAGTGGATGTGGCCATTTGTAAATTGTATGTGTCTGGCTTCCTTTCTCATCCGAATCCAGCTATTTTTATCTGTACAAAACAGCTCATTTTGCTGCTTGATATTGCAAATTGGTGTGTCTTATTATATTATTTGAATGTATTACCTTATTTATGAACACACTGGATTGGAGTGCAAACAGTATTACCGTTTACTGCACATTGTTATTCTGTTCGTTATTTCTCTCTATATATATATTTTTAAATGCATCCTTTGTTGAGAATACAAGTTTTCTTTCAAAAACATTTTTAAAAAGTCATATCGACCCCAAACTCTTGAACCGTAGTGTACACTTTCCTATAGCGGATAACGAACTGAAGTCTCGCCCATAAGCTTACTTCAACGTTGAAGAATAAGGTGGATAAGTATTACACTCACAGCATCCTCCAACTACTGTAAGCATTGAGAACTGCAGATGAATATGTGTATTTATGTATTCATTGAGGTGATACTGTGGCTGACCACATGGTGGTGTGGTAGAGCTGAGATACCAGCATACATGTGCTCACAAGCAATGTCCAGCTGACCTGACTTTACACTCACACAGCATCGCTGCTAAGCCACACTTTTCAAAAAGAAAGTGAGTAGAAAAACTGCAAGAAGAGAGAGAGAGAGAGAGAGAGAAAGAGCAAGAGGAAGGAAAACAGCTCTTTCAGTAGCTATGAATAGCTGCACGTTGTCCTCTCTGATCTCAAGAAAAAAAAAACTGTCACTCTGCCTCTGCATCAGATTCAGCTGTCAGTCAAGTTAGAGCAAGACAGATGCTGCTGCTGCAGGTTCACACACATCCAACACCAACTGCTCATATACTTCATAACATAATACTGACAAAATCATTTTCTTTATTAGTATTATCTAACATTCTTAAAACAAGGTCAATTGCATGGTATGTTTTTATCTTGAAGTAATGTTTAAATCCATTTCATATGTGACCCTGGACCACAAAACCAGTCTTAAGTCGCTGGGGTATATTTGTAGCAATAGCCAAAAATACATTGTATGGGTCAAAATTATTGATTTTTCTTTTATGCCAAAAATCATTAGGAAATTAAGTAAAGATTATGTTCCATTAAGATTTTTTGTAAAATTCCTACCATAAATATATCAAAATGTAATTTTTGATTAGTAATATGCATTGTTAAGAACTTAATTTGAAGAACTTTAAAGGTGATTTTCTCAGTATTTAGATTTTTTTGCACCCTCAGATTCCTGATCTTCAAATAGATGTATCTCAGCCAAATATTGTCCTATCCTAACAAACCATACATCAATAGAAAGCTTATTTATTTATTTATTGATGTATACATCTCAGTTTTGTAAAATTTAACCTTATGACTGGTTTTGTGGTCCAGGGTCACATATATATATATTAATTACTGCCGTTCAAAAGCTTGGGATCAGTAAAATTGTAATATTTCTTTAAATACAACTTCTCATCAAGGCTGTTTATTTAATTAAAAATACAGAAAAAAGCTGTAATATTGTGTAATATTATTGTAATTTAAAACAGTGGTTTTCTACTTTAATATACTTTAAAATGTAATTTATTCCTGTGATGCAAAACTGATTTTTCAGCATCATTACTCCAGTCTTCAGTGTCACATGATCCTTCAGAAATCATTCTAATATGCTGATTTATTATCAATGTTGAAAACAGTTGTGCTGCTTTCTTTTTTTGAAGGAAATTAATACTTTTATTTAGCAAGGATGTGTTTATTTGTTAAAAAAAAGTGATAGCAAAGACTTATATTGTTAGAAAAGATTTATATTTCGAATAAATGCTGCTCTTTTGAGCTTTTTATTGATCAAAGAATCCTGAAAAAAGTATCACAGCTTTAAAAAACAAAATTAAGCAGCACAACTGTTTCCAACATTGATAACAAATCAGCATATTACAATGATTTCTGAAGGATCATGTGACACTGAAGACTGGAGTAATGATGCTGAAAATTCAGCTTTGATCACAGGAATATATTTTAAAGCATATTAAAACTGAAAACTGTTATATTTCATATTACTTTGTTATGTATTTTTGATTAAATAAACAAAAATCTAAATCTTACTGATTCCGTTTATTTATTTATTTTCAAATTCATTCTTTTTTTCCTGTTCATCAAAAAACCTGAAAAAATGTTTGCCGTTTTTTTTACATTTATTTTTATTTTTTCAAATAAATGCTTTTATTTTTCGAATTTTGTGTTTATCAAAAGAAAAACGTTTGCCGTTTCCACAAAAATATTAAGCAGTGCAACTGCTTTTATCAACATTGATGATAATAATAAATGTTTCTTGAGCAGCAAATCATAATATTAGAATGATTTCTGAAGGATCATGTGACACTGAAGCCTGGAGTAATGATGCTGAAAACTCAGCTTTGATCACAGGAATAAATTACATTCAAATATTCAAATAGAAAGCAGCTAAGCTGTTATAATTGTAAATCGTTTCACAAAATTACTGTAGTTTTGATTTTTTTTTTAAAATGCATCCTTTAAAAAATCTTATCGAGCCCAAACTTTTGAACTATAGTGTTTAATTATCTTGTGTTGAGGATGTTTTGTTATCCAAAACCAGACATACTGATTAACAAGATGACCATGGGCTCAGATTGAATGGATTCATGTTTCATTTATGCTTTTTATCAGACATTTCCTAAAATAGCTTTGTATACCAAAAACAAAATGCCCATTTTATACAGAATTTCAAACTAAAATATGACCATTTGCGCATGAGCGACTCAATGTTTTGAAGCAACACTGAAGATTAAATTAATTTCCTCTGTGATTTGTCTTTTTGAGCAATAAAAGGAGATCACAGAACTGATCTGAGATCATCTGCGGCCTCCCTCCTGTGACGCTTTGACAGCAGGAGTGCATTAGACACAATTACAGAGTCATTAAGTCTCACATCCGAGCAGCTCCCCCAAAGTTCAGAGCCGCTGTAAGGGAAATAGAGGCAGGAGGAATTGTGCATGGTCTTACAAATGTCAATGGCTGCAATGTGTCTATTGAAATTGATGCCCTCTGGCCTTGACGCGTCACCAAATGAGTCTCAGCCACCATATAGAAATGTCAGTGCAAATGGGCTCCGATATGTGGGTGACAGATGTCACAGGACACCAGCATAAATTGACTGACAAACCATTCAACATAAATATTATCTCACAATGTGTTTTGAATCGTAAAGACGACGGACAGCAATGTTGGGTGCATCTGAATTAAATTCTTTGAGAAAAACGGTTCTAAAAAAAAAAGGGCCAATTCTACGCACCAGACTGAAAAAGTGCGGTGCGCTTGGCTGGGCATCAATCCCTCTAATGGAAATGGAGGAGGGCAATCCACTCAGGTAGATGGAGGGAGAATGAGCCCTGATAATTACAGCCCTCATTCAGAGCCAGAGACAGGAAAATAAGTGGCCTGACGCACGAGACCTGCTGCTCGACTTCAACACACTGACAAACTGAAGACAATGCATCGCGGCTACAGAAGAGAACAAGTGCTGATAAAATAATCATACTAAAATAATAGCCCAAAAGGGGTTATTTTCTTAGTGATTCATAATAAACATGAGGCTGACTCAGTTATGATGCTGCTAAAATATTGGAACAAAAGGCAGCTGTCATATTGACAGTTGTGATTTTTGAGTTTTCTTTCTCCTGTCATAGTTCCAGTTTGTCTATTGTGGAAGCGAACTTCCACCAATGAATAAAAAGTAACAGGTAATTGCGTCTTTTTTTCAAAAATTCTGCCTTTTTTTAACTTGCAGTCGCAAGTTTACATCTCACAATTTTGACTTTTTTCCCCAAAATTGCATGATGTGAACTCAGAATTCGGACTTGTTTCTCAGAATTGCAACTTTACATCTCGCAGCTCTAATTTTTTTTCTCAGAATTGAATAATATAAACACACAACTGCGAGGAAAAAAAAGTCAGAATTGCAAGATATAAAATTGGAATTGCGGAAAAAGTCAGAATTGTGAGAAAAAGTTGGAATTGCAAGATATCAACTCGCAATTGCAAGAAAAAAGTCAGAATTGCGATATAAACTCATTACTGCGAGAAAAAAGTCAGAATTGCGATATAAACTCATTACTGCGAGAAAAAAGTCAGAATTGCAAGATATAAAATCGCAATTGCAAGAAAAGTCAGAATTGTGACATAAACTCATAATTGCGAGAAAAAGGTCAGAATTGCGGTATAAACTCGTAATTGCGAGAAAAAAGTCAGAATTGCGAGATATAAAATCGCAATTGCAAGAAAAGTCAGAATTGTGACATAAACTCATAATTGCGAGAAAAAGGTCAGAATTGCGGTATAAACTCGTAATTGCGAGAAAAAAGTCAGAATTGCGAGATATAAAATCGCAATTGCAAGAAAAGTCAGAATTGTGACATAAACTCATAATTGCGAGAAAAAGGTCAGAATTGCGGTATAAACTCGTAATTGCGAGAAAAAAGTCAGAATTGCGAGATATAAAATCGCAATTGCAAGAAAAGTCAGAATTGTGACAAACTCATAATTGCGAGAAAAAAGTCAGAATTGCGGTATAAACTCGTAATTGCGAGAAAAAAGTCAGAATTGCGAGATATAAAATCGCAATTGCAAGAAAAGTCAGAATTGTGACAAACTCATAATTGCGAGAAAAAAGTCAGAATTGCGGTATAAACTCGTAATTGCGAGAAAAAAGTCAGAATTGCGAGATATAAAATCGCAATTGCAAGAAAAGTCAGAATTGTGACATAAACTCATAATTGCGAGAAAAAAGTCAGAATTGCGATATAAACTCGTAATTGCGAGAAAAAAGTCAGAATTGCGAGATTTAAAATCGTAATTGCGAGAAAAGTCAGAATTACGACATAAATTCAGAATTGTAAGAAAAAGTCAGAATTGCGAGATATAAACTCTTTAGCAATTCTTTTAATTCCTTAGAATTCTGAGCTATAAAACTGTATATAAAACCACAATTGCAAGAACAAAATTAGAACTGCATGATATAAACATGCAATTGTGAGAGAAAAAAATAATTGCGTGATATAAAATCAGAAATGCTGGAAAAAATTATTATTAAAAATTATTATTTTTTTCACAGAATTCTAAGATATAAAATTGCAATTGCAAGAAAAAAATAGAACTGCGTGATATAAATGCACAATTGTGAGAAAACATTCAGAATTGCTTGATATAAAATTGCCAATATGAAGAAAAAAAGAATTGTGAGACATAAAACTAGCAATTGTGAGACAAAAGAATTGCGCGATATGAACACAGAATTCCTTTTTTTCTCAGAATTCTGAGACATAAAATCGCAATTGCAAAAACAAAATTAGAACTGCGTGATATAAATGTGCAATTGTGAGAAAAAAATGTAACTGGATTATATAAAATCACAAATGCGGGGGAAAAAGTCAGAATTGCGAGATATAAAATTGCATAAGCAAGAAGAAAAGTCACAATTGTGCAATTACAAGGAAAATTGCAGATGCAAGATAAAAGAATATATAATGTATTCAGATATAAACTCGCAAGAAAAAAATTCATAATTGCGCAATTGCAAGGAAAATTGCAGTTGTGAGATGAAAGTCAGAATTAAAGTACATGATATATATCTACATGTGTGATTTATATCTCGCAATTCTGATTTTATAACTCACAATTACGAAAAAAGTCAGAATTCCGAGATATAGGCACAATTCCTATTTTTTTTTTTTTTTGCAATTCTGAGTTTATATCACAAAATATTGACTTTATATTTTGTAATTCTGAGAAAAAAATTATGAGATTTAAAAAAATAAATATTCAGTGGTGGAATAAAGTCTTCCATAATCTAGTTTTAGATACCTAATGGATAATTATGCATAAATGGCTGTCATGATTATTTTTTAAAAACTAAACATTTTGTAGAAGTGTCAAACCAAAAATCATATTCAAATCTCTTTTTAAATAATAAATCGTCTTTAAAGCATTTTTACCACCATGTCAAATTGTTTTTGTGTTTACCACTTGATGATCATAGAAATGGTGGTTTCAAATGATTATGATAATAACAAAAGGACGCATGACAACCTCAAAACAAACAGCTGCATGGAGAGGAAGGAAATAAGAATCTTATGCAGGGTGTGATGGTGCAGAGGCTCTTTAAAGTCAAGCCAGATGATGCGTAAGACAAATCGAAAGCTGTGTGGGCGCGTGCAGAGTCACGACTTTTTAACCTCAAAGAACCTCATGGTTACCATGGGAGCCATGTTTTGTTTGTTAAGATCTGAATCTAGGGAGTCAAGATTCCAAGGCAGTAAAACCCCGAAAATAATTATAAAAATAGAAACTGACATTCAACTAATCTAAGCTTCAGAAAAAAAACACTAGATTAAAAGAGCTCAAAAACAGCACAAACAACACCTAGTCTATATTTTTCACACCCAATGCAAATGACACAATCAAGAGCAACAGAGTGCACTTTTTCAGCAGCGTTGGTTCAGGGACTATTTTTTCAAATACTTTTTTTCACATGGACTTCGTTAACACATGGTGAAATCACAATATTTCAACCTTTTATTTAAAGCAAAAACTATTTAAAAATCGGTCAAAAAGACAAAGGTACAAGACTGTACTTAATGGATTTAGCAAGGGAAAGAACTACAATCCCATGAAGCACTGTGTATGACATAATCAAATTAAAATTTGAAAATAGCCAAAAATACATTGTATGGGTCAAAATCATAAATTTTTATTTTATGCCAAAAATCATTAGGATATTAAGTAAAAATATTTAGAATTTTTTTTTACTTTGAATATATCAAAACTTAATTTTTGACTATTAATATGCATTGCTAAGAGCTTCATTTGGACAACTTTAAAGGTGATTTGCTCAATATTTAGATTTTTTTGCACCCTCAGATTTCAGATTTTCAAACAGTTGTATCTCCGCCAAATACAAACCATACATCAACGGAAAGCTTATTTATTCAGCTTTCAGAAGATGTATAAATCTCAATTTCAAAAAAATATGATGAAATTATAATGAAATATAAAGCTTTTCATTTAAATTTGTTAATTTTATCTTTAGAAACAATCATTCATGTCAGTATTTTCATAGGATACCTAGTTAATTATGTAAGTTGTGCTTTTTTGGCATGATTTGCATCCTGCAGCTCTATGACTGGTTGAATTTTATGCATCCATGATGCTGGATAATGTAGTTTTCACCATGAATTCTGTAGTGAAACAATAATTTGAAATAATGTGAACAAATGGCTTTATCAAAATCATATACCATCGGTGAACAACCTCGGAGCTCACAACAGGTCAGTATTTAAAGGTTTAAAAGTTATTTCCCAATGGAGAAGTTTTTACTTTGAACCCGACCGTTGCACTCTTTAATGACCGTTATTACTCATTACGCACATGCAAATACATGTACAACTGCAAATTGTACTGTTTGTCTGTGAGCATAAATGTTTTGAAGCTCTGCCCAGCTGTTGCATGCGTTTGTGTATACACACGCTGTGGGCATGTGTGTGTGTTATGAAGCAGTGCCCTGTGGCTCATGGCCCCGAGGGGTGTGCTGT
The DNA here is from genome assembly GCF_049309525.1 of Garra rufa. Classification (NCBI taxonomy): domain Eukaryota; kingdom Metazoa; phylum Chordata; class Actinopteri; order Cypriniformes; family Cyprinidae; genus Garra; species Garra rufa. The sequence goes on from NC_133361.1 coordinate 50,526,008, forward strand.
CCCAAACAGATGGGCTGTGGCAGGGTGGAGCACCAGTCTCCTAGAACTAATCCACTCAGACAGGTGTGTGTGTGCGCGTGTGTGTGTCCAAGTGTTCATGTAGGTATGTTGTTATGTTGGCGGGTAGAGACATGCTCTACTTTTGCACTAATCCTATTTGACAGGCCGATGTCTGTCTGTCTGTGTGTGTGTGTGTGTGTGTGTGTGTGTGTGTGTGTGTGTGTGTGTGTGCAAGAATACACATACCTAGCTGAGAGCTCCTATACCGCCTGATGCTTCGCACCATCTCGGCCACTTTGTGCTAGAGAAAAAAAAGAGAGAGAGATTTGATTGACAGTCATTCAGTGAATGATATACGGTAACAAAGTAATGTACCTGTGGCCACTAATTAGCTGTACAGGATGTCCTGTAATGATCAGTGCCTTAGATAGTAAGTCATTTGATACTTTTAATGATCATTTTAGTCATTTTGAGGGAAAAGAATGAAACTGAAAACAATTCTTACTTCTTTTCTTTAAAAAAAAAATCTTACTAGCCCTATACATTTGAACAGTAGTGGAAATATAATATATTTACAAATATTATAAATTGTGGGAAACAATTAAACACATGCTTGAAAGCAGTGTTGTTTTTGACAAGCATCTTAGATTTAGTCTTAGTCTTAGTCTTTTGGACTAAAATGCTTATTAGTTTTAGTCAAATTTTAGTCACTTCTAAATGTGATAGTTTTAGTCCAATTTTAGTCGACGAAAAGTCAAAAAGGTTTTAGTCTAGTTTTAGTCAAAAAAAGGGGAAAAAGTCTTTTAACAAATTAATGTAGGTCAGTAAGTATTTTGCTGTTTGGTAGTGTCACTTATAAGCTGTGAAAATAGCAGATCTATAGTTCAACACAATGTGAGCTTCCGGATCGACTATTTTCACCAATAATTACAATAATGAAGGAATGGTTTTAGGCATAAAAGACATATATTTGAAATACACCCATAGGTCCTCTCACCGTTTGCGACCACCCTGTGTGCAAACTGCCGCCATCATGGTTAATCGTCTGTCTGTCTGAGTGACAACAATGTGACGTGTTGAGCATGTTGTGCGCTGCACGCCAGGTGGTGGGCGTAACCAAACAAGGATAGAATGCTAAAACGGCTTGCCATACTAGTATGGCAAAGAGTATTTAATGCTAAAACGGCTTGCCATAGCGGCAGATACTTTTTCGGTTTTAATTGGCATGCACAATAAGCAGAAATGTAGTGCATTTTAAATGTCTGACGGACCACCCACTAACATTTTCGTCTATTCTCGTCTCGTCAACGAAAACTTACACACGTCTCGTCATGTTTTAGTCATCAACGAGCCATTTTCATCTCGTCATCCTCTCGTTATCGTCATGAAAAAAAGTGGCGTCAACGAAATGATTTCGTCATCGTCATCGTTGACGATGATGTCAATTCTGACCTTTTTTCTCATAAATCTGACTTTTTTCATCAGAACTGAGATTTAAACGTATAAAGTCAGAATAGGGTAATAGAAACTCGCAATTCTGACTTTTTTCTCAGAATTGTGAGAAATAAAGTCCCAATTGCGAGTTATAAAGTCAAAATTGTGAGATATAAACTCAGATTTTTTTTTCTCACAAATGCGAATTTATATCTCACAATTCTGACATTTTTTCTCACAAATCTGACTTTTTTTCTTCAGAACTGTGAGATATAAACTGATAAAGTCAGAATTGCATGATACAAACTCGCAATTCTGACTCTTTTTTTTTCTCAAAATTGTGAGACATAAACTTGCATTTGTGAGTTATAAAGTCAAAATTGTGAGATATAAACTCACTTTTTTTTCTCACAAATGTGAGTTTATATCTCACAATTCTGACTTTTTTCTTGCAAATCTGACTTCTTTTCCTCAGAATTGCGAGATATAAACGTATAAAGTCAGAATACCATTATACAAACTCCTCAGTTCCTCAGAATTGTGAGATATAAACTCGCAATTCTGACTTTTTTCTCACAAATGCGAGTTTATATCTCACAATCTCACAATTCTTTTGACTTTTTTTCTCGCAAATCTGAATTCTTTTCCTCAGAATTGTGATATAAACTTATGAAGTCAGAATTGCATAATACAAACTTACACTTCTGACTCTTTTTTTCTCATAAATCAGTTTTTTTCCTCAGAACTGTGAGATATAAACTTATAAAGTCAGAATTGCGTAATACAAACTCGCAATTGCAAGTTATAAAGTCAATTGTGAGATATAAATTCACTGACTTTTTTCTCACAAATGCAAGTTTGTATCTCACAATTCTGACCTTTTTTCTCTCAAATCTGACTTTTTTCTCAGAATTTTGAGATATAAACTATAAGATTTAATGTGTTTTTGTAATGCAATTTCTTTTCATATTTGGTAGTTGCCTTATGTTTTACAGGGTATTTCAGTCAGGAGTGTGAAGATATGGTTCTGTGTGTCGAACAGTCTTTCTTTTGTGATGTCTTCTTCTCAGGGTCATCTGTCGGGCAGGAAACCAGTTCGGTGCGGCTGCACTCTGTTCCTAGAGATTGTTCACTTCCTTATAACTGCTCTGAACTATCTGTATTTTTCCCTCCCATATGTAGAAGTATTTTCTTAAATGATATGTGAACCCCCGCCTACTTGAAGGTTTGTAAGGGTGCTGTATAAAAGAATTAAAAGAATTAAAACAATTGCGAGTTATAAAGTCAAATTTTGAGGTGGGGAAAAAAATTATTTTCAAATAAATTATCACAATTTATTAAAACTCGCAATTGCATGTTATAAAGTCAGAATTGCTAGATATAAATTCACAAATCTGAGAAAAAAAAGTCACAATTGGGAGTTTATATCTCACAATTCCGAGAAAAAAAGTCAGAATTGCAAGATGTGGACTTTGTGAGATAGAGAATTGTGAGATAAAGTCACAATTTTTTTATAATTTTTTTTATTCCATTATGGAAATGGATTTCCTAAGCATATAATGTTGCTTTTTTTAATACTAAAAATATATATTTTTTAAATGATAGGATGAAGGATTAAGGTTAAAGCTAGTCTGTAGAAATTACATTTAGCGCTTTTTTAATCACACCAAAAGTCTATAGTATATCCTCACTTAGGAAGCTACATGAATATGTGTGTGCATTAATGTAAGCACATCATTAATTCCATTATGGACGCCAACTCACCATCTTTTCAAAATTAACCAGCTCCCCATGGAAAGTCTTACAGCTCTCATGGAGGAAGGTCAGATCTGCAGAGAGAGAAAGAGAGAAAGAGAGAGAGTGAATGCATAATAAAGGGAACAGTTATGTAATGACATGTCATCATGCCATCACTCGTTCAGCCAGGCGTCTTCTTTCTGGCTGAGCTGAACTGAAGCTTGACGTTCACATGCAACAAAAGAGAAAGAGAGAGAGTGAGAGAGCGAGAAGGAGAAGTGAAAAGTCATCATGTCATGATGGGTGATCTGTCTGTACCCGGGCCAGCTCCGGTGAAAAAAGAGAGAGAGGCAGGTAACATGAGAGGAAAGGAGAATGTTAGAGACACTACATGCTGTCAGGATGAGTCTACTGAATACAGATGATTGAGTAAAGAGAGAGAGTGGCCTTGTGCCAATGTGTCGGCCCATAAAAGTAATTATCTGCAGGCTTACAGTTTCACACGACTGTTAGAGCCATGCAGTTCAGCGTGAGCTCACTGTCTGTCTGCACAGTTCACGATTAGTGAATAGTGCAGCCCTACTATATAGAGTTTTTGTTGATAACTGACACAGTTTGAATTTAAGGTGTACAGAACAGTGTTGTTATTTTTCAACTTATTACTAACATTATATCTCGACTGGGTTAAAAACATTATTTATTTATTTCAGATATTTTAATTTTTTTATTATTTTAAATGTAAAAAGTGCAATGCCTTTTCTTAGCCATGGCAATAAAGTTGAATTCTGAGAAAGAGAGAAAGAGGAGGGGTGCATCATGCTTCACCTCCTGACCTCCTACTCTAAGCCCTGAGGCGGTTTTAACGAAAAAGCCATTAAAAATGCAACACGTGTCACATTTCGCCTTGCTATCACAAACAAACATCCCAAACGACCTCTCTGGCTTCTTTTGAAAGTCATTGTTTTAGCTCTTACACTTTGAAATGTCCACTCAAGTTATTTGAGAAGATTTTGTAACATATTTAATGTATCTACAGTCGTGGCCAAAAGTTTTGAGAATTACATAAATATTGCAAATTGGAAAAGTTGCTGCTTAAGTCTTTATAATAGCAATTTGCATATACTCCAGAATGTTATGAAGAGTGATCAGATGAATTGCATAGTCCTTCTTTGCCATGAAAATTAACTTAATCCCGAAAAAAAACTTTCCACTGCATTGTAAAGATGGCTTCAGGGCGCCCAAGAAAGTCCAGCAAGCGCCAGGATTGTCTCCTAAAGAGGATTCAGCTGCGGGATCGGAGGACCACCAGTGCAGAGCTTGCTCAGGAATGGCAGCAGGCAGGTGTGAGCGCATCTGCACGCACAGTGAGGCCAAGACTTTTGGAAGATGGCCTGGTGTCAAGAAGGGCAGCAAAGAAGCCACTTCTCTCCAAAAAACATCAGGGACAGATTGATCTTCTGCAAAAAGTATGGCGAATGGACTGCTGAGGACTGGGGCAAAGTCATATTCTCCGATGAAGCCTCTTTCCGATTGTTTGGGGCATCTGGAAAAAGGTTTGTCCGGAGAAGAAAAGGTGAGCGCTACCATCAGTCCTGTGTCATGCCAACAGTAAAGCATCCTGAGACCATTCATGTGTGGGGTTGCTTCTCATCCAAGGGAGTGGGCTCACTCACAATTTTGCCCAAAAACACAGCCATGAATAAAGAATGGTACCAAAACACCCTCCAACAGCAACTTCTTCCAACAATCCAACAACAGTTTGGTGAAGAACAATGCATTTTCCAGCACGATGGAGCACCGTGCCATAAGACAAAAGTGATAACTAAGTGGCTCGGGGACCAAAACGTTGACATTTTGGGTCCATGGCCTGGAAACTCCCCAGATCTTAATCCCATTGAGAACTTGTGGTCAATCCTCAAGAGGCGGGTGGACAAACAAAAACCCACTAATTCTGACAAACTCCAAGAAGTGATTATGAAAGAATGGGTTGCTATCAGTCAGGATTTGGCCCAGAAGTTGATTGAGAGCATGCCCAGTCGAATTGCAGAGGTCCTGAAAAAGAAGGGCCAACACTGCAAATACTGACTCTTTGCATAAATGTCATGTAATTGTCGATAAAAGCCTTTGAAACGTATGAAGTGCTTGTAATTATATTTCAGTACATCACAGAAACAACTGAAACAAAGATCTAAAAGCAGTTTAGCAGCAAACTTTGTGAAAACTAATATTTGTGTCATTCTCAAAACTTTTGGCCACGACTGTACAATAAGGGCGAAGATAAAACGTGGCTTCTATCCTCAGGCAAGCCGCATAATTACTACATAACATGCCAAATGCATTTTTATTACACGTGTGCATACATACACGACTCCTGCTGGATTCACACTGAAAGTATGTTGGAATTTCAGATTGGTTGACATTTCCGGACACAAATAACTCTGTCTGTCAACTACTAACATCATTCTATCATCTTTATCCCAGCAGACTCAAGACAATTTACACTTTTAGGACAACAGCTCCTCTAGAAACTGCGTTCAAATCCGTTAAACACCAGGGATTCCCAGCTGTCAGACTACGGATGAAGCCGTGATATGAGAAGTGACAGATCAGCATCTACAAAGCAAAGGTGCTTGAAGATTTTACAAGACATTCCCAAATGTCCCAAACATTGCATTGTGGACAACAGTCCCTGAGCAATAAACTGGTTGTATATTGTAAATCTAGCAAATATTGTCAGTAATCCTTGTAAAAACTGTATTGAAAAAAAAAACTGACTGAAAAAGTGTTGATATACAGTACATATACTGTATACTGAATTCATTTGTGACCCTGGACCACAAAACCAGTCTTAAGCAGCGCGGGTATATTTGTAGCAATAGCCAAAAATAGATTGTATTGGTCAAAATTATAAAATTATTTTTCTTTTATGCCAAAAATTATTAGGATATTAACTTATATATTAACTTTATAGAGAATTATTTATTTATTTTTTTGCATTTTGCAGATTTCAGATTTTCAAATAGCTGTATCTCGGCCAAATATTGTTCTATCCTAACAAACAGTTTATTTATTTCAGCTTTCAGATGATGTATAAATCTCAATTTCAAAAAAATTGACCCTTATGACTGGTTTTGTGGTCCAGGGTCACATATCAGAAAGGATTTTAGTATAAAAGCATGCTAACTCGATTTTAGCGATAATAATCAATATTCTAAAGCAAAACACCAATCTAAGAAACATAAATGCACATAAACTCACTTGTACTTTAGTGATGGCTCATTTAAACAACTCCTTTGAACCAAATTGTGTTCATTGATTCATTAGAATTGATTCAAAAAATCATTCAAATTAAGAGAGAACTTATTTAATACAACATACACTACCATTTGGTAGTATACTGTTATGTTTTTGAAAGTAGTCTCTTAATATATTTTAAAATGTAATTTATTCCTGTGATAGCCAATCTGAATTTTCAGCACCATTACTCCAGTCTTCAGTGTCACATGATCCTTCAGAAATTATTTTAATTCCAATTTGCTGCTCAAGAAACATTTTCTTCAGCCTGTTTTTCCTCATTTATAAATTATTTCGTATTCTGATGTCTGTGTGTCTCGTGCCGCAGTCGTGTAATGTGTGTGTCAGACTGAAACGCAGAGCAATGCTCAGCAAAGACTTTGATGCTCAACTGATCCTGATAGGCTTGAGTCATGAGCACCTACAGGGAAGGAGACAGAGAGTGAAAAGACATAGAGAGACTACAGATATGAAAGAGGACAGATGGGACAGGAATATAGCAGCTGTGAGTATGAATATGTGCAGAAATGTGGATAAGCAGACAGGTAAAGGTTTGTATGTGTGTGTGTGTGTGTGTGTGTGTGTGTACAGTTTTAAAGGGGGACGGGGGAAGAAAACAATGTTCATTCTGTACACTACCATTCAAAGGTTTTAAGGTAAGTAAGATTTTTTGTAAATACTGAATATAAAACAGCAAAGACTTAAATTCCAACAAAAAATCTATTTCAAACAAATGCTGTTCTTGATCAGAGAATTCACAAATGTATTTATATATGAAAATTATTAAGCAGCACAACTGTTTTTTTTATTTATAATAGTAAAAAAAATGTAAGCAGTAAATCAGCATATTAGAATGATTTTTAAAGGATCGTGTGACACTGAAGACTGGGGTAATGATGCTGAAAATTCAGCTTTGCATCACAGTTAATACATTTAATAATATATATATATAAATCATTTTAAATTGTAATAATATTTCAAAATATGTTTTTATTTTTTGATCAAAAAAAATGCAGCCTTGGTGAGCATAAGAGACTTCTTAAAATATCTTAGATTTGAATGGTAGTGTATATACCTGTACTCTGCAACAATGTGAGAGAAAAAAGTGCAAAAATATACGTCTATATATAGGGGTAGGGATTCCCAACTGTCAGACTACGGATGAAGCCGTGATATGAGAAGTGACAGATCAGCATCTACAAAGCAAAGGTGCTCTAAGATTTTATAAGAAATTCCCAAATGTCCCAAACACTGCATTGTGGACAACAGTCCCTGAGCAATAAACTGGTTGTATATTGTAATGTTGAAAAAAATGTACCTTGAGTTACTCTTCATGCAAAAATTTGTGTAAAAATATGTGCATATAATGACACTTTTTAATGAATAGCAGCAACAAAGTGTAGGTCAGATTTTGCTTTCATTATGGAAACCAAACGTCCACAAGGAAACCCAAAAAAGGAATAAAATAATCTCTTAATACCATGCAAAAATTCTAGGGTTAAGGGTTAAATTTGAAATTTGATAGGTTGAAATTTGACAGTATATGGCCTAAAAAAAATCTAAATATTGAGAAAATCGCCTTTAAAGTAGTCCAAATTAAGTTCTTAGCAATGCATATTACTAATGAAAAATTACGTTTTTGATATATTTACGGTTAAACATTCACAAAATATCTTCATGGAACATGATCTTTACATAATATCCTAATGATTTTTGGCATAAAAGAATATAATTTTGACCCATGCAATGTATTTTTGACTGGTTTTGTGGTCCAGGGTCACATATCATTAGCTCAGTAAAGAAAAAACCCTGGAAGTCCCATCGTAATCCAAAATGCACATGTGTTTGTGTGTATCACTAATGTGTATGCATGCATGTTGATCCCTGGTGCATGTTTGGCTGCAGGGGGTCTGAAATCCAGCATGTACAGAAGTTGCAGATCAGAGGGGCATTAATTAATGAGGCGGGGCCTTTCAGACTGACTTCAAATCACAGTGGCAGTCGCGGCAGGAGGGGACTTTATAGGAACACATATGGACAACAGCTGGGGAAGAGACTGAGAGCACACTGCTGCTACTGTAACATGTGAATGTGTCTGTGTGTGTGAGGGACTCACCCTTTAGCAGCAGCGGAGTGAAGGGTATGAGTGGGGCTCTCAGGCTTGCTAGAAGGTCTCTGTATGACTTGTGGTTCCTCGAAGGGTCCTGCAGCAACACAAACAACATCATCATCAGGCATGCTGTCAATTAATGTCACATCAGCCTGCAGAGTGACTAATTTTATTGCTTAGAGGTTGTACTTTCAGAGATCACGATACTTAATGGAGTTCTTGGTTACACTGCATTCAATTTCTAAAGGGATAGATTACTTTTGTTATTCAACCTCATGTAGTTTCAAACCCTTAAGACCTTCGTTCATCTTCGGAAAATTAACATATTTTTGATTAAATCCAAAAGCTTTCTGATTCTACATAGACAGTATCACAACTGAAACATTCAAGGCCCAGAAAGGTAGTAAGGACATCATTAAAATAGTCCATGTGAGATCAGTGGTTCAACCGCAGTGTTATGAAGCTATGAGAATACTTTTATTGCTTTCTATGCAGGGTCAGAAAGCTTTTGGATTTTATCAAAAATATCTTAATTTGTATTCCGAAGATAAACAAGGGTCTTATGAGTTTGGAACGACATGAGGGTGAGTAATTAGTGACAGAAATTTCTTTTTTGGCTGAACTATCCCTTTAATTTGCTCACCCTCAGGCCATCCAAGATGTTTTTCTTCAGTAGAGCATTAAAGAAGATTTTTAGCTGAACCTGTAAATTGCAAATTAATGGGTTTTGTCACTTTGAGAGTCAAAAAAGCAAGTACTGGACACACAAAATGAATATCAATGGCTCCTGGCGATATATTGAGGTCTTAAGAAGTTAAATGATCAGTCTGTGCAAGAAACTGAACATTATGTGATTCACATTGTGTCCTGTACCAGCTTTTTCGACTCTTAAAGTGACAGAACCCATTGTCTTGCATTTTATGAATCATCAAACTCATCTACAGTAGTCAACATTTGAAGTGGATCCAAACCTTTCATCAAAGTTGTTCTAAAACCACCACAATACCCGTTTTCTTGTCTTAGGACAACTTTGATGGACTATGATGGTTCAAATGCTCACTGATGCACTAAGAGCCAGGGTTGTAAACAGATTTTTTTCTTATTTTGCCTCAATATCATAAAAAACAAGGGACTCATGAACAACTATCACTAAACAAAAAAAAAAAAAAAAACACAGCTGTGGATCATTCAGGTAAGAACACAGTATTAAAAATCATGCGTATGTAAAGTTTTGAACAGGTTCATTTGTATAAATTATTTTCTCTTGTGGACTATATGTAAATGTATTTTATGTGAAATATCTTATTCAGGTCAGTACTAAATTTAAAATAAAATGCATTTTGTATGATCCCTCTTATATTGGTAAAATAATTAACATTTTGCAGACTTTGCACGGTGTATGTAAACTTTTGACCTCAACTGTAACTTGTATGATTGAATTCATCTGAAAGAAGAAAGTCATATACACCTAGAATGCAATTTAAATTTTTGTGTGAACTATCCCTTTAACATACAATTAGAGTATAGAGCTATAAAATGAACATGGATTTCATAGTTCAGATAACATGATTATGGAAGAATTTGATTAAAAATAAGAAAAAGAGCTCATACTGAGTTCTCCAACTTTTGTTCTTTGTAAATCTGAGCCCAGTTTAAGACATTTTTGAGATGTTATCTGAAACTTGAGGAGTCGTTCTCTCAAGATAAGCATCTGAGAAGCAGGAGTCCTAAGCAAAAGTCTCACTGCTGTCTAGGAGGAACAATTCAGATATGAAATAGCATTTGGTATTTTTCTTCACTTACCGCAATGCTCTCAAACTGCTGAAACTGCTTCCGGAACTTTCCTGGCAAACCCTGCCAAAACACACACACATTTTTGCAATTAGCAAATGACACATTTCATGTGCCAATTAAATCTCCATGAGGAATCGGATGCGTGAAAACAACACATACAATGCAACACATATGAGGTAAAAAACCATAGGATTTATTTCAAAAGGCATAATCTGACACTAGATGTACAGGTGGACATGGAAACATTTGCTTTGGAGCGGCACAAGCTAATTCAGCTCGGTTGTCATGACAACTGCTAATAGCCTCCTGCCAAGAATAACACTCGGCGCTTCTTAGGAACGAGAGTAGGCAGAGGTGCTAAGAGACTGTGTGTGAGTGCGACAGAGAGAGTGAAAAAGGGACATTAACAAACAAATGCACTCACTTCCCAGGTCAGACGTAGGCGGCTGACTGCAGGGTTGTCCAGTCCCAGAACCAGCGCCAGGAACGACAGCAGATCCTGCTGCTGTTTACATCTAAAACGCACACACAACAGCACTCATTACATGTACAAACCTAATAAACGATGTGATAGACTTGTTATTGTTATCTAAAACTAGTGAAAACTTGTATTTGGTAATTGAAATAAAGCTAAAACAAAATAAACTAAATATTCAATAAAATGTAAGTTCACCCCCTTGTCATCGAAGATGTTCATGTCTTTCTTTCTTCAGTCGTAAAGTAATTAGGAAGGGAAGAGGAAGAAGGGTCTTATCCAGCAAAACGATTGGTTATTTTCTAAAAAAAATTACATTTATATACTTTTAAACCTCAAATGCTCGTCTTGTCTAGCTCTGCGCAAACTCTGTATATTCTGGTTCATGACAGTTAGGGTATGTCAAAAAACTCCCATCTCATTTTCTCCACCAACTTCAAATTTGTCCTACATCGCTGCAGAAGTACCGACCCAGTGTTTACAAAATGAACGTGCAAAGAAGATCAAACGTCCTTCACGAAAAAAGGTTTAAAAAAACAGCGAACGTAAGACAATTTTAAATTGGAAGAGAAAATGAGATGGGAGTTTTTAGACGTACCCTAATTGTCATGAACCGGACTAAACAAAGTTGACGCAGACCAAAACAAGACGAGCATTTGAAGTTACAAAGTTTATAAATTGTCTTTTTTTTTTTTTAGAAAATAACCGATCGTTTTACTAGATAAGAGCCTTCTTCCTCAGCTGGGATCATTTAGAGCACTTTGAAGCTGCATTTAAACTGCATTTTGGAAGTTCAAACTCAGGGGCACCATAGGAGTCCATTATATGGAGAGAAATCCTGAATTTTTTGCCTCGAGAAACATAAAATAGTACTAAACCTTAAAAAATGAAAATATAAAAATAAAAGCTAGTTTTGCATACTAATAAGTACTATACCAGTAAATAAGCAATACTAAAATAACACTAGAATGTAAATCAAATGTGTCATAAGACTTAAGACTGGTGGCAAAACCAGTCATAAGGGTCAATTTTTTCATTTTTTTTTTAATAAATTGAGATGTATGCATCAATAAGCTGAATAAATATGCTTTCTATTGATGCATGGTTTGTTAGGATAGGACAATATTTGGCAGATATACAACAATTCGAAAATCTAGAATGAAATAATGAGAAAATTGCCTTTAAAGTTGTCCAAATTAAGTTCTTAGCAATTCATATTACCAATCAAAAATTAAGTTTTGATATATTTATGGTAGGAAATTTGCTAAATATATTCATGGAACATGATCTTTACTTAATATCCTAATGATTTTTGGCATAAAAAAAAAATCGATAATTTTAGACTGGTCACAAACGTGAATAAAAAAGCACAGAATTTTCCCAAAAGTACACTTATGATGATAGTCAAGGTTTCTTCCACCAAAAAATGTAATTATACATGACTCTTTTTCACCATTATTCTGAGGCTTAGAATTAAACAGGTGTTTTCTGCTACTGGACCACTGTAACTATATGCAAATGAGCCCTATTATGATTGGCTAACCGCCCCCTCCAAGAGCCAGAATACTGAATAGGTGTTGATGTCTGTGGGTGGTCATATGTTATCACGTTCACAGCTCTGACGCAGTTTGGTGCCATGATGATTCCTGAATATTTCATTTTTGTCACCTTCATAAGCGGTTTCAGCTTGTACCCTACCCAAAAGCGCGTGTATACTCACAAGGCTGCGATCTTTATGAACTTGCGCAGTAGCTGTATCCTCTTCGGGAGCGACTGGCACTGCAGGATCTCTGTGGCGACCCAGTGCTGCACTTCGCTGCACCGCTGCAGGATCAGCTCCAGGTTGAGGGGGCGCCAGCGAGCCTGTTCCCCGTGAAACACGTAACAGACAAACTCCACCTGTTCAAACAAACCCACCACCACCCCCAAAAAAATCAAACACGGACAGGAACAAAAGCACACGGAAAACATTGCATAACGTGCCATGAAGTTTTGTTGTTTTTACGTGAACTTTGCAATGCGGCTAGCCTTGAACTAAAAGCCAGTTTCCTAAGGCATACATTTGATTTGCAGTGGAAAAGTACAGAGGATGCACTGTAGCACTTGATTAGACTTTGTAATCACCCATCCTATGAAGGACATACCAATATCAAAAAAAAAAAAAAAACTTAATTTTTAATTTTGGAATTATTATTATTATTATTATTATTGTTTTATCTTTTTTTTCTGTATAGTTTTAATTCATTTATTTTAGTTTTGCTTATAGTACCCAACTTGTTTTATGTCAATTATTTGTCAAGGCAATGCTGATATAATATTAATTAATTTATTTATTTGGAATTAGCCTTATTTTCAGTTTTATTTTAATTTTAGTTTAAGTTTTTGTAATTGTAATTAGTTTATTTTTTTAAAGCTTTAATTAATTTATTTCACTTTTGCTTTTGTCTTTGTTTTTTTATTGTCTTTCATTTAGTTGTCAAGTTTAATGTTTCAGTAATTTTGTCATGAGCTTTTGTAACTGTTATTAATTAAGTTAATGTATTTATTTATGTGTTTTTACATTTACATTTAAGCAATTTTGTAATTGTTATCATGTTATTTGTTTATATATATATATATATATATATATATATATATATATATATATCTTTAATTAATTTACTTCAGTTTTAGTAATTTCAGTACCAACTTATTTTATTTCATTTGTCAACGCAATGCTGATACAATATTATTTTATTTATTTATTTTGAATTAGACTTTATTTGATATTTTCAGTTTTAGTAATTTTGCGATGAGCTTTTGTAATAATAACTTTAATTATTTATTGTATTTTCAGTTTTATTTTATTCTATTATTTATTATTTCATTTTTATTGTTTTGTTTTATTTATATATATTTATTTTTTATTTTTTTTATTAACGTATTTAGGTTTTGGTTTTAGTCATTTCAGTACTTCAACTTCTATTATTTTATTTAGTTGACAAGAAGTATTTCCAAGTTTTTTATGTTTTTCTCGTAATATTTATATATTGTATTTACTTTCAGCTTTATTTCAATCCTTAATTTTGATTTTATTAGTCTTAGTTTTAGATAACAACAACAACACTGTCATATATTCTCTTTTTTTGTATGTAATGAGTGCCATTGTGATGTTTAACAATTTTACTTTTAGCTTTAAGTAGAAATCACAACACTTTTTTAGTAATTTTGAAACAGCATAGAAATAGACATTTAATAATCTACAATCTAAAAATTGCACCTATAAACCTTGTATTTTTTTTTTTAAGTTTAAAAAAGTTACGGTTTTTACATTTTTTTAATGTTAATAAAAAACGTAAAAACAACTAATTGTGAGCACGAAGCTAGCAACTAAAAGGTCATCTCCCATGCACATAAATAAAAAAATAACCAAAGTTGGAAATTAAATTTCCAGATACCTTCCAATTGAAATGATCTGGAAGCATGAAATATGTTGATATTATGTGCACAATGCAATGCAGTAGCATTACGCTGGCCTGTGTCTGTCTGTGGCAAAGCTGTGCTGAATACTGATGATATGAGAGCTGTAGTGTCCTGACCTCGTGCACACAGCTGAAGAGTTCCCAGTCGAACACCACCAGCTGATTGGCCACCTCCTCTGCACTCATGTCATGGAGTTTGCTGTCTCCTGGTGACCAGTGGATCTCCTCAGGGAGCGGTATCTGACCGACAAACACATGCGGATGAGGAGCGTAATCACAGAGCAGGACAAGTCAATATGGGTTTTTCAATAACTTTTACATTAGGTGCCCCCAAGACTTCAATATTTGCTTACATCCTACCACATTCCTCTCACACAGTGAATCTGAACTACGGTCATAGATTTCAAATAACTTCAGCACTCTGTTTGAGAATTTGCTTTGTGGTTGAATAAAACACAAATTTGATGGCAATCGAATGCTTTCTAAACCACTGATTTAAGTTGTTAGCACTATTGTAGATAACATCTTGAGTGAATATGTAATTTGTGGTGTTAAACTCTGAACATTCCTAAGTAAGAATTCCAGCATGACTGCAACAAATACAGAACACTTATGCTTGCTATTTCTGAGGGTCTCCATGGGAACACCACTCCCCCCCTCCACACGAACGTCTCGCCCACGGTTCTCACCAAGCTCTCGAGCTCCGCGGGCTCACAGGCGAACAGGTGGGTGTTGACGCCCAGAGTGGTGAAAACGGCCTCGTCGCTGGGACGGAACACTGCCTTCTCTGAACAAACACAGATTAGATTGGGATGTTAAAGTCATTTCCAAAATTGTTGTGTCCCCAAACAGTGAGTCAAGGTCTGGATCAGTATGAATTGTCATGCTACTTCATAATGTACACAAATGACACCGTGTTTGGGGTTTCAGTTCATGTTTCAATGAGGTTTTGGTAAGTTTGCGTGGTGTTTGTGGATACGGATTTAAATTCTCTTACCTCCGGATGAGGTGACGGCCACCAGTATGAGGTTGGCGGGTTGGGTGGGCTGGTCCTCGCTGTATTGGAGTTTCTCTTTCACCAGAGCCAAGATTTCTCCAACCCGGCATGAAAGCCGACTCCGAATGGTCACGTACGAGTGATCTGGTGTGTAAACCCTGCAGAAGACTAAGAACAAGGACCAAACAGTTAAATCTACTATCCAGCAGATATCGCCCTAATCTTAGTCTCTCTGCATTGGTTTCTGGTACATTACAGAATTGATTTAGAATACTTTTTATTATTATACCGAATCTGTATCGATCTGGAAGAACACTGAGATCTGCTAGTCAGAAGCTATTAAAAATGTCAAGGTCTAGACTAAATCAAAGAGGTGAGTGTGTGTGCACAGCGCATTTTCTATTATTAAATTAAATTAATAATAATAACATGTAATATTAATATTTTTTAGAAAAACTTGGGTTTGCTAAATAAATACAATTTTGTTTTTTAAAATTTAAAATTAAATTAAATTACCTTAATAATAATAAATTAAATTAATAATAATTAACAAAATTAAATTAATAATAATAACATAGTAGTATTATCTGAGGAAAAAATGGGGTTTGCTAAGTGAATAAACTTTAGTTTGGTCACAGCTCATTTTCTATTTTTCAATTAAATTAAATTAAATTAAATTACCTTAATAATGATAAATAAAATTAATAATAATTAGCTAAATTAAATCAACAATAATAATGTATTAGTAATATTACCTGGGCAAAATGGGGTTTGCTGAGTGAATAAAATTTAGTTTGTGCACAGCTCATTTTCTATTATTAAATTAAATTAATAATATTATTATTAATAATAACAACATGAGTTATTAATATTATTTGGAATAAAGGGTTTGCTAAGTGAATAAAATTTAGTTTGTGCACAGCTCATTTTCTATAATTAAAATAATTAAAACATCAAATTAATAATAACATGTATTATTATTATTATTAGGAAAAATGGGGTTTGCTAAGTAATTAAAATGTAGTTTGTGCACAGCTCGTTTTCTATTATTCAACTCAATTAATAATGATAACATGTATTATTAATATTATTAGAAAAAATGGGGTTTGCTAAGTGAGCAAAAAAAATGAGCAATGGAAGAACAATGATTTCAAGCATCACCCTCCTTTTAACATGTCAAGTCTGCCATTCTAACCCAATCAGCCTGACATAATGATCTCTAGCCTTCAACATTCAACATCAACATTCTCACCTGAGTTAACAAGACGATTACTGAAATGATCTCAGCAGGTCCTTTAATGACAGCAATGAAATGCAGTGGAAAGTTTTTTTTCGGGATTAAGTTAATTTTCATGGCAAAGAAGGACTATGCAATTCATCTGATCACTCTTCATAACATTCTGGAGTATATGCAAATTGCTATTATAAAAACTTAAGCAGCAACTTTCCAATTTCCAATATTTATGTAATTCTCAAAACTTTTGGCCATGACTGTATATATATATATATATATATATATATATATATATATATATATATATATATATATATATATACATATATATATATATATATATATATTAGGGCCGGGACTTTAACGCGTTAATTTAGATTAATTAATTACAAAAAAATAACGCGTTAATTTTTTTTAACGCATTTTAATCGCACTTAATTTTGCACCGCGGAACGTTTCTCACTGGATGAGTTTCAGCGGACCGATTATACTAGAGCACCAACTAGCACATAGAGCCTCAAGTATCACCTCAATGCTTTTACAGAAGGTCTACCTACCTATAGGGTACCAGAATTTCTGAAATGTAGGCTAGTATATTTCTAAATATCCCAGTGTTTCCCCTACCATTATCTTAGGGGGGCGCGTTTACAATGTCTCCTCCGTGAAAACACGGACTGGATCGCGGACTCCATTCATAAAAACCGAATTTACTATAGCGCGGAATGCCACGTAAATTCGTCGATTTTTGGATTGATAAATCAAAAGTTGGTCTGTCACTTAATTCAAATCGCGATATGGACTAGTGTCTGTCAAAACTGAAATGCAAAAAGACCGTTTTAATATGAATCCTGCATGTTCCGTTTGTATCTGTATGTATGAATGGGGGAGACGTGTTTTTTTTTTTTTCCTACACGCATACTAACTAGCATCATATCATACTTTACACACAGAAACTTCACGGCAACCTGTCAAAATAAAAGTACGGTTTAACATGAAACAACAATATTCCTATTTA
>NC_133361.1:50544058-50622987 GCF_049309525.1 Garra rufa
AAAATGAAAAAGGTTTATTTTCATTTGATTATGAGAAAAATTAAAACACACAAGAATTTCTTAAAAAAAAAAAAAATAGCAAAAGGATTGTAAAGCCCTATTGTTCAAAATGTTAAAATAGAGAGTTTTGGACTTATTTTTTCACTGAAATAAATGTTTTCGTTATTACACAAAGTAGGGTAAAGTACCGAGAAAAAAAAGTATGGAAACCTAGGGGAAACACTGTATCCTATTGCTACACTTAATGGCAATATTGCACTGGTCTGTTGGACTAGGTTGAACAAAAATAAACAATATTTTGTTGCTTAAGCTTATGTGTTCAGTCATTCTTCAATGGTATACTAAAAATCCATATGAAAAAACGTACTTCTCACTGTTCTCAGGTCAAATATTTATATGCGATTAAAATGCGATTAATTTCGATTAATTAATTACAAAGCCTTTAATTAATTAGATTAATTTTTTTAATCGAGTCCCGGCCCTAATATATATATATATATATATATATATCACACATCGCCATCACCCATTTGATCTCAAGTTAAACAAAAGAGCTAAAACTTTGAATAGTAATAATTATGTACAATATTGACTTCCTCTCCATTCACTAGTGACAACTCTGACAAAAGCAGAAAGTGGGTCACTGGAGGCTTCAGGGTCAGCGGCGTTCTGTACTGTCAGATTGCCTATTGATTAAGGTCTGGGAAATCACTTAGCTTGGCTTGAGCCACTGCCCTGACAAAGAGTCCCATTCCATCAGATGAGCTCATTGCATCTATAAAACTTGGCAGACGCTACTTCTGTGACCCGATTTGTCATCCTGGTCTGAATGAAGCGGAAGCAGACTGGCACTTTCACAAAAAAAAGGATGAATAAGAGGATTCGCTAACAGTATTCTCATGGGCGTTATTGCACAGCTAAGCAAACGCAACGGTAATAAACTGCGGTCAGCCTGTGCAATATTTATGCATCCTATTAAAACGAAGGTTTGAACGTACTCTCGTCTGAGCCACGGAAAGCCTCTCGGGGCTGCAGGCAGGCGTCGATACGTCTGAAGTGTCGGAAGAGCGGCCGGACTTGCTTCTTGCGACTTTCCTTGTCCTCCTCGGCTCTGCCGGAGAGAATGGAAAACAAGTCAGGTAGCTATTCGTGTGTAAATACGTGAATAAGTTATTTGTCTCCAAAAGACTATTATTAACCTAAAATTGGTTTGGTAATGGCATCAGGGATGGAAAATATTCTATGCATGGGCAAGATATTTGAGGACCAGACATGGCATGCTATTAAACTGTTTATAACTAGACTGCAAGAAATTGTAAACTCCAATATGCCAAAACCAAAATGCCAATGATTATGTTTGCATGGCATCCTTATAATTTAAAGATGCAAACATGCCAGTGCCAATTAAAAGCTGTCCAAGAAAAAATGTGCTTTTTATAAACTGAGTTACAGAAAGGGTTTATGAAAAGACTGCTGCCCTATTGAGAGGCTTTAAACGACACAATCAAAATCAAACGCAACACATTAAAGTATTAATCTCTGCACATTAATTCTTCATCTGGTTCTAAAGCTCCTAATGGGCAACTACATGTGTCTCATTTAATACTTTACAACTCATGTTGTACTTCGACAAACTAAGAGGCTCTGAGTCTTCATTTATTATATGATTTTCTGTTCCTCTATGATTTCTGCAGCCATTATAGTTCATAAAAAATATTTACAGCTTATATTAATATTCCACTGTGAGGATGAAGGGGATTTGATGCTTACGGGCTGTGCAATATCTCAGTCCAGCGCTGAAGCTTCAGGACGTCTTCCACCAGTTCAGGAAAGCGGCTGAGCTCTTGAACGGCGCACAAATACAGCTCCTGAAACGATATGCATTTGTTATTGAGACCAGGAGGAAGAAAAATAAGGGAGATGAGGAGAAAAAATAGTTTTGCTTCACAACATTACGGTTGAACTACTGATGTCACATGACTATTTTAATGATGTCCTTACAATCTTTCTGGACCTTGAACATATCTACACAGGGTTAGAAAGCTCTCTGATTTTACCAAAATATCTTATTTTGTGTTCTGAAGATGAACAAAGGTCTTACAGGTTTGGAACGACATGAGGATGAGTAATTAGTAAAACTATCTCTTTAATGAAATGGCAATGTGAAAACAGACAGTTCTAATTCATGGACCAACAGCTAAAAACAGCTGCAAGAAAACATAAGAAAAGAACAGGTTTCAAAATAAACCTTGTGTTGTCATGTACCAGAACAAAATATCATAAACAAGAAAAAAAACACCATCTGCAGCACAGGTGTGTTTGTCTTTAATTAAGAAACACCGATGTGAAACAGACAAAAAAAGAGCAGCATTTTCTTTAGAGGAGCTGTAATATGTTCTGTTACCATAGTAACCCTGATAGTCTTACACCAGTGATGACACTCTAAAAACTGTATAAAAGGTACAAAGTATTTTTTAAATAAACTTCTAACAAACTTGAATGAGGTTTATGCTTAAAACAACTGCTAATGGGGTAATAAATGTAATCTTAAAGGGATAGTTCAACCAAAAGTGAAAATTCTGTCATTAATTACTCACCCTCATGTCGTTCCAAACATAGATATATATACATAGATGCCTCATTAGCGACTGTTTCTATGGGCCGTTATACGTAAGCCATCCGCCATTTCACTGCGGTCTACTTGACGTCATTCACCCATAGATCTCATAGTAATCACTGAAAATTCGAAAAGCCACAGTCCTGCACAGCCGTTGGTCTGCGAACCTACAGTATGGTGAATGACGTCAAGTGGACCGTTCCAAAATGGCGGACGCATCTACGTGCTTGGAGCGGTCCAATGCGGTATCTATGTATATATATCTATGGTTCCAAATCTGTAAGACCATCATCTTTGGAACACAAATTAAGATACTTTCTAATATCTTTCTGACCCTGCACAGACATCAATGCAACTGACATGTTCAAGGCCCAGAAAGGTAGTAAGGACATTGTTAAAATAGTCCATGTAACACCAGTGGTTCAACTGTAATTTTATGAAGCTACGAGAATACTTTTTGCTCACAAAGAAAACAAAAATAATGACGATGTGCGATATATTGCCCTAGAAATAATTACGATAAGCGATATTATTTTCATTTTGAGGCCTACACACTTTCAAATGACAACAAACTTTTAATTCCTAAGAAAATTTAGATCATGGAAGTAAGTTTCAAAATATTAGATACCTTAAAAAAAACTTGAATAAATAGTAAACAAACAAAGAATGCACAAATGGTATGCACAGATGTCCGTATGCACAAAGTCACAGATCCCTAAACAAGGCCATATCTGCAGATGAAACATTTTTTGTAGAAGCATTTTTTTAGATTTGAAATAACATGACTAGAACATGTGCAAGAAGCTGCAAAACACATAGGCGCGAGTGAAAACCGAAAAACAAGGTGAAATACATTTTTAAGTAAATACAATGGACAATATAAAGCATCACCAAAAATTAAATATTGTGCGATAAGTCGATATATTAATTATTGCGTCAGGCCTAGATGCACGTTCACAAGAGCATCACGACGCATGTGAGCGGTGCTGCTGACGAAGGAGCTGGCGTTCTAACATAAACAACCATCTCTCTTAGTTCATCGTCTGTATAATGTGATTCAAATAAGGCTGGGCAAAAAATCAAAGTCATCCTCTGTCGAAATCTTCAGACAAGTTTACATGCGTCATCTTCTGCTTGCAAACAAGGCACAGCGCAAACAACTCGTGTGGACAACTGTTATTAAAAGTTATTTTTGTTTTTCTTTGTGCACAAAAAGTATTCTTGTAGCTTTATAACCAGCTTTTTTTGAACCACTGATGCCACATGGACTATTTTATCAATATCCTTACTATCTTTCAGGGTCTAGAGCGTGTCAGTTGCGTTACTGTCTATGCAAGGTCAGAAAGCTCTCGGAT
The DNA here is from genome assembly GCF_049309525.1 of Garra rufa. Lineage (NCBI taxonomy): Eukaryota > Metazoa > Chordata > Actinopteri > Cypriniformes > Cyprinidae > Garra > Garra rufa. The sequence goes on from NC_133361.1 coordinate 50,548,031, forward strand.
TTCATCAAAAATATCTCAATTGGTATTCAAAAGATGAATGAAGGCCTTACAGGTTTAGAATAACATGAGAGTGAGAAATTATTGACAGGATTTTCATTTTTGAGTGAACAATCAAGATATATTCTCTAATCAAAGCCATGCTGTTTCCCAAATCAATGAATCTAGATGTTTTTTTAGGTATTTTACTGAAAAACAAGACAAAAATATTTATTAAGTAGTTAAAAATTATGATTTTTCACTATTTTGCAGTTTGAGTTTCTTTATTTTTTAGCATTTCATTTTGTTGTTTGTATGCATTTTAAATAATAAAAAACATTTATGAGCTTTTTTTTTTTTTTTTTTTTTACATGTGCAGTACCTTTGGGAAGGTGTTGGAGCGATCGCCCTCCTCCTGCAGTAAGTCTCTGTATGTGTCCAGATAGCGGAAGGCCACAGTCAGAACTGCAAGTTTCCGCTCAGCTCCGTCCCAGCCGGGCCAGCCCTCACCCTGCTTACCCTCTGAGCTGAATCTGAGCCAGGAGTTAAGAAACAACACACTCACGAGCCAACACATACACACCTGCGCTCACTAAATACAGTGAATATAACCGTACGCACATGTCTGCAGTCGTGGCCAAAAGTTTTGAGAATGACACAAATATTAGTTTTCACAAAGTTTGCTGCTCAACTGCTTTTAGATCTTTGTTTCAGTTGTTTCTGTGATTTACTGAAATATAATTACAAGCACTTCATACGTTTCAAAGGCTTTCATCGACAATTACATGACATTTATGCAAAGAGTCAGTATTTGCAGTGTTAGCCCTTCTTTTTCAGGACCTCTGCAATTCGACTGGGCATGCTCTCAATCAACTTCTGGGCCAAATTCTTTCATAATCACTTCTTGGAGTTTGTCAGAATTAGTGGGTTTTTGTTTGTCCACCCGCCTCTTGAGGATTGACCACAAGTTCTCAATGGGATTAAGATCTGGGGAGTTTCCAGGCCATGGACCCAAAATGTCAACGTTTTGGTCCCCGAGCCACTTAGTTATCACTTTTGCCTTATGGCACGGTGCTCCATCGTGCTGGAAAATGCATTGTTCTTCACCAAACTGTTGTTGGATTGTTGGAAGAAGTTGCTGTTGGAGGGTGTTTTGGTACCATTCTTTATTCATGGCTGTGTTTTTGGGCAAAATTGTGAGTGAGCCCACTCCCTTGGATGAGAAGCAACCCCACACATGAATGGTCTCAGGATGCTTTACTGTTGGCATGACATAGGACTGATGGTAGCGCTCACCTTTTCTTCTCCGGACAAGCCTTTTTCCAGATGCCCCAAACAATCGGAAAGAGGCTTCATCGGAGAATATGACTTTGCCCCAGTCCTCAGCAGTCCATTCGCCATACTTTTTGCAGAAGATCAATCTGTCCCTGATGATTTTTTGGAGAGAAGTGGCTTCTTTGCTGCCCTTCTTGACACCAGGCCATCTTCCAAAAGTCTTGGCCTCACTGTGCGTTCAGATGCGCTCACACCTGCCTGCTGCCATTCCTGAGCAAGCTCTGCACTGGTGGCACTCCGATCCCGCAGCTGAATCCTCTTTAGGAGACCATCCTGGCGCTTGCTGGACTTTCTTGGACGCCCTGAAGCCTTCTTAACAATGCAGTGGAACGTTTTTTTGGGGGGGATTAAGTTAATTTTCATGGCAAAGAAGGACTATGCAATTCATCTGATCACTCTTCATAACATTCTGGAGTATATGCAAATTGCTATTATAAGCATGAAATTGAAATTTCCAATATTTATGTAATTCTCAAAACTTTTGGCCACGACTGTACACATTTACAGATAGACAGATAGACCGATAGACAGACAGATAGACAGATAGACAGATAGATAGATAGATAGATAGATAGATAGATAGATAGATAGATAGATAGATAGATAGATAGATAGATAGATAGATAGATAGATAGATAGATAGATAGCCTCAAAGGCAACATGCAGCTGGTGTTTTTGAGCACTGAGTGGGTTTTTATGAGCATATGCGGATAAACACATACTCAGACAGCCGCTGTCCGATCACCTGACACTGATGCCACACTGGAAAAACAAAATCTATGCTTCTGTGGCCAGACAGCCAGAATAATTACAACCTTTGAAAAGTATTGAGGCCGATGGAACACACCCATCACACCCACACACACTTACGTACACACACAAGTTACAACATAAACACACTCGCCATTTCTGTACTCGCATGCTTACATAAGTCACGTTGGTAAACTAACGCATAAGACATACACTTTTTCGGCACGTAAAATGACCTAAAAATCAAAGACTCCCTGTCCCCAATCCTACCACTCATATGAGCAGGAAACCTGAAAGGTGGACTAAATTTAAACTGGAGTATCCCTGAGCCTCTCTGCCTATAATTAAAGAGTCCCCGACACCCCGTCTAAAATTGACACAGCTATTCCCATACAAAAAAGGCCCAAGAGGAGCTTCTGCAAATGGCATCCCAGATCTAGTAAATCTATATCCAGAGCCGTCACCTCTGCTCGGGTGCCAAAAAAACAGCAGCAGTCTGAGCCGCTGGGCAGCTGCAAGAGTTGAACTCTGTTCGCTCGCACGAGCCCTGGATAGCGGCCGCCACAGCGGTTTGGAGCCCGGCCAGGCCGACTCCACCGGGAGTGTCAATGTGTGAAGAGCTAAAAGCACTGAGTGAAAAGGAATCATCCTGCTTTGAAATCTTTTTATTAAACCCCTCAAATGAGCCCTGACGAGTGGGAAGTCTACGAGACAGGGCTTTTTTCCCCAAGCAGGAAGCAGACATGTTGCCACAACAAAAAGATCTGATTAGGCCTGGATTAGGTCAAGTCAAAGACCAGGAAAAAAAGGTGTGGAAAGTGGCAAGATAAATGGCCCAGGGAGGAGGGAGAGGAGAGAGAAAGAGAGGAGCGGATCGTGAGGCGAGGTGGTGACGGCAGTCAGGGAAGATTAGCGAGGGTCACTGATTGCCGCAGACACTCGGGGGGCCGCCGCGCAGGAGATCCGCAGCAGACACGCTGCATTAGGAGCGCTGAGGCATGCAGACGGGCCTCCCCAGGAATACCTTTGTGCTTAAAGTCCGCAGACAAGCCCCTCAGACGCCATTATGGTCTGGGTAGGGGGGGCTATGGCACTCACAGAAGGAATGTAGGTCAGCGAATGAGAGAGGGGACTTAGAGAGAGAGGGGTGTCCTCTACACACACACTTATACACACTCTGACACAACGCCTAAAGCTAACAAAACAAACATTCCCCACATTGCACACTTCTTATCTGAATTTAGGCAACCGATGGACCCTTAGGGATGGGGATGGGGGTGTTGGCCCACAGAGTCTGATAGAGCTAGGTTAGCATTGCGGCTAATTGGTAAATCATTCTGACCCAAATCTTAAACGGCATGTGCGACTGTTAGCCCCCTGCGGTAGTAAGACGCTGGGCGCTTTGGCTATGTGTGTTGGCTGTTTTTTGGCAGATAATTCCGTTTGTTTTGGAAGTGTTTTGAAGACGTTCAAGTGTTCGGCTTGATGATTTAGAGCCAATTGCTTTTTCTGAAGTGTTATGAAGTAAACAAACTGATTGGGGAACATGTAGGGCATTAGCATAGCTGTCAGTGTGACAACTCAATTTCAAACAAAATAACATAAATATTGAAGTTTTAGCTAAAAACAAAAACAAAAAGTTAGGTGAAGTACTAAAAAAGTTCACCAGTTAGCAAGTTATACATGGTTTAACCAGTTCTGAGTTGTGTCTAGTTGGTAACCATCGGTCTGACAAGCAGGATTTAACGAATGGAAAAAAATTAGATGGGAGGAGAAATTATATTTCAATGCTTTTATGTTTTCTTGCAAAAGTATCACATTCCAAGAGAAACTTTGCAGGCAAAAACAACATTTTATGGAGCACCTAAAGGGACATGCTGATGGGAAAAATACAGGGTGGGAGAAAAAATGTTTTTCTTTTGACATTTTTTGCATTTCCTAAAGAAACTGCATATACTTGCAAATCTGTTGAGTTTTCTCGCAAAACTTTTGTGTTCTCTCACAAAAATATTTGCTCTTCCTCACCAAGATATTTGCTTTATAGTTTTATAAAGATATTTGCAAATATAGTTTGCATTATCTTGCAAAGATATTTGCTTTCCCTCGTAAAACTTTAGCATTTTCTCCAAAAACGTGTTTTCTTGCAAAACTTTTGCATTTCCTCGCAAAAATATTTGCTTTCCCTTGCAAAACCTTTTCGTTATCTCGCAAAGATATTTGCTTTCCTTTGCAAAACATTTGCGTTATCTCAAAACTATATTTGCGTTTTCTCGCAAAACTTTTGTGTTCTCTCACAAAAATATTTTGCTCTTCCTCACCAAGATATTTGCTTTCCCTCGCAAAACTTTTTCATTATCTCGTGAAGATAAATGCTCTCCCTCGCAAAGATATTTGCATTATTTTGTGAAGATATTGCTTTCCCTCGCAAATCTTTAGCATTTTCTCTGAAAACTTGTGCGTTTTCTTGCAAAACTTTTGCCTTTTCTCCATAAATATTTGCTTTCCCTTGCAAAACCTTTTAGTTATTTTGCAAAGATATTTGCTTTCCCTCTCAAAACTTTTGCGCTCTCTTATAAAAAAAAATATTTTTGTTTTCTCGCAAAACTTTTGCATTTTCTCGCAAAAAGTTTAGCATTTTCTCGCAAAGACTTTTTCATTCTCTCACTAAAATATTTGCATTTTCTCGCAGATATTTGTTTTCCCTTCCAAAACGTTTGCGTTATCTTACGAAGATATTTGCTTTCCCTCAAAAAACGTTTGCGTTCTCTCGCAAAAATATTTGCATTTTCTTACAAAAAGTGGAGTTCATACAAACTCTGTACTTTAAAAGTTTTGCAAGCAAATGTAGAACATTTTGTTTTGTGAGAGACTGTAAAAGATTTGAAAAATATTTTTTCTCCCATCCCATATTTTTTCCACCATGTCCCTTTAGGGGCTCCATAAAATATATTTTTTTAAACCTAATTGTTCCTCCCACCTCATATTACATTTTTTGAAAACAAATGCTAAGTTTCTCAGGGGAATGCAAAACTTTTTGCGAGCAAATTCAAACCTTTTGCGAGTGAGCCCAAAAGCATTGAAATATAATTATTTTCTCCCACCTCATATTGAAAGTTTTGTGAGAGAACACAAAATTTCTCAGGGGTATATACACGTTTTGTGTATTTCAGAAAACTGAAAAGTTTTGTGAGAAAATGCAAAGGTTTTGTGAGCAAATGCAAAAATATTTACATTAAAATTTTCCTCCAATCAATTTTTTTACCCATCATCATTTTCTTCCATACTATAAAGCTTCTGTTTAATAATTAAAAAAAAAAAACATTCAAAATGAATTAAATTCAATTGTAAAACATTTAATAGAAGTTAAATATTCAAATAAATGTAATTAATAAAAAAACAACATTCTGCTCCACTTGCCCATATCAAATGCGAGAGCTTCTGGTCCTAAAGAACGCTATTCTTAATGCTAACAGAAATTAGACCCTATTTGATAAGACCCTAATCCAAGCTGTAGCCCTAAAACTGGTTAAACATGTTCTACCTGAATAAATCACATTAAGACAGGGTTATAGTTGTCCAGTGAAGATTTTCAGAAGTTAAGTGGTGTACATCTGACATTTATGGCTCTGGCGAGAGGAAAGGATACTGCTGAAGCAAGACCTGTTGGAACCTGTCTGGGGCCAAGAAGATTGGGTGTGTCAACATGAAGTCATCCAGGAGTATTTCTGCAAGAAGACAAGAGAGAAGAGCACAACCTTATTAGTGACATCACAAGTGAACAAGATGTTCATGCACATCTGAACAAGGTGTTGTGTGGCAGCGACTGACACGAGGAGGACATAATGAAAGACAAGGAACTCAAGAAAATTTGGTCTTTCGCGCAGACTTCGTCATAGCTTTTCTTGCTCGACAGGTTGTAAACGCTCGCTCTGCGAGTTTGTGTTCAGAGAAACGAAGTTGAACCTGACGGCACCAGCCTTCACCTCTGCTAACTCATCTCAAGGACTTTGGGTTTGTGGGTAGAATAAATCACGGCACTTTCTGGCCCACTTTGGACCGCAGACACTCCCAAAATCTGCAGCAATGTACTATACAAAGACATCTGCCTGTACAATACAGCAGCTAAAAGTAACTAACAAACAAGCTCATATAAATGTCAACAAACAGCATAATAAATGAGCAAGACTGTGTGAAGTGCGCAAAAAGGATAAATATCTTTCGATCTGGGGCACATCTTGTCAGTGAGGTTTTCAGGACTGTATTTTGGCTGATGAGAGGACATGATGCTGATTATGTATCTGGGTTATATCAATGTGGAGCACATAAATCATTGATACTTAACTATTAAAACGTGATCGCTGAGAGGAATGAGAAACGAGTCAGTAGCACAAAACGAATACGTCAGTTCAAAATGCTAAAGCGTTCACGTGTCATGCAAATAAAGCAAAGCGTGCATGAGCTATGAGCAAAATAGGGTCCAATATTCAAAGCTCAACTAATACATTCGCATTTCAGAGCAGTAGCTCGGACACAGAATACATTTGTATCGGTGGTTCAGTCAGACAATGAATTTAATTAAGATGAGCTGTCAGTTGAATTTCCTGAGTCGATTCATTCGTCTGAACCGCAAAGATTCCCACAATCGTGCCCTGCTTTGCATGATGATTTTGCAGGCAACAACCGATCCCTGATTGGCGTGGACGTGTTTGTTTGAGTTCCTGATTGTGACTATCGAGAAATGACGCAAGCGTCCTCCTGTCATTACTGGAGGGATGCCGGGACACAAGGTGTTCTAATGTTCATTTTAGAAATCGAACATGTTCAAACCTGCAGACATCACGTATCTGTGCATGTTTTTGTGAAGTCACACCTCTTTTGAGAGTTACAGGTGAGGCATAATGGAAGTGTGGGGAAAATAAGGTCACATGCACCGTTTGCACACCTAGACTACCTATTATCGTATTGTATAAAATAGCATTGAATGCAATCTAATTATATATTTCTAAGAATATACATAATTGCATCACTTGATTTCACATTTATGAATTGAAAGTATTTATATGATTACAATAATACAAATAATTATATGTAGGCATCACCTCTCAACTAATGCTGTATAGTAGGCTACTAACGTTTCTTTACTATAATAGTGAAGGTTAAATTACTTCATTTGTATACAAACGCTGAAGTTTTGTAATAACAAAGTTCCATTTGCATATTTACATTTTTACTCCAATTCGTTATCTGAAATCTAAACATTAAAATGGTCATAAAAACCTGACAGATTTATTCAAACATAAACACTGAAGAACAGTAAAAATAACAATGAATATGTTATTTGGTACATATTTTGAACAAAATGCTCCTCTCTAGGGTTAGGTATTCTAACTGACTAATGATGCTCACCGAATATGTTTTTTCTGACATTGTTTACAAGCTGTTATATTAACGTCTTTCCGCAGTTAAAACACGGATTACGCGATTACATGAGACAGATACGGATTTCGGTAAATTGTACTCTTTCTTTTAACATACCTTCGGGTGTTTATTCATGTTTATTTTGTGCTGAAACTGGAAATTAAGCGGAAGAGACTATCGGTTCACCTGCGTTTCGAGCTGCCGCGTCGGTTGAACTGAGGCGATACAACGATCTGTCACTCCATATTAAACAGCGCCAAAACGGTATTTATTGTTTAGAATAGATACTGTAATAAAATAGACCAAATTTGGGTTAGGATTAGATTAAGATTTGAGACTTTGTTTCATATCAAAAGCATGAAGCAGAAAAGTTATTGTGATTTATTGGATGTCCTGTTCATTAAATGAAAACAGGCTCGACTAGTCGATTACTGAGATTTAAGAATCAGTATATTTTTTATTCGTCGTTTTCCATTTTAAACACATTTAACACTTCATCCAAGCAGAATATAATAAACAAAACAGTAAAAAATATAATAAATAAATAAATAAAACATCAAATAATACTATAACATTATTATATGGGTGTCAATCCATATAAGTTGACAAAAGTTTAGAGAACTTTAAGGCACTTTTTATTTTTTTAGTTTTATGGATTGAAATAAAATTCTGAAATCATTTTAAAATGCTGTGAAACAAGGAGAAACTTTAACAAATCTACACTTGTGTATATAAAACTTTGCTAATTTAAGAATCAATATCGTTTTGTGAAAATGAGAATTGATTAAAGTTAAATAGATTTTTTTTACCCAGCCCTAATATATATGCATTCAAAATAAGTAGCCTATTTATATCATTACAGTTATATTATAATTACTATATTAAAATAAATGTGCATGTGTGTGTATTATTAATAATTATCTAACATTATTATTATTTATGTGAACCTGGACTACAAAACCAGTCATAAGGGTACATTTTTTTAAATTGAGATTTATCTGAAATTTGAACAAATAAGCTTCCCATTGATGTGGCCGAGATACAACTATTTGACAATCTGGAATCTGAAAAAAAAAATTAAATACTGAGAAAATCGCCTTTAAAGTTGTCCATATGAAGTTCTTAGCAATTTTTATTACTAATCAAAAAGTAAGTTTTGATATATTTATGATAGGAAAAAAGTATTATTTATAAAGTATCTTTATAAAACATGATCTTATTATCCTATAATGATTTTTGGCATAAAAGAAAAATAGATCATTCTGAGTCTGACCCATTCAAATATATTGTGGTCTAGAGTCACATATTTACATATGTGACCCTGGACCACAAAACCAGTCATAAGGTAAAATTTTGAGATTTATACATCATATGAACGCTCAATAAATAAGCTTTCTATTGATGTATGGTTTGTTAGGATAGGACAATATTTGACCGAGATACATCTATTTGAAAATCTGGAATCTGAGGGTGCAAAAAAATCAAAATACTGAGAAAATCACCTTTAAAGTTGTCCAAATTAGGTTCTTAACAATGCATTTTACAAATCAAAAATTACATTTTGATATATTCACAGTAGGAATTTTACAAAAAATCTTCATGAAACATGATCTTTACTTAATTTCCTAATGATTTTTGGCATAAAAGAAAAATCAAAAATTTTGACCCATGCAATGTATTTTTGGCTATTGCTACAAATATACCCCAGCGACTTAAGACTGGTTTTGTGGTCCAGGGTCACATATGTGTATATTATATTATTATTATAACACATATTGCATCAAATAGTATTTAGCATGTATGGTAGACTTTAGCAGACGTCATATTGTTGAATAAAATATATGTACATTGGAGGTGGGCATGCAAAGTCAGACACCTTCCACATCTTTGCAGCTGCAGATCTTTTGCGGTTGCCACGGCAACGCTGACTTTAGAGTCTGCATGGTGAGTAAGGAGAAATAAAAAAAGATGAGAGGCCGAGAGCGAGACACACAGACAAAATAAAGACAGAAGTACGCAGAGAGACAGAAGCAAGAATCAAGTTAAAACCCACAAAAAAAGGCAAATGGGATGCAAAGCTAGAACCGACAAAGAGGGTGCAGCGAGGCAGTCGAGTTAGTGTGGAAAAACAGGAATGGAATGACTGGAGGAGGAGTCAGCAGGGTTAATTACCACCTCTGATAACCGGCACATGTTAGTAACCAAACGGAAGATACGCTCCGAACAAGTTCTATTAAAGTTGATGAGGGAATAATGAGGTGTTGCGTCAGAGCTGATATATATTCGTGCAACTTTACTTTAGTCACCGTTGCATGTGTGTGTGTTTGTTAGTGCTGACTGGATCACTTCTGGAGCCCCTCTGGTCAAATGTAAGCATTCTTTTCTAGGGCAATGACCATCTCTCTTCATTAGCATTTGTCATGGCTGTTGAGATTAAATTAGAGTAGGAGTTTATAATTCTCGATAACTTGTGCTGCAGCCGTAATTGAGCCATGTGTTATGTCAGTGCGTGGGTCTGTTCGCCTCCCTCAGGCGTATATTGCTTAGCAGAGAGCATCCAAACTGCTCTGAAGAGCCAAGTAAATTCCTGAATCACGTGAAGAATCACTGCAGGACGCACATTTAATGCATCCAGCTGTCCTTACTCAACACTTTTGGCTGCGACGCAACAGATCCGAGCCAAATTTAGGATGAGTTTTATGCTAATAAAAATTTTACCACATCAAGGTAAATCAAAGCAGTAAAAGAGGAAAACGCTTTTATGCACTTTTGCACCTTGCAAAGGCAGGAACTGTGAAAGCCTGTTCATTTATTTCTGGTAAATGCACATTTATATCTCACAACTGCAAGTTTATTTTCTCATAAATGCAACTTTTTATCTTACATAATTGCAACTTTATATCTTAGTTTCGACTATATCTCAGTTTTGACCTCATATCTTACAACAGCAACTTTATTTTTTATAATTGTGACATTATAGCTTACACTTGTGACTATATCTCTAAATGGTGACTTTATATCTTAGAACTTTTTTTTCATAATTGCGACTTTATAGCTTACAGTTGCCACAGTATCTCTAAATTGCAAATTTAGATCTTAAAACGGCAACTTTTTTCTTATAATTGCAAATTCATAGCTTGCAGTTTCTACTGTATCTCTAAATTGCGACTTTATATCTTTTTATCTTCATCTTTAAAGCTTACAATTGCGACTATAGCTCTAAATTACAACTTTATATCTTACATCTGCAACTTTACTTTTTGCAACTTTATAGCTCACAATTGCAACTATACTGTGACGTTATATCTTAAAAAACTTTATTTTGCACCGTCAGTGGTGGACGAAGTACACAAATCAAGTACTTGAGTAAAAGTACAGATATGTATAATAGAATATTACTCCAGTAAAAGTAAAAGTACTCCTTTTTCAATTTTACTTGAGTGAAAGTACAAAAGTAATACATTTTTTGTGTACTTAAGTAAAAAAGTACTGAACTATTTTGATATTTTATATAGGTTACTTAATTTAATTTTATATTAGCATATATATATATATATATATATATATATATATATATATTTTTTTTTTTTTTTTTTTTTTTTTTTTTTCAATCCTACTGTTCAAAAAGCCTTGGATTTTCCCAAAATAATCACTAGCCTACATGGAGTCAAGTGTTGTTGATATGGACTACGTTGACAAGAGTAATGTTCACTGTGAAGCTTACATTGCCATGTACCTGAGAGAAAACTGATTTGACCATCTCATTTCAACCAGTAAGAAAAGGTGTTATTTTTAAAGCTTGTTATTTTGCAGAACGGCACAGTTATAAATGATAGGAGAATAAGGCCTGAAGTTAATAAGAAAAATGTAATTATTTTTCATAATATTTTTCTTTTTTCTCAAACATTGTCTGTGTAAAAACACTCCCGGCCAAATGCCCCCAGAGGGCTTTACTTCCCACTTTGATAATTACTGTAGTTCTGTACCATGTTCTGAACATCACATCTTTTGTTTTTCCCTCAGATGTAAACTGTCTAGGTGGTTGATTATAAATATGTGGACTTCATATCTGAAAATTACCTCAACTTAGCACCAGCAAGCTTGTTTGTTAGGAAGTTAGCATCAGCTAACAATATTTACTTATTTTCAGTATGGTTAACATTTGTATAAACATCTGTCTACTAGGCTAGTTGATCCGAACAATATAAAAAAAGTATACCGTTAATAAACAATTTAAAAACAGACGTCACATAGAGATACATAGGCTACGTAGCATTTTAATAAAACTGTTAATGTTACAGCAGCGAGGAATATGAACGTGCATGAGTTATTTTATTTAATCCGTTATTTTAATGTTTTTTGACCTAAAAAGAGACAATGATGTTAATGTGTCTGCATTCAAGCATTTCAGAGGGCTTAAATACATCACCCTCTACAGCAGATTTAGTTCGCAAACAACTGACAGAAACAATAATTAATCCTAAAATGCGACATTATAACTTACTTTTCGCAGCATCACTCGCGCACGCGCTCACATGATCTCCCGGTTCTTGTTTGTGAATCCAGTTGACGGGAGACTCGCTCTAAACGGCTCATTTGAATCAATAAGTTGTCGACTCGAGAACAAGAACAGATGCAATTGGATCAGTCCAATTCGTGAATGAATCGTTTGTTGCGATTTGCGAACCGATTGAAAAGAATCAGTTTGTTCATTAATCAGACACCGCTTCTGCGTCTCGGAACACGTGATATATTATGAGGAGTAACGACATGTTTTTGAAATGTAGTGAAGTAAAAAGTACGATCTTATGCCTTGGAATGTAGTGAAGTAAAAGTAAAAGTTACTCAAAATAAAACTACTCCAGTAAAGTACAGATACTTGAAAAATGTACTTAAGTACAGTAACGAAGTACAACTACTTCGTTACTGTCCACCACTGTGCACCGTTGCGACTTTATATTTTACAGTTTCGACTATATTTCTAAATTACAACTTTATATCTTAGAACTACAACTTTATTTCTTTTAATTTTGACTTTATAGCTTACATTTGTGACTATATCTCTAAATAGCGACTTTATATCTTAAAACTGAAACTTTATATCTTACAACTACAACTTTATTTCTTATAATTACGACTTTATAGCTTACAGTTGTGACTATATCTCTAAATTATGACTTTATATCTTACAGCTGTAACTTACTTTCTTATAATTGTGACTTTATCCCACAATTGTAACTATATTTTACAACTGCAACTTTATTTCTTATACTTTCGATTTTATATCTTAAAATTGCAACTATATTGTGACTTTATATCTTAAAACTACAACTTTATTTCTTAGAATTGTGACTTTATAGCTTACAATTGTGACTATATCTCGAAATCATGATTTTATATCTTAGAACTACAACTTTATTTCTATTAATTGCAACTTTATAGCTCACAGTTGCAACCATATCTCTAAATTGCGTCTTTATATCTTAAAACAACAACTTTATTTCTTAAAATTCACTTTATAGCTTACAATTGTGACTATATCTCGAAATCGTGATTTTATATCTTAGAACTACAACTTTATTTCTTATAATTGAAACTTTATAGCTCACAATTGCGACCATATCTCAAAATTGTGACTTTATTGAAAATTGTGATTTTATATCTTACAATTGTGACTATATTGAGACTTTATATCTTAGACCTACCATTTTATTTCTTATAATTGTGACTATCTCAAAATTAAGAGACTATCTTACAACTGCAACTTTATTTCTTATAATTGCGACTTTTTAGCTTATAATTGTGACTCTGTATGCAACTTTATTTCTTATAATTGCGACTTTATATCTTGCAATTGCGTCTGTATTGTGACAATATATATTTGAATACTACAACTTTATTTTGTACCATTGGGACTTTATATTTTACAACTGCGACTATTTTTCTAAATTACGACTTCATATCTTTCGTATAATTGCAATTTTATAGCTTACAATTGTGACTATATCTCTAAATTGTGACTTTATATCTTAGAACTACAAATGTATTTTTTATAATTGCAACTTTATTTTTTACAACTGAAACATTATATCATAAAACTGTGATTAACTGCAGCTTTTTATCTCAAAATGTGAGTTTTTTTATTTTAAACTTTATTTTCTGTCTCTATGACCTGTTTTAGGTGGAAATAGGCTTTCAAAAGAAACTATGTATGTGGCTTCACCGTGTAAAATTTTGATATCCACCTTTAGTGTTAAATTAGTCAGTGCTGGTGTTTAGCTTGGAAATATAAATCAGCATGAAGATGAGGCACAGAAGACACAAATATGACACCTTTCCGCCTCACATGCTTTTTTTCTCTATCTAATCCCTTCTTTCTCTGACGGCCCCCACATTCTCCAGCATTCCTCCATACATTTTCCTCTTTCGACTCACTAGTTTACATTATGATTGAGCTTAAAGTGTAGCAAATCTCCTGCCTAGATTGGCACAAAGCGCATCTCTTTAAATGACAAGAGTGGGAATAGAGCAAAATCCAACACCCACCCTTATACCCACATGCACACACCACACACACAATCTAGATGCCCACACAAGCACATGCTCACTCACAATCACAGACAAATATAGACACTGCACATGTATTCTCTTCACCAGCACATGCTCTCGCACTGTGAGAACGAAATGCAAGAGAGAATTCAGACGGACACCCATCACACACACCGAACACCCATCGTTCAGACAAGTGAAAAGCACTCCCTTTCTTTTGATCTTAAGGTCAAAAGAAGCTCTTGCCAACTGAAAACACCATAATCCTGCTGTCTTCAGACGATGGGAGGAAACAGGGTGTGTGCAGTTGAAGGCCGTCTGAAAGAATTTCAGTTTCAGCTAAAATAACCTTGATGAGACTAAACTGGGATCAAACTCATTTCACAATCTTTGTTTTGAAGCTTTAACACTAGGGCAGAGCTCTTATCCTCCTCTGTCCATATTAGGAATGCCACAATCCTCAAAATAATATCAAACCATTTGGTATGACATCCACGGTTCAAAACGTGGATTTCTGTGTGTTTTGTTTCCTCAAAACTGTCTGTTTGTGTAACGACTTATATATAACGACTTGCATAATGTCTTGTGATGAGAACCGTTTATAAACCTGTTGTTCAACAACATTAGTCGAGTATTTGAAACAACTTCCTTTTGTGATCTGATGTGACGGCTTGTCAAAGAATAAGGCAGAAAATATTTTCTATACTTTACTTGAAACCTGAGATAGCTAAAGTGCAGTCATGTGTTTATTGTCTTCATGTTTGATCGGTTAAAGCATTTTTTTAACAGATTTTTACTCAGGTACACCATATACAATACAGTACGGTGCTGTGAGTATTTAAGACATGCTGCTGCACAAATAGCAGATCTATCCAGGTGGAGCTGGGGAGGTGGAGGGTTTCAGAGGAACTCTAAAAGCATGCTGCAAAGTGCTTTAGTGAATGCCAACCAGCCATTTACATGCAACATGAACCAATCAGCTTCTGTCAAGTAGTTTAAATGCTGTGAATATCATCAGTTTGCGTTGATGACCCATCAGCCTGCGTCATCTAGAGTTACAGAACTTGGCATTTTAACAATTGATACTTAAAGGGATAGTTCACCCAAAAATGAAAACTTGATGTTTATCTGCTTACCCCAATGGCATCCAAGATGTAGGTGACTTTGTTTCTTCATTAGAACACAAACGAAGATTTTTAACTCAAACCGCTGCAGTCTGTCAGTCATATAATGGCTGTCAATGGGACCCATGGCTTTGAGAATCAAAAAAACATACACAGACAAAACCAAATGAAACTCTGCGGCTTGTGATGATACATTGAGGTCTTAACACACAAAACAATTGGTCTGTGCAAGAAACTGAACAGTATTATATATACTGTTAATTTTTTACCTCTAATCCACCGCAAGGTCTGACTGTCCTGAGTGCATTTACAACAGCCGGCGCGGACGCCTCAATCAGCTCTGGCATAGTAGACGCACATGCAAAAACGATCTGTCGCGCGTATACGTCACTCATTGTTTACACAGAGAAATTGCGGGTACGACAGCTACTCAAAATGGTAATTACTTGTGCTTTTCCTGATTGCTGCAACCGATTAAAAACTAAAAGATTACAGTTGCTTGCACAAACTCATCTGGGAGTATTGACTTTTCAGAGTCCCAACTTTTGAGCCTGATCGACTGAAGTTATGGTTGCTTGCTCTTTTCGTCATGCGCCGGCTGTTGTGAACACACTCAGGACAGTTGGACATTGCGGTGGATCAGAGGTAAAAAATGATATAAATACTGTTCAGTTTCTTGTACACTCCGATTGTTTCATGTGTTAAAACCTCAGTATATAGTCATGAGCTGCAGGGTATAATTTGGTTTTGTCTGTGTATGTTTTTTTGACTCTCAAAGCTGTGGGGCCCATTGACTGCCATTATACGACTGACAGACTGCAACGGTTTGAGTTAAAAATCTTCATTTGTGTTCTGCTGAAGAAACAAAATCACCTACATCTTGGATGCCCTGGGGGTAAGCAGATAAACATCAAATTTTCATTTTTGGGTGAACTAACCCTTTAAATAGAAAAGTAAGGACTTCAGGTCTCCTAAAATACAAAACAGCAACATTTGAGGTTTTAAAGGTCCAGGTTAGGGGTCACGGGGGTTCATGCTCAATAAACGGCTGTCAGTAAAAAGACTCGAGAGTCCCAGCTGCACGGATGTGGTCAATGTAGATCGTAATCAGCTGGAGATGTGAGATTGGGATTTCAGGAGAGCGTAATGGAGAGGACCAGGGTGGCGTTACATAAACCACGATAGACATTCTGTTACCATGGAGGCCTTATCACATCTAAAGCCCCCACTACCCACGCATGCTCTCCTTTCTCTTCCTCACGCCGTCTTTTCTTCATCTCTGCCTCGCTCACGTTGGTGCCTTTTGGCATGACGCACCGTGTGTGCGCATTCGTGTGTGTTTTGAAGGTCTCTGTTCAATCTCTGCGGGTGTATGCGCTTGTTCTCCGTATCTGCTTTATCTCAACCCCCCCTGCATGAAATCCGTCCATTCTGGGAGGCATTTCACCCTTCAACTCCCATCTTTTCTTTAGATCGTAACACAAAACACCATCATTCACATGCAAATCTCTTTTGGCGGGCCGCCAAATATAAAGAAATACACAAACGCCACTGGAGGACCGCCGCCGTTCCTGAAACAATCCTTTGAAATGAATGCTCGCGGTGAAAACTTCCCATACAGTTTGGAAAGAAGAAAGCAGGTGCAAGTGAAAATACATGTGCCGTTTGTCTTTCAAAAGCAAGAAAGAGTGCATGTCAAGCCACCAGTCTGGCACAAAAAACACCTTACGGCCTGTAAACTAAAACAGAGCTCGCTGAATTTAGAAGCACGCCACTTTTTTAGGTCTAACCCAGTTCAAACTGGCCCCAGGAGAGATTGTTCCTAGATCAGGACTCACAAAAAGCATTTTTAAAGTCTGCTCTCTGGTCAGACGGGAGAAGTGATTTGAAACCTCTGCGACTGGTATTACACAAGATGAGAATGAGAGAGGTGTAGTTGTAATAACTCGACAACATCAGTCCAAGTTTTGCCCACATGAAAGCAGGACACAACAGATCTCAACAAGAATATCAGTGAACACCCATGCAAACAAATCCAAACCACAGCAAAGTTAATGGATTCATTTTGCACCCTTGTGTTTGCCAACCATGTGCACAACCTTTGAACCCAGCTCTCAAATTATGCAATAATGCTGGAGGCAGAGTTGATGCTGCTCGAGGCGTTTTGCAAATTTTCTTGCAGCATTGAACTTGAATGTGTGCAGTTTTATCACATAATTTTTTCAAAGATGGTATGCACATTTATTCATAATATACAGTTCCTTGCAAAAGTATTCATACCCCTTCAGTTTTCTATTGTTTTAAGTTGCTGCCTTATGTTAAACTGCTTTAAATTACTTTTTTTTTCACATCAATCTACACCCCATACACCATAATGACTAAGCAAAAACAGAACTGTCGCAACAATGTATTAAAAATAAAAAAAACTGAAATAACTACATTGCATAAGTATTCATACCCTTTACTCAGTATTTAGTTGAAGCACCTTTACAGCCTCAAGTCTTTTTGGGTATTATGCAACAAGCTTTACTCATCAACATTTGGCAATTATCTGCCATGGTTCTCCTCACCTCTTCACCTCTCAACCTCTGTCAGCTTGGATGTGGGTAGTCACACATTTTCAGGTTTCTCCAGAAATATTTGATTGGGTTCAGGCCCAGGCTCTGGCTAGGCCACTCAAGGTCATTCACAGAGTTGTCTATAAACCAATTTTGCTGTGTGCTTTGGGTCATTGTCCTGTTGGAAGGTGAACCTTTTGCCCAGTCTGAGATTCTGAATGCTCTGGACTGGGTTTTCATTAAGGCTCAATATTTTGGTGCACTGAGCTCTTCTTCTCTGACGAGTCCCTCAGTCCCTATCACTGAAAAACAGCTCCATAGCATGAGGCTGCAGCCACCACACTTTACTGTTGAGATAGTACTCTTAAAGTGATGAGCAGTGGCAGATTTCCTTCAAACATGATGCTTGGAATTGGAATTTTCACAAATTCTGATTGTGTTTTGGGGGCCAGTTCTAGAAAGACTCATGGTTGTTTCAAACTTCTTCCATTAAGGGTAACGGAGACTGTGTGCTTCTGTGAACCTTCAAGGCAGCTGACTTTTTCTAAACTCTTCTCCAGTTGTGTGGCTTGATTCAGTCCTTTTTCTGAGTTCTACAAGCAGTTTTCTGTTTGACCTCTGCTTTTTGGCTTGGTTTTGTTCTCTGATATGCATTTTCAACTGTTAGGCCTTTTATTATTAAGACATGTGTGCCTTTCCAAATCATGACCATTCAAATGAATTTGCCACAGGTTAACTTCACTCGAAGTGTAGTAATGTCTAGAGGCAATATGAATGCTCCTAAGCTTAATTTCATGTGTCCCAGATAAGGGTATGAATACTTATGCAATGGAATAATTTAAGCTTTTATTTTTAATAAATTTGCAAAGATGTTAAAAACTTGGTTTTTGCTTTGCCATTATGGTATATGGAGTGTAGATTGATGTGGGGAAAAAAGTAATTTAAAATAGTTTAACATTAAAATGTTAAGGCAGCAACATAAATGTAAAAAAATGGGGTATGAACACTTTCACAAGACACTGTATGTATACTATTCAAAAGTTTAGGGTCAGTAATTTTTTTTAGAGCAAATTAGCACTTTTGTTTAGCAAGGATTCTTAAAAACAAGGATTACTATTTCAAATAAATGTTGATCTTCTAAATTTTATATTTAAAAAACAATCCTGAACAAACCGTTTTTAACATTGATAATAAGAAGTATTTCTTGAGCAGCAAATCAGCGTATTAGAATGATTTCTGATGGATTACGTGACACTGAAAACTGGAGTAATGATGCTGAAAATTCAGCTTTGATCACAGGAATAAATTACATTTTACAATATATTCAAATAGAAAACAACTTTTTAAAATTGTAATAATATTTCACAATTTGACTGTTTTTACTCTATTTTTAAATAAATAAATAGAGCCATAGTGAGCTTTCTTTCAAAAACCCACACAAAAAAGATGTAATTGTTCTAAAATTTAGTCCAGTGTATATATATAAAGGTGATTTTCTCATTATTTTGATTTTTTGCACCCTCAGTTTCCAGATTTTCAAATAGTTGTATCTCAGCCAAATATTGTCCTATCCTAACAAGCCATGAATCAATGGAAAGCTTATTTATTCAGACATTTTGTGCCGCAGAAAGTTGTATTTTCAGTGAGAACAATAAAAATGCCAAAAAAGCCATATAATGTAAACTGCTGTTGAATCATAAACAATAAAATCATTTCCTAAGAAAGAAAATTGGGTAAAATGTCATGTCCTGTTGTTTTTAAAAGGTTATCACACTCCTCAATGCCATACACAGACTAAATATCCTCAAGCCAGCCTGTGTTTGTAAAACACTGAATACGCATAAACTTTCTTATGAAAAACGTGTCACTTTCTGCCTCCCATCGCTCTTTTTCCTGCAGGCGATGAGAGAACGCACAGCAAGAATGGCCCCAATACTTCAAAATAACAACCAACACATGTTTGATTAAGAAGATCATCAAAGCTAAAAGCTGCCGTTTCTAAACGGTCCTGTATATAATCATTGCCCTCCTCCACTAAACTCCAGTGAAAGAACTTAAAGAATGAAGTATAGTTTGCAGCGATTAATATTACTCATCCCTGCGCTCATCGCTTTCCGCATTAGTGTTTATGCCTGTGATCTAAAAGCATTAGAAGCTGCTGGAAGGGTCTGTATCTTCTTCAGTAAGCTGTTTCGGAAGGAGGCTTTCCATGTGCGGCTGCTTCTTGGTGGGAGTGATCACTGCGTGCTAATCACATCCTTCTCTCCAGCAAGCAGGAGGCTGTTTTCAGGCTGTTATTAGGGCTGTCGGTCAAGCCACTGATCCGGGAGCTCGAGGCCATCTGTGTGTGCGTGTGCACGCGTGTGTTTGAGTGTGCAAACTGCGTGGTGAAAAAGAGCAACCTCTGCTGTCACTTCAAAGGGGCGTCACGTGGCGCATTTGCTATGGTTTGATTCAGCCACTGACTCGCAGTGACTGCAATGCTGTTTTTGTAATGCAGAATGAAAAGAGCGGAGAGAGAGAGAGGGAGAGAGCGCCTCAGAAGTGCCGCCTTATAATCGCTTTCAAAAACTGTGTCTATGTAGCCTGAGTGTGATATTCTCCACTAACATCAGGGCTTGAATTATAGGGGAATGTGATGCTTAAAACAAGACACGACTCACCCAAAGACGGTCAAAAATAAATGTTTATTTGTTTTAAATATATGCACGTCATCAGTTAATATAAGTACGAATTTTCACGTTGCGGTAAATAGGTTCTCGCAACCCGAAATAGCGTTGATCTGATGAGGTAACCATAGCAACAGAGGATTGCTTGTGCAGTTTCCTTAGGCTTGGATTGAACATTAACACACACACACACACACATACATATATAGATGAATCAACCTAATCTCATGATGAAAACGTACCTGTGGGAACTTTTTTTTAAAAACCGTACCGCCATGTACGTTTTGTGACACATTTAATGTGAAATGTCCACTGAGTGGCACTTAAAGAGTGTTCATCTTTTTCTCCAGAACAGATGAAGGTACATGTGTACGTGTCACCACAGTTCTGACTTTAAAATGTCCATTGAGGGGCATTATAACTTTAATGCTCCGTGATGTTTTAAAACAACGTACCATCTGCACTACACCTAAGCCTACCTGAACAGAAGCGAATGTGACGTAAAAACATTGTACGTATGCCGTTTTAGCATGTTTTTCGATTTATCATCTTTCAAATCTTTCATTGTGAGTTTTTCACAGGATTCGTACCCAAGGATTTCACATCCTAAGTCCAATTCTGTGCCGGCTGAACTACCAAGCCAGCTTGTCATGTCCAGAAAGCGAAACATATGGAGATGTAATCGTAACTGTACAAAAACGATTTAAGTGCTCGCTGTTTTACCGCCTCTAGTGTTCATTTCTGTTAAAACCTGCAGTGATATGTACTTATTGGTACATATTTCGCGTATTGCAAAAAGGTTCCCACAGGTACATTTTTGTCATGAGATCAGGTAGGGATGAATACATTAAATTAATTAACAGTGACAGTAAAGACTCAATAAATACAGTTCTTTTGAACTATGTATTTATCAAAAAAAAAAAAAATGTTATATTCATCCTAAAAAAATGTGTCATGGTTTACACAAAAATATTAGGCTTCACGACTCTTTTAACATTCATAATAATGATAAATGTTTCTTGCATTATATTAAAGGAGTAGTTCACTTTCATCTTGTCATCCAAGATTTTCATGTCTTTCTTTCTTCAGTCGTAAGGAAATTGTGTTTTTTGAAGAACACTTTTAGGATTTCTCTCCATATAATGGACTTCTATGGTGCCCCAGAGTTTGAACTTCCAAAATGCAGTTTCAAATGACTCGATCACAGCCAAGGAAAGAAGGGTCTTATCTAGCAAAACGATCAGTAAAAAAAATGTATATACGTTTTTTACCTCAAATTCTTGTCTTGTCTGGCTCTGTGTGTACTCTGTGTAAAGATTAAATAGTATATAAATTTTAAATGTTTTTAGAAAATAACCGATCGTTTCGCTAGGTAAGACCCTTATTCCTCAGCTGGGATCATTTAGAGCCCTTTAAAGCTGCATTTAAACTGCATTTGGGAAGTTCAAACTCGGGGGCACCATTGAAGTCCATTATATGGAGTGAAATCCTGAAATGTTTTCCTCAAAAAACACAATTTCTTTACGACTGAAAAAAGAAAGACATGAACATCTTGGATGACAAGGGGGTGAGTACATTATCTGTACATTTTTGTTCTGGAAGTGAACTTCTCCTTTAAGACTGGAGTAATGATGCTGAAAATTCAGCTTTGAAATCACTGGTTTTAAAATATATTACAATAGAAAACAGCTATTTTTAAACTGTATTTTTGATCAAATAATTGCGGCATTAATGACCATAAGAGACTTTTTTCAAAAGTATTTTAAAAACCTTACTAATTTCAAACTTTCAAACAGAGGTATACATACATAAATATATAACAAACTTAGGAGTGTCAAAGAACAATTTAGTCTGCGCTCAACATATTTCCAATTCAAAAACCTCATAGCATAAGAACGATCATTCATAAGAACTATAACTATAAAGATGACCATAAAGATAACTATAAATGTTCACACCAGCAGACAATATTGACTGTTTATTCTAAGTGTATACTTGTCTGCCACTTTAAATTCTCATGCTTGTTATAGCAGGATTGATTCTGATTGGCTGTCAATGTTTTTATTGTTCATCAGCTGGAAAGTAATTTGTTCTGAAAGTGATTCCAACGATATTGTTTCTCTGTGCCTTTACCGTTATAGCTGTGGTGTAAACTATTGAGAACGATTTTTAGAACTCTATCTTTATCGTTATCGTCCTTGGTGCGAACAGTCCTTAACACTTGCTTTCCACTTATCCCTCTGTTCCCTCCTTCCATTTACTTCATCTTCCCACACCTCCACCTCCTCCGAGGGCGCCAGTTGCCATGTGAACAGGTGCTGAGATTGAGAGAGGCTCCTTCACACAGGAGCATTTGTGCTAAGAGGACTAGGAGGACCCAACAGACTCGCACAAATATCCATATCAGACCACGGGGAAAAAATAGCATCCAAAAACATTTGTTTGGAAAAAAAAAAATGTTTTCCCACCAAATTCTGAGGAAGCACTTTGAAGACAATCCCAGAATGCACTGTTCCTGTGAACTCAGTTCTTTCAAAATTCCAAGCAAACTAGTAAATCATTTAGAAACATACGCAAATCTGGGAGAATACATCAATATCTGTCTCATTCATCGCGATTTCAAAATAAAAGTTAAAGCCTCACTCGTTTTGATGTCCACATATTCATTAAATTACTGTGGCGATAGCATTTCTGTGGTAAAGATATGGCCAAATATTAAAGATTAACTGGACATTTTACTTAAATGTTGTTTAGTCAATATTAAACAAGGATTAGATCGCGTTGTGAAGTGTAAAAACAATCGTCAAGCCGTCGGCGCCCTCTGCAGACCTTTGTTGTAATGAGTAATGTGCATTAGCTCTATTGTTTATAATACATTATGTATTTCAACAGTTTTATGCAATAAAACCATGTGATTACTTGCTTTTGATTCCATATTTATACTGATTATTATTGTTTCATTGCTATTATATATGTGACGCTGGACCACAAAACCAGTCTTAAGTCGCTGGGGTATATTTGTAGCAATAGCCAAAAATACATTGTTTGGGTCAAAATTTTTGATTTTACTTTTATGCCTAAAATCATTAGGAAATGAAGTAAAGATCATGTCTATGAAGACTTTTTGTAAAATTCCTACTGTAAATATATCAAAATGTAATTTTTGATTAGTAATATGCATTGCTAAGAACTTAATTTGGACAACTTTAAAGGGGATTTTCTCAGTATTTTGATTTTTTTTGCACCCTCAGATTCCAGATTTTCAAATAGATGTATCTCGGCCAAATATTGTCCTATCCTAACAAACCAGACATCAATTTATTTATTATTTATTGAGCTTTCATATGATGTACACATCTCAGTTTTGTAAAATTTAACCTTATGACTGGTTTTGTGGTCCAGGGTCACATATGCATTTTAAGAAATTTTAAAGGCTATTGTTCACTTACATCTATTGTTATTACCACAAAAAATAATTATAATTATATGTTCTTAAGTAAAATTGTTGATTTTTGGGGGAAATTTGTAGTTTAGATTAATCGATTAATCAATAAATTAGTCAATAGATTAATTTATATAAAAATGTTCATTAGTGGCAGCTCCAAAGCAAATGTTCTTCCAGTAATGTTACGAGAACGTTATATCGGGACTTTCATAATGTTCTCAAATGTTTTTTTTTTTAAGTTTTAGTTTTGTGTCAGAGAACATTGAAATGTAACATTTCTGTAATGTTTGTAAAATAATAACATTAAATATTCCCTTAATGTTTGCATAATTAAAACATTTTTTTAACATTTTAAAAGCTGGACATTTTGAACTTTCAGAGAACATTCAGAAAAACTGTTTTTATAGTTCACCCAAAAATAAAAATTCTGTCATTTATTACTCACCCTAATGTTGTTACATAGGCAACATTTTTAATGAAATCTAAGAGCTTTCTGACCCTCCATAGACAGCAATGCAACTGACACATTTAAGGCCCAGAAAGGTAGTAAGGACATTGTTAAAATAGTCCATCAGTGGTTCAGTCATATTTTTATAAAGCTCTGAGAATACTTTTTGGGTGTAAAGAAAACAAACTTTATTTCTTCTCTATTTGTTTAGCGCTGTTTGTTTAGAGAGCGTTGAGTTGTAGCAAAAGTTGCCCATGCAGGACCAGTGCAAATGAGTCACATAAATCACACAATACTGTATAACAAGCACTTGAAAATACCCTGCTGTATACTACCACCCCCCTCCACAAACAGCATTAACATACATCAAAAAGCACAACGTCAAGGTGGACAGCACAGCTTCTCTTCAGCAGAGAGCTGCCCAGGTGCGTGGATAAGCACAAAACGAGTGGGCTAACCATTAAGGTTCAAGAAGAAGGGAGGCGAGAGGGTGATAGACGCAGAACAGGAGAAAGATATCTCGCTTTTCCTCATGATGTTATGTAAAACCCTGCAAAGGGAGGCCAGTGAGTGGGCAGCCATTCTCTAATCCCTCACTCTTTTCAAAAGAAAAAAAATGCCAGCATTCCTCCTACACAAATACACTCTCTCCGATTGCACTTCTCTCTCTCTCTCCCTCCATGCATTTATTTCTCTCTGCACACTTTCTCCCTTGCTGAAGATTCTTTAAAGCACCCTCAGGATAGTTTCGGCCCACAGTAAAGCAGCACATGGAGAGCGGGGTAGTCCTTATACAACCAGAGACTACCTACATCTCTATTTGCCTTCTTGATGAAAAAGCAAATCAGATGTAATAATATCCGAAGAAATCTTTGTGCATGTGACTATACAGAACTTTTTGAGCTGCAAATGCCATCACTGTGGAAAATGACATCATGAAATTGACTCCACAAGAATGCCCACAATCCCAAACTTTCATTACCAACATTTGTGAAATGTGAAGAGAGTATGGCTCGAGAACGAGTTTTAACATACAGAAAAATATACAGAATTACATTTGGCTTAGTTTGTGGATTTTGCACATGCATTATTCTGCCTGTGCAGATATTCAGTGATGCTACAACAAGATTCACAGCACAAAACAGACAATGTGTTCACTGTGGTGGCAAGAGGAGCTGGTTCTTTTTAGTGAATCATAAGCATGCAGCACAAACTGTGCAGTCTGATTCCCAAACTTATGACTAATGAACCGGTTCTTTTCAGTGAAACACATATCAAACTCTTAATGTCCTTGCACACTAAATCTGAAAGTCAGAAAATCCCATTTACACATCCGAAAGGTTCGTCCAACATAAATCAGATTGGGTTTAATTTTCTGCATTTCTCACATCCAGAAATTTTACTGTGCAAGTGTGCTTACTGACTATGAACTTAAATCTTAAAACTGTTGATATGGCAGTATCCTTTCAGAAGGTACACTTTTATACTTTATTTATTACTTAAATAGTTATCGCCTTACTTATCCAGTTAATTGATTGCATTGATAACTGCGAACATTTTTTGTATTACAAGTTTTCTAAATGTTAGGTTTAAATATGCAAAGTATTATTTAATGAAATATGCACAAATTTGCATACATTTCTAGTACAAAAATCTGAACACTGGATGAAGTCAGTTTCAAAATTCTTGTTTTTTTTGGGCATATTTTTACAGAGGGAATTTTGGGTATCTCATTTTGTCACTCCACAATTCAGAAAATGACACACAGAAAACAATATATTTTTGCAATGTTTTGGGGAATAAAATGTATATAATCAAGCAAATTATATATGAACAATCACTCTGTAATAACCTTCAGGATATAGACAGGAATAAAAATGTAAAGGTGTGTGTAAGTGCTACTGAAGTGGATATTTATGGCTCAGTGTAGGAGAAAAAACGCCTTTAAAAATATGTATTGTAATTGAAATCTATTGACACAAATAGATGAAGTGCTATAAAAGAAACACTTAACAGTGTCTTTGGGATGTTTTCTTTCCACTAGTCTGGAAAAACACTCTATGAAAAACCAAAAAGCCCTCAATTTTAAACTTGAGAGGTGCAAAACAGCATTTTTGCCTGCAGTGTCTCCCCTTAAATGGTGCATATAAGTGTCCTAAAGGTACATAATAGGCAATTTTGCATTGGTGTAACCTTTTCATAGTTCCTAAAACTACTGGCAAAAGTTTCTGCTTTTTTGGCACGTTTTAATGGTTAAATTTTTTTCTAAATCAAAAAGTATGTCTTTTTTTGTTACTTTTCTGGATTCCATTTTTTTGGTTCCATTAAATTTTAATAATCAAAAGCATCTCCAATTATTTGATTTTATTAAAAACAAAATGTTCTTAAGTAAAATTGTTGATTTCTTTTGTGGGAAATTAATTGTTTAGATAAATTATTAATCGATAAATTAGTCGATAGATTAATCGATTTAACAACAGTCGTTAGTGGCAGCCCTAAAGCAAACGTTCTTCCAGTAATGTTTGAGACTGTTATTATATCTAGACTGAAATAATGTTTTAAACATTTTGAACATTCACAGAACATTCAGAAACAACATTTTCATAGTTCACCTAGAAATGAAAAATTACTCACCCTAATATTGTTACAAACCCGTAAGGCCATGTTTTTTTAAGACATTTTTATGATCCTCCATAGACATCAACGTAACTGACACGTTCAATGCCGAGAAAGGTAGTCTGGACATTGTTAAAATAGTCCATGTGACGTCAGTGGTTTAACCATAATTGTATGCAGCTACGAGAATACTTTTTGTGTGTAAAGAAAACAGAAATAACAACTTTATTCAACAATTTCTTATCTATTTGTTTTCGCAATGTTTTGGCGAATAAAATGTATATAATCACAAAAATAATGTATATTTTTGGCACGTTCACACTGCAGGACCTAGGAATGTATTTAGTTCTAGGAACTCAGTTTGGAGTAACTAAATTAGCTCCTTCAAAGTAGGGTCTAAAACAGTACTATAGGAACTACCAGTGACGTAAGCATTCAAAACACTGGCTACCGGGCATTTTTAAAAAGCCGTGTGAAAATATTTACTCCATGAACACTGAAAACAGCGATAATAACGGCACACTGTAAAAAACAAAAAAACACAATTTGTTGAGTAAACTTAAAATAATTTGTTACCCTGCTGCCTTAAAATTTTAAGTTGAATCAATTCAAATATCTAAGTTGTCACTTAGTACAACTTAACATTTTAAGTTGACTAAACTTTAAATTATAAGGCAGCCAGGTAACAAATTATTTTAAGTTGATTCAACAAATTGTTTTTTACAGTGCATTTAGCTACCTGTTGACCGCAGGGTTGTGTGCTTTTCTCAGCCTCGATATTATGTAACACTGCAAGTTGTCACACGAGATTTATTCAGATTTTTGTGCTCTTTTAATCATGTAGATTGTGCGTTTACATTCCAACTCCGTTATCACAAAACCCACGACACACAATAAAAACAGCTTCGATCACGGCGTCCTCCATTCACCAGTTGTTGACGTTTGTAGATGCCATGAATAAAGATGCTTCAAAGTTTCTGCTGCCGGTGTGAATGCAACAAGGAAAATGGCCAGAGGGGGAAATTGGTTTTCTAGGAACCACCATTCTGGCTACACTCCTAATAATAAAGGTTCCGAAAGGGTGTTTTTGCATTGATGCCATGGAAGAACCATTTTTAGTTCCCCAAAGAACCTTTCAGTGAACAGTTTTGGGTGTAGTTACATCATCTACCAGCAGGGGCTAGCAGGACTAAGACTCCAAACCTTGTGATAAACAAAATCTTTATCACAACAGAACATTTTGTTGACAGTACTGTTGGTTCAAAATGACAACAGTTCATCTCCAGTGAATAATGTGAAGATTGATGCATGTATAAGAAATTCAAAAACACTTCAGAAAAACATTGACGCATGAAAGTACAAGCCACTCCCCTCAGCACGCATTAGAGTGGAGGAAAATTTTCCAAAATTGGCATCTACCACCACTAACGAATCACATAACCATTACACTGCTCTTGCCCTGCCCACTGGAACTTTGTTCTGACACGCCAACCAACAGAACTACTGTTGCCTCTGGCTCACAACTGGAAGGGTAAAGGTAAACAAAGTTATGTAATGATCAACTTGCTAATCTGGGTTCAATGAGCCCTACCAAATCACTCCATTACACACACTCATGAGGTGTCCATGCACATTCCAGAGATAAAGCTATTTTGTAGTCTTGGAAGAGCACTAAATAAGCTTCCTGAGAATCCTGGAATCCACATACAAACCAAAGATATGCAGCTAATAAAAGTATATTCTGAAAAATAAAGCTTCTTAATTGACATTGGATAACATTGGAAACATTATTTTTAAGTAGAAGTACAGTTCAAGTCAAAAGTTTACATACACTTTGCAGAAACTGCAAAATGTTAATTGTTTTACCAAAATAAGAGGGATCACACATAATGCACATGACCTGAATTCTGAATAAGATATTTCACATAAAAGACATATTTACATATAGTCCACAAGAGAAAATAATAGTTGAATTTATAAAAATAACCCCATTCAAAAGTTTACATAGCTTGATTCCTAATACTGTGCTGTTGAATGATCCACAGCTGTTTTTTTGTTTTGTTTTGTTTAGTGACAGTTGTTTATGAGTCCCCCTGTTTGTCCTGAACAGTTAAACTGCCTGTTGTTCTTCAGAAAAATCCTTTGGGTCCCACAAATTCTTTGTTTTTTGGCATTTTTGTGCATTTGAACCCTTTCCAACAATGACTGTATGATTTTGAGATTCATCTTTTGACACTGAGGACAACTGAGGGACTCCACATGTAACAGAATGATTATTACAGACTAGGGCACTGATGCTTCAGAAGAAAACACAAAGCATTAAGAGCCAGGGAGTGAAAACTTTTGAACAGAATGAAGATGTGTACATTTTTCTTATTTTGCCTAAATATCATGTTTCCCAGAAGACAAAATAAGTTAAATTTACCCTGATGTTCAAATTCAAAAAGTTTTCACAATGCTCTTAATGCAGTGATAGCAAATGTTCCTATTCACATTCATTAAATTCACACTTTGTCTTGCAAAGATGTGATCCAAAATGTTGAAGCATCTACAAAGTGCATTTGTCTACAGTTACTCATTCGGTCAACAGCTTGGCTGTTTGTCTCAACGCTGATGAACTGACTGATATGCATGCAGTGTCTTATTTCAGCGTGTTACCTCTTGACCCTGGATCAGTGGACTTCCCTCAGTCCATAATCCACAGTCACTCCACAGACAACAACACAAGATGAGACAAATTGCAAGCCCATTGTTGGCTAATCCAGGATTAGTGGCACTTTTTCAAAATTTCCCGGGTCTCGGTAATGACAAATTGCAGAGAAATTGTCAGTCTTATCTAGAGGCAAGGCATCCCCCTTCACATAAAAAAAATAAAACAGGTTGAGAATGAGGCCAAATGTCTCCGACTGTGACATAAAATTGAAATCTCTCCGATCTGTTCTAGATATAAAGCAGAGGTTCAAGATAAATTGCTTAAACTTGCCTCCAAAGGAAAAAAGAGAGACATGAGCTGTCAAGTGCACAAAATGAATGACAGTTTAAGTCGAAGCATCAGTTTATAGGTTATCAAGGACTCCTTGTATGTGTATGCGTCTGCTAAAAAAAATGGTTGTTTCAAAAAGAAATAAAGCATGTTGAGTGTTTCAAACCACATTTACAAATACAGGAAAGTCAGTTTTGGTCCAAAAGTCTTCAACTTTCTACTTTTCACACAGGTAGAACAGCCCAATGAAAAGAAAAAACTAGCCCATTCGTCATCATCATTTATCTTGTCTATAAACACAGGATATTTTATCAGGAACCGTATATCCTAAAAACGCGTTGAACCGAGGCAAACGGACCGTCTGGCCATCGATTTCACATCAAGCATAATTCTCTCTTTATGCGCCGGCATACTGTCGAAATCCCTCCAGTTTCCATGGTTACTTCACAAAAACACTCTAATGCACATGTGCAGTGCGAACTGCTGCACTGTGGCTGCAAAGCATCGCTGCCAATGAATGTGTGGGAGAGCCATTCTTCACAGCATAAAAGTCCTGGAACTTACAGGAACAGGTAACATGTATGCACTTGTTAAGGACACCCCTTTCCCATCACAACACTTCACAGTTTGTCATTTCCCTGTAAAACGTCCTTTGTCTGTGGCTACAATAGAAATCCCCTCGCTTGGCTCAGGAATTGATCCGTTCATGGTGTTTTCTGCATGCAGGTGCTCAGTGCTGTATGTGGGTGTCAGGTGTGGGTGGCAGCGGCTTGTCGGTTCATAAAACATCCATAAGACCAATTTAAGGAAAAACACAAAGGAAAGCACCATGGAAACATTTCATACTTTCATTTTCAGCTTTCCCATAATCAAGGAAATGCCCTAGCACCACTCTTTCTGAAGTCAGTTCCTCATTTAGTAAATGGATCTGTTATTGACAAACGTGAAAGCACGTTGTTTTATGACATCACTATTTGTGACCTTTTAACGTGACCTTTTAAATGTTGTCACTGCTCAATGAAACTCAGGGATTACGACTGCAGTGGTCCACTGTCATGCCACATTTCTGTGAAATGAAGAGGCTATGATAATCATGGCTTAACTCAAGTTGTGTTGTTCATATGGCCCAAATACTGTCTTTAACTTTTTTTTTCATAACAGCTATGACTAACATCTGTAACCATAGGGACAGTGACTAATGTAAATAACAGAAGTGCTACTGCATTATATGACGTAACAGACAACTAGTTGTCAAGTGAGACTCCGTTCATACAACACAGGTTTGCCTGAAAATGCAGTTGTGAGGCCAGAAAAATTAAGGTCAGTTTAAGTAAGCTTGATTATATTTGTTCCAACATAAATGTCTCAATGTGTCAATGGGTTTCAATGTGGTTCGATACAAATTCTTTTCACAATTTAATCAATTAGATTTAAATAAAATTAATGATTTTAAATACAATTTTACTCCAAAATACACCACATTCCCGAGGTAAAATGTTTTGTCCTCTTTATGTTAAATTGTTTTTAATGCAATACGTCATGTTACAAACATTTTGTGGCATGATACGAAAAGACAACAAATAATGTGACGTGACAAAATGCCGACGATTTAAAAATCTTACTCATCAGCGGAACTAGCAGTATCGTGTTTGTGAAATTTTATGACGATTCATTTTCATAAAAAATAATAGCGATTTATGATGTACTTGTTTGTAAACACGCAAACACACTTAATGAAGAAGTAATTTATTCAAATTAAACTTGGAATCATACAATAAAATATATGTTCCCTTTAAGGCTTTGTAAACTAACATGGCGCTGAGATAAAATAACATGAATATTATAAAATATGTTACATTTACTTTAATCCAACTTAAGTTCGGAGTATTATAATATAGCAATATAATATTGATTATTAGTAGTCTATTGAAATTTAATATGAATATTAATTATTTGAATATTCACTATTGAATATTCACAAATTTATACATATATGTGCTAAATTTGCCACATTCACGCAATCCGCAAAAAAAAGATATTACGTGAATATTTAAATGTGACTCTGGACCACAAAAAACAGTCATAAGTAGCATGGGTATATTTGTAGCAATAGCCAAAAATACATTGTATGAGTGAAAATTATCGTTTTTCTTTTATGCCAAATATCATTAGGATATTAAGTTCATATTCCATATATATATATATATATATATATATATATATATATATATATATATATATATTCCAGATATTTTTTAAATTACCTACCATAAACATCAAAACCTTTTTTGATTAGTAATATGCATTGGTAAGAACTTAATCTGAAGAACTTTAAAGGAGATTTTCTCAATATTTAGATTTTTTGTACCCTCAGATTCCAGATTTTCAAATAGACCTAGTTGTATCTCAACAAACCATACATCACACCCCTGTAAAGCTTATTTATTCAGTTTCAGATTACATATACATCTCAATTTCAAAAAAACTGACAATTATGACTGGTTTTGTGGTCCAGGGGGACTTATTATAGCAAAATAATATTAATTATTGTTGTTAAAAATTAATATTTGAATATTCGCTTTTGAATATTCACTCATTTGCATCTGCGCCACAGTTGCCACATTCGCGCAATCCGCGAAAAAAAATGTTATATCACGTAAAAAATAGAAAGTGAATTTAAAGTGCACATTAATCGCGGTTATCGTCGATAGTCGCGACAGGCCTTGCGGAAACGACTATTTTGTAACCCACTACTATACGGTCACCATAGCAACGCATAGAAACGAAGTTAAAATATTCTAAAACAAACAAGCAGCTCTTCTGTCAGTGAATATGAACGTGGGAAAATGGACTCTCAGGTCTCACCTGTGCAGTTGGCGTACCGCTTTCCCGCCACACTATCCATCAGCGCCAGCGCTAGATTCTCTGGAGTGTCCGCGGGCATTGGGGTCCAGTTCGTGTCCAGACTCGCCTCTGAGCTCTGCTCATCGCTGGACAGCGACGGACTCCTGATGTCCGCAGTGGCGGAGGGCCAGCACGGCGCTTCTTCGGTCTCCGGGCTGAACACCTCCCTCGCCGGGCCGCTCTCGGGAGACGTCTCCCTGAAGAACGGCACCACACGGGACAGGCTGGCCCGCCGCCTGGATGCCCCGGTGCCGGTGGGCTTCTCTCCAAAACCACCAGCCCGAGTGAGTGCATTGGTCTGTTTCTTCAAGAATTTTTCAAGAGGCTTCATTCCAGCCGGCATTTTGATGACAGAAATCGCAAGAAGGCCCTGGGTTGATCCTAATTAATACTCAATAATGAACACTGATGATGACCGTACGGACGTGAGCGTCTACATCATAGCCGGATAATGCTGGATCCCAACTCGGATTGGAAAATGCCTGAAGAGATTCTTCTCCGACGTGTTATAAGGTGTCAAGAATAAAATACGGCCATGTTCAGTGTCCCCGTTACACAAGTGGATGCTGATCGAGTCCTTACTACGCTAAGAAAAAAAATCCAAACGTATCCCAGGGAAACCCGTCCTCCACTGCAGTCCTTCAGCTCGAGAAGAAGGCTATTTGTGTACTATCATTGCCACTGTCAACGAAGCCTTGATCGATGAGTTAATTAGACGAGCAATCAGACACAAAAGAGGAAAATAGCAGCAGGTATGTCTTAATAATGCAAACACATATATAAATCAGTCTGTGCCAAGATGCTGGATCATATAAATGAATCGTCTACCGCAGCAGGTCTGAAGGAAACGCGCTCCTGTCGCAGACGAGACGCGTGACTCGATGTCGATGAGGATTTCGTGTCTGTAGATCCCTGACCGGTTCGGTGGTATCCGTATTTATTTTTTCTCTCACGGTACAGAGTGTCTCTGCGCCTCTAGTCCGCACAAATACTGCGCTCCGTCGCTCTCACATACAGTAGAGGCTACACACCCTCTCTCTCTCTTGCTCTCTCGCTCTCTCTCTCTCTCTCCACCCGCCTTCTCTGCAGCTGAGTGCGTGTGTTATTGGTGGTGTCAAGAGATATTGCTCAATTGCTTTGAATCGCAGCAATTGCAGTCACAAGCTCATATACAAACGCCAAAGAACACGCATTTAAAAAAAAATGCAGATCAAAATGGGACATTATTTTACGTGGTATCGAAATTTTGAAGAATTTTTCAATTATTCACTTTATTGTTGGCATGCGATCCCACATATACTTGTGTGCTATGTGTTTCAGACTTAGATTAAAAAAATGCAGTATTTATGTGCATAAGATGAACTTAATTAGTTAAAAAGCTACTACCTACAGTTGAAATCAAAAGTTTACATACACCTTGCAGAATCTGCAAAATGTCAGGCTAATTATTTTACCAAATAAGATGGATCATACAAAATGCATGTTATTTTTTATTTAGTACTGACCTGAATAAGATATTTCACGTAAAAGACGTTTACAAATAGTCCACAAGAGAAAATTACCCTTTTCAAAAGTTTATATACACTTGGTTCTTAATAGTGTGTTGTTACCTGAATGATCCACAGCTGTGTTTTTTGTTTGTTTGTTTTTCATGAGTTCCCTGTTTGTTAGTTAAACTGCCTGCTGTACTTCAGAAAAATGTTTTATGTCCCACAAATTCTTTGGTTTTCCAGCATTTTTGTGTATTTGAACCCTTTCCAATAACGACTGTATGATTTTGAGATCCATCTTTTCACACTGAGGACAACTGAGGGACTCATATGCAACTATTATAAAAGGTTCAACCCCTTACTGATGCTTTAGAAGGAAAAACAATGCATTAAGTTTTAACCCCTGGCTCTTAATGCATCATTTCTTTCTTCTGGAGCATCAGTGAGTGTTTGAACCTTCTGTAATAGTTGCATATGAGTCCCTCACTTGTCCTCAGTGTGAAAAGATGCATCTCAAAATCGCACAGTCATTGCTGGAAAGGGTTCAAATATAAAAAATGCTGAAAAACCAAAGAATTTGTGGGACCTATAGGATTTCTCTGAAGAACAGCAGGCAGTTTAACTGTTCAGGACAAACAAGGGACTCATGAACAACTATCACCAAACAAACAAACAAAAAAACAGCTGTGGCTCATTCAGGTAACAACACAGTACTAAGTATCAAGCTATGTAAACTTTTGAACAGTGTCATTTTTATAAATTTAACTATTATTTTCTCTTGTGGACTATATGTAAAGGCCTTATGTATGATAGTTCTTATTTTGGTAAAATAATTAACATTTTGCAGATTCTACAAGGTGTATGTAAACTTTTGTCTGTAACTGTTTAAATTAATATTCCGTACAAAGAATCCCTACTGTACCAGCTTAATTAGAACCTAAATTAGGTTGTAAGCAAATGAAACTATAAACTATGGTTCCTATTATGTTTTTTTTTTAAATATGGCAAACTTTATTAGCACCCACAGAAACAGTCCATTGCACAAAAGATTCTTTATAGTGGAAAACGTTCTTTAAAATGGTCTTCATACTAAGAAAAAAATGGTTATTTTCAGAACTATTCACTGAAAGGCTCCTTGGTGAATCCGCCATATTTCTTCTATGGTCAAAATCCCAGCAAAAACACCCTTGGGGAACATTTTTGTAAGGAATGACAAAGAACTTTTTGTGCATTTGCATTAGCTCCGTATAACAGTGGAAATAATGTGTAACACACAAAAAAAAAAAAAGAAAACAAGAATTCATTTTACATAGACCTCATGTCTATCTTTTAAAACATAAAGTTAACTAATTTCCAATGCATCAGAATTCATTAAGAAAGAACCTGAGACTGTTCTGTGTTGTATCAATTACAGTCGGCATGTGTCTTGTTCTCCTTTAGGTCTACAGTTGGCCAGCTGTATGGTTTCAAATTGCCCAGCTGGAAAGCACAAGGACTTATCTCCTCCACAACCACTTCATGAACACACACACTGCATTTAAGTGTCTTTATTCAAAGGCACTTATTAGCAGACGCGCACAGACACCATCAGACCTCAGGCCTGGTCAAGGTACGAGTGGCTTATAGTTGTGAGCCAATAGGCCAAGCAACTTCATTATCAGTATTAGGTTACAGCTAGCCGGCCATACATGGTGTCTTGTTCAAACGTCTGTCAGGAAACACTATCCCAAGACACCTACGAGGGGTAAATATGGGATCCGGTGACTGGCGATGACCGCTCTGTGCTGGGCACTTAATTGAATACAGGATCATTTCAACATATGGGAATAGAAACCAAATGTGGTTAATCTGCTTAATAAATTAGCTAGCTATTTTGAAAAATTAATGAGGTATGTGTGGTTTATTAAATCAGATAAAGAAACTATTATTGTATAGCTACCAGCAAGGCCTCACATTTTGTAGTAAAACTCACAAAAGCAGTCATAGATATATTTGAAGCAATAGCCAAAAATACATTGTATGGGTCAAAATGATCGTTTTTTCTTTTATGCCAAAAATCAATAGGATACTAAGTAAAGATCATGTTCCATGAAGATATTTAGTTAATTTCCTATCATAAATATATCAATACTTAATTTTTGATTAGTAATATGCATTGCAAAGAACTTCATTTGGACAACTTTAAAGGAGATTTTCTCAATATTTAGACTGATTTTGTGGTCCACAAGTAATTGACATGACTCCAGTCCATCAGTTAATATCTGGTCAAGTGAAACGTTGAATGTTTGTAAGAAACAAATCCATCAAAAAGACATTTTAAACATCAAATCATTGCCTCTGGCTAAAGTATGAGCCCTCAATCCATAATATTGCTTTCTCCACTGAAAAACTGCCTTGTCTGAGACAGGAAATATGCACAGATCAAGGACCATTTGCAAGCGGAAACAGTCCAAACTATTAATATATATGTCAGATATATCACTGGATTTCAGTGTGAGAGGACAACAGTGGATTGACTTTTTTTAGAGGAAGAATTGTAATAGAGTACAGACTGGTATTTGAACCAGAAGTGACAATTTAAAGCTAAAATGCCTCGATGGATTTGCTTCTTGCAAACACACAGCTTTTCACTTTACAAGATGTTAATAAATAGACTGGTGTTGTGTGGATTAATTGTCCTTCATTATGATGTTTTTACGAGCTGTTTGAACTGTCTGACGGCACCCATTCACTTCAATAGTGAGCAAGTGATGAAATGCTACATTTTTGTTAGTGATAGTTGTTCATGAGTCTCTTGTTTGTCCTGAACAGTTAAACTGCCCACTGTTCTTCAGAAAAATCTTTCAAACAAATTCTTTGTTTTTTTAGCATGTTTATGTATTTGATCATTTCCAACAGTGACTGTATGATTTTGAGATCCATCTTTTCACACTGAGGACAACTGAGGGACTCATATGCAACTATTACAGAAGGTTCAAACGCTCACTGATGCTCCAGAAGGAAAAGCGATGCATTAAGAGCCGGAGGGTGAACATTTTTGAACAGAATGGTGATACGTTTTTCTTATTTTGCCTAAATATCATATTTTTTCATTTAGTACTACCCTTCAAATTCAAAATGTTTTCACCTTAGTTGTCCTCAGTGAGAACGGCAGGCAGTTTAACTGTTCAGGACTCATGGACAACTATCGTTAAGCTAAAAAACACAGCTGTGGATCATGCAGGTAAGTATTAAGAGTATCAAGAATACAGTATTAAGAATCAAGGGGATGTAAACTTTTGAATGGGGTCATTTTTTTATAAATTCAACTATTATTTTCTCTTGTGGGCTATATGTAAACATCTTTTATGTGAAATATCTTATTCAGGTCAGTACTAAATAAACAATAACTTGCATTTAGTATGATCCCTCACAGACATTTTGATAAAATAATTAACATTTTGCAGATTCTGAAGGGGGGATGTAACATTTTTACCTCAACTGTATTCTTTTAAAGCATATACCTGCATTTGGTCTATTGTTTAATTTTCTATTGAAAATTGGTTCTCATCAGTAAAAGAGGGGATCAGCTGTCTCATGAACTTATTTAGCCGTGGTTAGATCTTCTTCCACACATCATAAGTGATGACTGTGCACTGCAAAACCCTCATAATGGGTATTTCCGCCCTCTGTGACATCACAAACAAGCTGAAGTTAGGCTGGGTCAAATGCACTTTAGCTATATCCTGTGTGATCCTGTTGAATTTTGAGTAATGTGTGTGATTTCACTCAGCCGTGGCTGCGAGCTCAAAACTGCAGGCCGTAAAAAACCGCCGCTGGTATAAATTTAGCTCTGCGTCAGTAGAGGTCCTCATTGTCACCATGGAAATGAGAGTGAAACCATGCTGCAGAGAGGTGGAAATCACACATCACACACTGCAGTTATCCGCTGGTCACAGAACTAACAGAACAAACACACTCATTGTCCCCACCTTTATACATCTAGTAGTCTCCTGTTTGGTGGTTTTCCCCTGTTTATCTCACCACAGGTTGTCCACCACTTTATCCCACTTCTACCTTTGAGGTTTCTGTGGCTTCTTGTATGGGGAAGTACATTGCATTAGGCCCGCTGTCAGATGTGAATGTGTGAGTGTCAAAAGAATGAGTGTTTGTCATGCCGTTTAGTCATATGACCTTATCCGAAGATGACTGACATGATGTTTACATGCACAGTCTATGACTTCAGCTCAAGAACCCCCACAACAACATTAGACTTGCCGTCAAAGTGCCGCAAATGACTATATAATGTTTTCTGTGCTCTCAACAGGAGAATTTTAGAGGTAATGAACCCTTAAATAAATTAACTCTAAAGCCAGATGAGGTCCTGCAACTGGGAATGAAATGAATCAATGTCAAAATTAGGAATGCACAGACATATTATGCATTTTTATGATTAAAAACAGACATGTGTTTGTCTTTTTATATTTCATATACAAATGACAAAACACAGATACAAAAATGTATGTAAAATATGTATATACAGTTGAGTTCAAAAGTTTACATACACCTTGCAGATTCTGCAAAATGTTAGTACTGACCTGAATAAGATATTTCACATAAAAGATATTTACAAATAGTTCACAAGAGAAAATAATAGTTGAATTTATAAAAGTGACTCTGTTCAGAAGTTTACATACACTTGATTCTTAATACTGTGTTGTAACCTGAATGATTCACAGCTGTTTTTTTTTTTTGTTTTTTGTTTTTTTGTTTAGTGATAGTTGTTCATGAGTCCCTTGTTTGTCCTGAACAGTTAAACTGCCTGCTGTTTTTCATAAAAATCATTCAGGTCCCACAAATTCTTTGGTTTTCCAGCATTTTTGTGTGTTTGAACCCTTTCCAACAATGACTGTATGATTTTGAGATCCGTCTTTTCACACTGAGGACAACTGAGGGACTCATATGCAACTATTACAGAAGGTTCAAACACTCACTGATGCTTCATAGGAAAAAATGAAGCATTGAGAACAAGGGGGTAAAAACTTTTGAAGATTAGGGTAAAATTAAATTGTTTTGTCTTTTGGGAAACATGTAAGTATCTTCTGTAGATTCTTAAAAAGATGATATTTAGGCAAAATAAGAAAAATGTACACATCTTCATTCTGTTCAAAAGTTTTCACCCCCTGGCTCTTAATGCATTGTGTTTCCTTCTGAAGCATCAATGAGTGTTTGAACCTTCTGTAATAGTTGCATATGAGTCTCTCAGTTGTCCTCAGTGTGAAAAGATGGATCTTATAATCATACAGTCATTGTTGGAAAGGGTTCAAATAGACTAAAAAATAAAAAAAAAAACATAATTTGTGGGACTTGAAGGATTTTTCTGAAGAACAGCGGGCAGTTTAACTGTTCAGGACAAACAGGGGACTCATGAACAACTATCACTAAACAAACCAAAACAAAACAAAACAAAACAAAACAAAACAAAACAAAACAAAACAAAAACACAGCTGTGGATCATTCAGGTAACAACACCGTATTAAGAATCAAGTGTATGTAAACTTTTGATCATTTGGACTATATGTAAACGTCTTATGTGAAATATCTTAATCAGGTCAGTACTAAATAAAAAATAACATGGATTTTGTATGATCCCTCTTATTTTGGTAAAACAATTAAAATTTTGTAGATTCTGCAAGGTGTATGTAAACTTTTGACCTCAGCTGTACATATGTGAAATGTGAAATAATGCTTATATTATCTGCTTCCAATGTCAGCTGCATTATATTTTTGCTCCTAACTTAAAAAAAGGATGCAATTGGCCCATGCAGAATTGGATATTTTGTATCTCTACTCATAAAACCTTTTGTATCTGTGTATTTATATTACTTTCCTCCAACAAAAGCAAAGCATTTCCACAAAAGCGAACAAAGTCATTACCATGATAATTCCATAAGCATATTTGTCTTTGTAATGAACATGACTCTCTAATATATTTGCCTGGCAGTGAAGCCCACCAGTCCTGGTGGATACATAAACCCACCCACCCACACACACACAGATGATGGATGACCTCAACAGCCTAACACACTTGCCCTGGAGTGAGGAGAACAGAGCTCACATCTGCGATGACTCATTAAATACATCCCCCACCCCTCCATGCTGTCACAACGCCATCCTTATGCCATGCGTTATCGTACACAACGCAAACACACAAGCGCTAGTGCACAAGCCTGCTATGTTGTCATTCTGCATTGTGGAAAAAAAGCCTGTAATGCATTGTACAGACAAACAAACACAACAAACAGTTAATGTCCTTAGTCAGAATACTGAGACACTCAGCCTTTTATTTTCACAATAAACAATAGATCAATCATGTCCAACATTCACACACATTAGACTAGACTGGGAACCCCTTCAAATCCAGACAGAAGCCTCTCGTGTGGACACACACACACACACACTCTTTTATGCACAAACAGAAGCTAAGATAAATGTTTTAGGCCTCTAGAGTACAGGATCTGGTGTGTGTGTGTGTGTGTGTGTGTGTGTGTGTGTGTGTGTGTGTGTGGACTATTTATGCCGTAAGGAGATTATCTTTAACTCATTAAACAGACCCACTTTCAAGCACTGTGATACAGAAAGCCCCCCTTCTCATTCCTGATACCCGTACACATCCAAATCATAAGGAGGAAAGCCGTTTGTCTTACCCCAGCGCACATGCCCTCTTTCCAGTTGGTGTGGCAGATTAAAA
This sequence comes from Garra rufa, assembly GCF_049309525.1. Lineage (NCBI taxonomy): Eukaryota > Metazoa > Chordata > Actinopteri > Cypriniformes > Cyprinidae > Garra > Garra rufa. Next base: position 50,589,026 of record NC_133361.1, read on the forward strand.
TGGTAATGTGACCCCTAAAGAACATTTTCAAAAACACACTTTTATGAGATATTATATTTCACTGTGATCCTCAGGCTTAAAGCATCATTTGGGAAGTGTCACTAGATTATGCTGCATATCTTAATGTGTAAGACCTGACACAAGATAGACTTTCATTAGCAAGAATTATTTGGAAAATACAAAACACAATGTTGTCCAATGCTGGGATCATAAGAGTCATTTGTTTGAAAACTGGACTTTCCTGGTCGGCCTGTATGTTTTTGATACACTAAAAAGAATAGGAGGAAGAGTCATTTTTATGCACTTGATATACCGAATCGAACCCTCTCAAAAGAGTCATTCGCTCAAGAATAAGACTTCACTGGTTGCATTTTATGTTTTTATACACTAAAAAGAACCTTTCAAAAAAGCTCAAGTCATTCGTTTAGGAATCGGACTACACTGGTCGTGCTGTACGTTTTCGATTCACTAAATATAACTCATTTGCAGGAAAACTGGAATTTGCTGATCATGATGTATGTGTTTGATTCAATAGAAAGAACCCTTTCAAAAGAGTCATTCTCTCAAGAATCGGACTCCACTTTTCAATTAACCAAAAATAACTGGTGCAAGAGTCATTTGCAAGAAACTTAAATTCTACATCTACTAATTATGATGTATGTATTTGATTCAATAAAAAAAATCCTCTCTAAAAACTCATTACTTAAGAATCAGACCCTGCTGATCATGCTGTATGTTTTCGATCAACTGAAAAGAAAGTCATTTGAAAGTCATTTGCAAGAAAACTGGAATTTGCTGATTATGATGTACAGTATGTTTTTGATCCAATAAAAAAGAACCATCTCAAAATTTGCTTGAGAATCGGACTCCACTGCACTGTAAAAAAAATTTCACCAGTTTCAACTTAAGTTTACTTAAGTTTAGCAGCTGCCTTAAGATTTTAAGTTAAATCAACTTAAGTCATTTAAACTCACAAGTTATATCAACTCATTCTTATTGTAATAAGTTAAAATAACTTGTAGTTTTAAGCTGATTTAATTTAAAAACTTAAGGCAGCTGCTAAACTTAAGTTTTTAAGTTGAAACTGGTGAAAACTTTTTACAGTGCATAGCTGATTGGAATGTCTCCATATTCTAATTTGTTGATGTTGTGAAGTTGTGAATTGGTGGGTTTTTATTAAATGTGAGCCAAATCATCACAATTAAAAGAACCAAAGACTTAAACTACTTCACTCTGCATGAATTAAATTCATTTAATACACAAGTTTCACAATTTGAGTTGAATTACTGAAATAAATGAATTGTCCATTACATTCTAATTTACTGAGAAACATCTTTATATCTTTTGATAAGAAATTATAATTTGTCTGTCTGGTGCATAAAAAAAACTATTCTAGCATTAAAAGGTATAATAAATACAGGTAAAATCATAATAAAATAATAATAATAATAGTTAGTCCGGCCCATGGAATTTTCTTTTATAAACCGACCCGGCCCCCCACTAAACAAAAGAAAATTATGTGGCCCGCTCAGAAAAAAGTTTGGGGACCCCAGACTTAAACGGATGAGTTGACTCCCTTTTGCAGCCAGTCTCTAGTGGCCAGTCGATGAATTGCAGTTTAAGCCACTTGCGTGTTGGTTTCAATAGAGAGAGCGGGAGGTTGCCGCTTGTCGAAAACACACAGCACGACCAGTGGAGTTTGTTTCTCAAGTGAAAGACTTTTAAATCGAATATATTTTTATTGAACCAAACAAATACATCATGATCAGCGAATTCCAGTTTCTAGGAAATCACTCTTGCACCGGTTCTTTTTAGTTATTTAAAAACATACAGCATGACATGTGCAGTCTGATTCTTGAGCAAATGACTCGTTTGAGAAGGTTATTTTTAGCATATTAAGCACATACAGCACAGCCAGTGGAGTCTGATTCTCAAGCGAATGACTCTTTTGAATCAATTATTTTTACACATACATCACAATCAGCGACAGCGTATTCCAGTTTTCTTGCAAATGACTCTTGCATCGGCTCTCTTTGGTGAATTAAAAACAGACAGCACGACCAGTGGAGTCCGATACTGAAGTGAATGACTCTTTCGAGAAGGTTCATTTTGGTACATCAAGCACATTCATCATGACCCATAAATTTATTTTCCTGATTTTCTCATGAATGATTCTTCTGCCTGTTCTTTTTAGTTTATCAAAAACATACAGCATGACCAGTGAATTCCAGTTTTCTTGCAAATGACTCTTGGGTTGGTTCTTTTTAGTTAATCAAAAACATATAGCACAACCAGAGGAGTTCGATTCTCGAGTGAGTGACTCTTTTGAAAGGATTATTTTTATTGAATCAAACACATACGTTATGATCAGCAAATTCCAGTTTTCTTGCAAATGACTCTTGTGCCGGTTCATTTGGGTGAATCGAAAACATACACCACGACCATCAACTCAAAACACCTGCAAAGGTTTCCTGAGCCCTCAAAATGGTCTCTCAGTTTGGTTCACTAGGCTACACAATCCTGGGGAAGACTGCTGATCTGACAGTTGTCCGGAAGACAATCATTGACACCCTTCACAAGGAGGGTGAGCCACAAACATTCATTGCCAAAGAAGCTGCTGTTCACAGAGTGCTGTATCCAAGCATGTTAACAGAAAGTTGAGTGGAAGAAAAAAGTGTTGAAGAAAAAGATGCACAACCAACTGAGAGAACCGCAGCTTTGAGAGACTTGTCAAGCAAAACTGATTCAAGAGTTTGGGTGAACTTCACAAGGAATGGACTAAAGCTGGGGTCAAGGCATCAAGAGCCACCACACACATACGCGTCAAGGAATTTGGCTACAGTTGTTGTATTCCTCTTGTTAAGCCACTCCTGCACCACAGACAACTTCAGAGGCATCTGGGCTAAGGAGAAGAAGAAATGGACTTGCCCAGTGGTCCAAAGTCCTCTTTTCAGATGAGAGCAAGTTTTGTATTTTATTTGGAAACCAAGGTCCTGGAGTCTGGAGTAAGGGTGGAGAAGCTCATAGCTCAAGTAGCTTGAAGTCCAGTGTTAAGTTTCCACAGTCTGTGATGATTTGGGGTGCAATGTCATCTGCTGGTGTTGGTCCACTGTGTTCGATTGCGATGACACATTACGTTGAATGTACCATTCTGTTGGTGAATTTAACAAATAATTAGGCTATGTTAATAACTAAGGGAAATTTTTGTTTGAAAGCCAACCTTTATCATCAAATACCAACATGATATAAGTAAAACATATTTAAAATTACATTATCAAAATATGTCTCTGGCATTGTTCACAGGGCCGGTCCAAATGTGGTGGCGGACCGCATTCGGCCCCCGGGCCTTAGTTTGGGGACCCCTGGTTTAAGTTATATTAAGCCTTAAAGTTCTGCATAATTAAGGGCGTGGCCACTTGAGTGACAGGGGGATTGGCGCTGCTGTCACCACTGTCGCGCTAGGCGGGTGTGGTTTCAGCAACCAGCTCCACCCACGTCCCGCCTCTTTGCCCATTTTCGATTATCCGGGAGTGACAGGCGATGACGCGATTCCAAGATGGCGACGGCCGAATCCTGCCCACTATGAGCTTCAAAATCGCTCTTCAGAAACCTACAGGTGACGTCACGGACACTACGTCCATATTTTTTTACAGTCTATGGTTTTCGATTAGCTAAAAAGAACCGGTGCAAGAGTCATTTTCAAGAAACTGGAATTCACTGATCATGATGTATTTGTTTGATTCAATAAAAAGAATCGATTTAAAAGAGTCTTTTACTTGAGAATCAAACTCCACTGGTCATGCTATATGTTTTTGATTAACTAAAAAGAACCAGCGCAAGGGTCATTTGCAAGAAATCTGGAAATCACTGATCCTGATGTAGCCTATGTGTTTGATTCAATAAAAAGAATCGATTCAAAAGAGTCATTCACTCAAGAATCAGACTCCACTGGTCATGCTGTATGTTTTTGATTCACCAAAACGAAACGGCACAAGAGACATTTGCAAGAAATCTGGAATTCACTGATCCTGATGTAGCCTCTGTGTTTGATTCAATAAAAAGAATCCTCTCAAAAAACTAATTTGCTTGAGAATCAGACTGCACTGGTCATGCTGTATGTTTTCACCACAAGAGGTTCTACTGGTTGTGGAAAATGGACTCTACTGGTCGTGCTGGATGTTTTCAATTCACCAAAGAGAACTGGTGCAAGAGTTTTTATTGAACTGGATTCAATGTATTTGATAGAATCATTCACTCAAAAATTGACTCGATAAAACTCAATTGGTCATGCTGTATGTTTTCGATTAAACAAAACAAAACAGCGCAAGAGTCATTTGCAAGAAAACTAGAAATTCGCTAACCATGATGTCTGTGTTTGATTCAATAATAAGTTACTCACAACAAAAGAGTTACTCACTTGACTGCATCAGTTTGATTCATTAATAGAAAAGGCTCATAGAAATGATTCACTTGTGATTCAGACTATAATTTGTGCTAATCAATGCTGGAAACGTTTTTTTATGTTTTGTCCACATCAGCAGATCTAATGTCATAAAATCATTTGGATCCTGTAGTTTTTTGAAATGCGTATCAAGTTCCCAGCACTAATAATAATGAGTGAACTATTTCTTTAATAAACTCTGGTTAAATACACAAAAGAACCCCGTTTTGATGTAAGGGACAGAAACAGTAAGACTTTTTTTCTTACACAACAATTGCGGAGGACGGCGGCACATTAGACACACTCTCTCTCGCATTCACCTAGGGATGCATGCAGGTTAAAGCAATTTCCTTGGCTGTGATATCACACCTCAGTGCAGCTCTCAGCTGTGAAGAAAATGTGAGAAAAATACATCATGAACAAAGAAAGGGAGGAAAAGAAAAGAGAAAAAATCAATCAAAAGAACTGAGAGCATATATGGGTCCTCAGACGTCTGAGTCACTTCTGATGAGTCTGTATGAGTGAGCATCTTTACTTGAGCGTGATAAACACACACACACACACAAATCATTCGTCTCAATGCATGGATGCTTACAAACAGCTCCCATGAATCATGCGAAAGTTTAATGACACCCACATAAACACTCACTCCTGGACCATGCTGGGGGATGGGGACCCGACATGACATCACCCCGAGAGACAGGGGGCTTTGTTTGGTTACTGTCACTCCACAAAGACGCCAGAGGGGGAGGCCCCACCTCGCCCATGTGCATCTCCAATACAAAACAAAGAATGAGAGACTCTGTTAAATATGCAGAGACTGCCAACTTAAAGCATTAAAAATGCATCGGTAACAAAAGCTTTTAAAGTAGGCTCGCTAATTGTGCAGACTTCATGCGTTTTAAATGTGTGTCAGATTTAGGACAGTATAACTTTTAAAGCTTTTTCTGGAGTTTTTATGGGTTCAGCTTAGGGTTACTTTCTCTATAGTTCATCAAGATTAATCCATGGCTAAATTCTTCCATGAATTGTTAAAGGAGAAGTCTGTGCAGAAATTAAAATACTGTTATTCACCCTTGTGTATACCTTGATAAATAGAAATTTGCAAATCAAAACAAAAACAAAAAGAAACTCCTATATAGTGTTTACTGCATGACATCTTGGAATGAGCTTGGGCTTGTGACTTTAAAAGAATCTGTGACGTGTGTCAGGTTTGTGCAGGTCATTGGCGGCCCGAAGCCATAAATCAGGTCACGTTTCAGTGAACTCAGATGCAGCGTACAAACAAATTCGGCCACGTGATCAGCATCCTTCATGTGCTGTGGAAAAGCATTGCTGCGAGTGCGTTTGTAAACACTGCATCAGTCTGGCTGGAAATATATCTAGGCTTATTGTCTAGCCAAAAAAAAAAAAAAAAAAATTAAAAAGGGACCCTTCAGAACCTGAGGCCCAGTCGCATTTGGCTAGTCTGTGCAAGTCACTGCTGCTCCAGAGAGACAGAATGAGAGAGATTCCATACATAACAGATGAAGAGAGAGATGAGGTCAGCTGGAGAAGAGGGAAGAGGGTTCATTTTATGCATGTGGGTTGCTGTCAATGGAAGAGTGAGAATGGCTAGATAAACAAGGAGCGGGCTGAAAAAAAAAAAAAAACTTTAATAGCAACAATCGAATGTGTTTTCCTGTGCTAAGTGGCTGCTTAAGTGGCATTTAATGCATTGCTATGCATTTACAAGGGTGTTCCAGTGGTTGCTTACAGTAAAAAAGAGCCAACTGGAAAGTATCATTAATATTTTGGTCTCTATATGTGACCCTGGAGCACAAAACCAGTCTTAAGTCGCTGGGGTATATTTGTAGCAATAGCCAAAAATACATTGTATGGGTCAAAATTATTGATTTTTCTTTTATGCCAAAAATCATTAGAAAATTGAGTAAAGATCATGTTTCATGAAGATTTTTTGTAAAATTCCTACTATAAATATATCAAAATGTAATTTTTGATTAGTAATATGCATTGTTAAGAACTTAATTTGGACAACTTTAAAGGTGATTTTCTCAATATTTCGATTTTTTTGCACCCTCAGATTTCAGATTTTCAAATAGATGTATCTCGGCCAAATATTGTCCTATCCTAACAAACCATACATCAATTTATTTATTATTTATTGAGCTTTCATATGATGTACACATCTCAGTTTTGTTAAAAATTAACCTTATGACTGGTTTTGTGGTCCAGGGTCACATATGGCTTTTCACACTGATTAATCTAATGCTAATTCGAAATCCTGCTTTTAACCTGGGGTGGAGGGACATTTCACGTTTGTTATTTAGAAGCAGGGTTAGCACCGCTTTTTTATGAAACCCTACTCGTAGGACAAACTTGTGTGGTGTGAAATGATAAAGTGCTAATATACTACAGCTGGATGCTTAGCAACACACACTCTATTGCATGCTTTATATTCGTGTGCTTTGAACAGTCACGGAAAAACAAGTTGCATAAACATTAGTTTTCGCGTTTGAAGGGAAAAAGGTCAAATGGTGATGAAAAACCCGTCAATTAAATAGAAAAAGAGACTCTTTCATTATTATGGAAGGCAGACAGGGCCAAAAGCTGTAAACGGAATGTGTGAAATCTGATCATGTCAACACGCACTCTTTGTCCTGCAATTCTGAACGTTTCTTTTGTAAGTGTTAAGAGTTACCATTTTACTGTGTTAGGACGACAAATTTACACGTCTCTCAACGCATACACATTCTAAACGTGTAGTATTTTTTTTAAAGGAGACCTATTATGCCTCTTATGTCATTTAAGTGTCAGGTGTCTCCAGAATGTGTCTGTGAAGTTTCAGCTCAAAACACCCCATAGATCATTTATTGTATCATTTCGAAAATGCCTATTTTGAGTGAAAGCAGAAACACAGTTTTCATGAATGGCTCTTTAAATGCAAATGAGCTGCTGCTCCCTGCCCCCTTTTACAGCTCATACCTCAGACACTCTGCTAAAAAAAACATCTGTTTGGTTTTGATTGTCATGTCTATCGCACTGTAATCATGTTTTAAACCATATTAGTTTAAACTTGATATAGGGTTTTCTTAGTGCACACATCTAAAGCCCTGGCACAGAAAGCGGCTGTCACACGGCATTTAATTAAACTTCTCTTTCATGTCTTATTGCGCTTGAACTCTCAAATACACACAGGTCTATGTTAAAAACACACAGGAGTTACAAAAACAGTCGGTTGTGTCTGTGAAGCTGAACAGCTGGGAAAGAAATGGCATGTTTATATTAGATCTGGGTGGCAATAGTGTAATATACAGTAAATACATCAATAAATCCACTGCTCTCTTGTCTCCTCTGTTGCTGGGACTCCAACAACAGAACAGTTAGCATGCTTAGTTCGAACTTTTACCATGGAGTTAGAAACGGTACACCATTGTCACTTGTGAAAACAAAATGGCAGCACTGTGAATGGAAACGTACAGATTAAGGGGAAATCTGAGTGGGTGGTTTTTTCACAAGCTTGCAGAGAAAGTATTACCATAACTAAGTTACTGGGTTGCTCTTTTTCATGTTTTCTGATGCACTGTGGACCCCATTATAGCACTTAAACACTTAAAACGTCAGCTGACTTTCATGATGTCCCCTTTAAAGCTGATTTACTTCTAGATTTACTCACACATCAATCCTTTCTTTCGTTTATTGTGGCATTGCTTCACTGTATACTGTGCTAGAGTAATTGTTACAATGTAAATTAAGACTATTCTATCTGAGAAAGAACGCTGAACTAAACGACTAAAAAGGACATGACAAACCATGACATAAGACTAATATCATGTCTTATGTTTGCATTTGTGCAAACAAATATACCATAATGACAACATTTATGAATAAAAATGATGTCTAATGTGTTATACATATAATGTGAAATATACGTATATACCATTATAAAACGGTTAGTTTCATTCCTCAATTCTGATTGGTCAGCAGCTGTGTCGTATTCATGGGCAAATTCCAAATGGAAGTGCGCATCCCTACGCCCTACTCCCTCCGAAGGGCAGATCCCTTTGAAGTGAGTTCTTTTAAGGGAGTAGGGCATTTCTGTCTCTTTTAACCGTTTGGAACTCCCTTGGCGAAGGGAATGACTGACGAAATGTTACCTTGACAACGCTGCGCAAACGTGATCACTAACGGAAATCACTTCCGTGAAGTGACCATGGAATGTTCCCTTCGCTAACGGCCTTCTGGAAGGGCCCTTCGTGAAGGGATTAAGTTGCTCACTTTCGTTTGGAACGTCCCTACAAATGGCGTCCCCTTCTAGAAGTGCCCTTGAAGGGCGCAAAATAGCCGTTTGGAATTCGCCCCTCGATACGGCACTGCTACGACCGCTTCTCTCAACGGTTTTGTGTATCATTGAACCCCCTTAGCAACCACCCTTAGCAACGTAAACACAGCTGCAGCAGTTAGGGACTACTTTTTACAGCGGAAGGCAGTTAATGATTTTACTTTATGAAAACGTACAACTTAATATATATAAATTAATATATATTTTTGATTTTAATATTTTTATTGTGTGGTAACCGTTTTATAAAAGCAATAAGGTACGAGAGGCCGTGCTGTATCATGAATAAATCACAGCTGAAGGGCGTTGTTAGGCACAACGTGAAGCGGAGTGCCTGCAACCCCTTTAGCCGTGATTTATTCATGATACAGCACGGCCTCAAGTACCTTAATACCACTGCGTCACATATGCAAATAGTCTCAAATACAGCAACTTCATTGGCTGCTGTGCATGTTTTTGCATTAAACCAGACAAATGTGTGTTGACATGGTCGGATTTTACACTTTACAGATTTTAAGAATTTTGGCCCCGACCACCTTCCATACATTCTTACCTATGTGACCCTGGACCACAAAACCAGTCATAAGTGTCAGTTTCTCAAAATTGAGATTTGTATACCATCTGAAAGCTTTCCGTTGATGTATGGTTTGTTAGGATAGGACAATATTTGGCCGAGATACAACTATTTCTGGAATCTGAGGAATTTAAATATCGAGAAAATTCCCTTTAAAGTTGTCCAAATGAAGTTCTTAGCAATGCATATTACTAATCAAAAATGTCTTTATCAAAAAAGCTTTGATATATTTGAGTTAGTAAATTTGCTAAATATCTTCATGGAACATTATCTTTACTTAACAGCTTAATGATTTTTTGCAGAAAAGAAAAATCGATCATTTTGACCCATACAATGTATTTTTGGGTATTGCTACAAATACTGTATACTCGTGCTCCTTAAGACTTGGTTTTGTGGTCCAGGGTAAACTATATAGTACAAAAAATCAATTTAGGGCCAAAACTTGGCAGTACAGTGCCTTTACATAAGCAGGTTTTTAACAAATAAAACAAGGCCTAAAATGAACTAAAATAACAAACAAATAAATACACAAAACAGGCCTAAAATAAACTAAAACTAAACTAAACATAAATAAATAAAATAAGCCTAAAATGATCTAATAAATAAAATAAAATAAAATAAAATAAAACAAAGCCCATAAAGGGACAGGGAATAAAATAAAAAATAAAAAATAATAATAATAAATAAATAATGAAAAACAAATAATAATAATACTAATAAAATACACAAGGGCTAAAATAACTACAAAAAAATAGAAAAGGTCCAAACTGAACTAAAACAAACTAAACTAAACATAAATAAATAAAATAAATAAATAAAAAGGCCTAAAATGAACTAAAATAACCTAAATCAAAAATAAATAAATACAATAAGCATTAAAATTAACTAATAAATAAATAAAATAAAAAAAAATAGGAATGAGGCCTAAAGTGAACTAAAATAACAAATAAATAAATAAATAAAATAGGCCTAAAATGAACTAAAACTAAACTAAAACTAAATAAATTAAATAAGCCTAAAATGATCTAATAAATAAAATAAAATAATCAGCAATCAGTGTTTTAAACGGACATCAAAACCCATAAAGGGACAGGGAATAAAATAAAAAATAATAAAAATAATAAAATAAAAAATACATAATAATAATAATAATAATAATAATAATAATAATAATAATAAAATTAGGGGCTAAAAATTTAAAAAGGGCTAAAATAACTACAAAAAAAATAGAAAAGGTCTAAAATGAACTAAAACAAACTAAACTAAACATAAATAACTACAATAAATAAATTAAAAATGCCTAAAATGAACTAAAATAAACTAAAATAAATAAACTAAGCATAAAATGAACTAATAAATAAATAAAATAAAAGGAATAAGGCCTAAAATGAACTAAATTAACTACAAATAAATAAATAAAACAGGCCCAAAATGAACTAAAATAAACCAAACTAAACATAAATAAATAAAATAAGCCTAAAAATAAATAAAATAAGCATAAAACTACAAATAAATAAATAAAATAGGCCTAAAATGAGCTAAACTAAACTTAACAAAAATAAATAAAATAAGCCTAAAATGAACTAATACATAAATAAATAACATAAAAGGAATCAGGCCTAAAATAAACAGAAATAAAATAAAAGGAAGAAGGTCTAAAATGAACTAAAATAACCACAAATAATTTTTTTTTAAAAATAAAATAGGCTATAAATATACCCATGCTACTTAAGACTGGCTTTGTGGTCCAGGATCACATATATAGTACAAAAAAATCTATTTAGGGCCAAAACTTGACAGTAAAGTGCCTTTACATGAGCAGGTCTCACACTGCATTCATCCAATCAATGAATCTAAAACCTCAAATACGCAAATAAGAATGTTAACCCAGGGTTAAGGAATGTACAGTGTGGTATATCTAATTATGAACACCTAGAATTGATTGTTAACGCTAGATAATGTATGAGGGTTTAGAATGACTCAGATGTAAAAAGACCTTCAGTCTCAGGTCCCTCCTTCAATACAAGCATTTTTCCTCAAAACGCCTCACACTTTGAGGTGTCATTCAGGTCAGCCAAAGCTTAACACGTCATTGGTTTAAAACAAGTTCCCATTTGTTATTATGAGAAACACTAGTTGGACTATCATTGGCTTAGCAAGCTTTATACATACGGCCTGGGAAACTAAGATTGAACTTAGAAATCTGATAATACAAAACCCTCAGCTTCCTGTCTCACAGTGACACAGGCATGTTACTCACCAGTTCCCATGTTTTGTAACGTGAACCTGTCGACAATGGAGTGGGTATGCTCTACCCAGGGTGCACCACAAAAGAGTGAAAGCACTAGGCTAAATACTTGTATAAGTAGGTCAGTGAGACTATGAGTTTCACTGTTCCTTTCAACTGCTGTGCATAATAATCACATTATGATGATTCAAGAGGCAGAGGAGGGTGGTTTTCGGTCGGCTGTAGTGAGGAAGATGCATATAGCCTGCGGTAGGATCATCGCTTGATAATTTGATCGTTTGTAATATAATTGGTGCCCCAAATGGAGACACTTTGCAAGTGTGACTGGTGTGCTGAGGCAGCTGATGGCCTCAAGAAGCCGAGTGTGAATACAGAAGCACTCAGTGAGGTTCACACTCTGCTAAAGCCCACGAGTTACTCTCAACTGAGACTATTTTTAGTCTTCTAGCTAAGCTGAATCTTTTCGAGTTGATAACTTTCATGTACAGCACAAGTCAAAGGGTTAGACACACTTGTTCATTCTTTCATTACGGTTTTCCAGCGCTTAGAATAATAGTAATATCATCATATGAGAATTATATAGTAAACAAAATGTCTACAAATGTAAAATATTGAATAAATGTTTAGTTAAAATGTATTAATATAGTGGTATATGCATGTTATTATAGTCCAGGCGACAACAAATGCAACACTCTGATTGTATTATTTTTATATTTTTATGGTATTTATTAACTTTTAATTTTACATTTAAATTTAAGCTTATATATGTGACCCTGGACCACAAAACCAGTCTTAAGTCGCTGGGGTATATTTGTAGCAATAGCCAAAAATACATTGTATGGGTCAAAATTATTGATTTTTCTTTTATGTCAAAAATTATTAGGATATTAAGTAAAGATCATGTTCCATAAAGATTTTTTGTAAAATTCCTACTGTAAACATATCAAAATGTTATTTTTGATTAGTAATATGCATTGCTAAGAACTTAATTTGGACAACTTTAAAGGTGATTTTCTCAGTATTTTGATTTTTTTGCACCCTCAGATTCCAGATTTTCAAATAGATGTATCTCGGCCAAATATTGTCCTATCCTAACAAACCATACATCAATAGAAAGCTTATTTATTGAGCTTTCATATGATGTATACATCTCAGTTTTGTCAAATTTAACCTTATGACTGGTTTTGTGGTTTTGTGGTCCTGGTTTTGTGGTCCAGGGTCACATTATATATAAAAACTTTACAACTTTCTAATTATTACTTAAGTTTTTTTTTTTTTTTTTTTTAGTTAGTTACCAATGTAACATTTCTAATTTTCTTCAAGCTTTTTAATTTATTTTATTATATTTTATTTTAGCTCAATTAATCAGAATGATTAACAGGTTCATATTTTTGACTAATTTGAGAACATTTACACTGAGTCAAAAGTTTTTGAACAGTAAGATTTTTAATGTTTTTAAAAAGTCTCTTCTGCTCACCTGCATTTATTTGATCCAAAGTACAGCAAAAACAGTAAAATTGTGAAACATTTTTAGAATTTTTAATAACTGCTTTCTATTTGAATATATTTTAAAATGTAATTTATTTGTGTGATTTGAAAGCTGACTTTTAGCATCATTACTCCTGTTACATGATCCTTTAGAAATCATTTTAACATTCTGATTTGCTGTTTAAAAAATTATAAAATATCTTGATCATCATTTTCGATTCATTTAAAGCATCCTTGCTAAATAAAAGTAATAATTATTATTGCTTTCCCCCCCAAAAAGAAAGAAAAATTATTCTGGCTCCAAGCTTTTGAATGGTATAGTGTATAACCTAACAAAAGTTTTTTATTTCAGATGAATGCTAATCTTTGGATCTATTGATCAAAGAATCCTGAAAAATGTATTCAACCATTTTAACTTTTGCTAATAATAATAAAAATATTTCTTGAACAGCAAATCAGCATATTAGAATAATTTCTGAAGGACACTGAAGACTGGAGTAATGATGCTGAAAAGTTCATCCTCGATCACAGGAATAAATTACATTTTAAAATATATTCAAATAGAAAGCAGTTATTTTAAATAGTCAAAATATTTCACAATTTTACTGTTTTTGCTGTACTTTGGATTAAATAAATGCAGGCTTGGTGAGCAGAAGAAACTGCTTTACAAAAACAATGTTGACTGCAGTGTATATTGTAAACAAATAAATCAAACAAACAAACTGATTTATAGCTGAAGACGGTAAACATACTGCAAATAACATACTTCAAATAAGATACTGCAATATTTATCGTTTGATATGAAGTCTGCTGAGATCAAAGTTTTAGTGTGGAGAGAAGTATGACAGTGCAGCAGTGAAGAATAAAGACATTAGTTCCCCCAAGTGGACATTTTAAAGCACTGACAGTGACAGTTAAACCTGACCTTTTTTTTTTTACCACGATAAAAAAAAGTGTATTGGTTAGGTTTCACATTTTACTGCTGAAATAATCTGTAATTAAGTCATTCCCGTACATTTTAAAACCGGCTCTGCGTGTTTAGAGGTTAACATCAGCAATTTAAGCCGCCTCAATTTGCATGCACGTTATGTACGGCCTCTGGAACAAAGTTGTATTTTTTATTTCTCTAAATGACAGTTGCAAACGCGGCAAAGCCTCGTTGACGACAATAAATCCAAAGCTAAATGTCCAATAAACTCAGAGAATCCCCAAATTACGGCTGCAGCAAGCCTGACTCTGGCTCTCGTAGTCGTAGCGGCTGCAGTGTAATTTGGAGGCGCGCTGTTATAAAGAGTTGCAGCGGTGCGTTCCGCGGCATCAGTCACTCCCTCTTGGCAGCTTGGATGCGGCAGAAGGCGACGCTTCGCTTTTGGCAAAGTCAGAGTTTAGCACACAACCACAGGCGGCAACGCAGACAAACGCAGGGTCGACAGTTCTCAGTGTTTACAGACTGAAATGCTTTTTTACCACGACTAATATCGCTCGTATTTCATCTCTTTGAAAAGTGAATGCAAAATGGAGACATTAATCAGACGGGAGAGACGAACAAAAGACCATGACAGAACAGGGCCTTAAATGAACTGAAACAAAATAAAATAAAATAGAATTAAATAAATTAATAAATATATAATCAGCAATCAGTGTTGTAATTGTATATTACAATTTTAAATAAAATAAGCCTAAACCGAACTAATAAAGTAATCAGCAATCAGTGTTGTTATTATACATTACAAATTAAACAGTTGTCAAAATCCACTAAAAACAGCATAAAATAATAAAATAAAATAGGAATGAGGGAATAATAAACTAAAATAAAATAAGCCTAAAATGAACTAATAAATAAATAAAACGGGCCTAAAATTAACTTAAACTAAAAAAAATAAAATAAAATAAGCCTAAAATGAACTAATAAAAAATAATAATAAAAAGAACAAGACCTAAAATGAACTAAAATAACTACAAATAAATAAATACATACATACATAAAATAGGCCTAAAATAAACTAAAAAATAAATCAATAGGCCTAAAATGAACTATAAAAAAAAAAAAAAAAAACACAATAAGTTGTAATTGTATATTAAACAGAAGCCAAAGCCCATGAAGGAAGAGGGAACAAAATAAAAATAAAAGGAACAAGGCCTAAATAAACTCCAATAAACTATAAACAGACAAATAAATAAAAATAAAAAGTTAGTTAAAATAAAATAAAGTAAAAAATAAATAAAATTAATCAACAATCAGTGTTGTAATTGTACATTACAATTTTAAACAGACGCCAAAGACCATGAAAGAACAAAAAATAAAATTAAATAAAATTAACAAGGCCTAAAATAAACTACAAAAAAAAAAAAAAAAAAAAAAAAAAAAAAAATCAAATATTATAAAATTATCAACAATCACTGTTGTAATTTTACATTACAATTTTAAACAGAAGCCAAAGCACATAAATAAAAATATAAACAAATTAAATAAAAGCTAGTAAATTTAACAGTTAAAACATTCTCCAATAATATTTACAACTTTAAAACGAATAAAAAAAAGAAAAAAGTATATTTATTATGGACAATAACCAACAGATGGCCGACATGCTTAAAATCAGAGTCTAAAAAAAAGTCAAAGAAATAACTAAAAAATACATTTTACCATTCAGAAATTACTCATTTTATAATCAATTATTTTGAAATGCTTCGTGAATTATTAACTTTAAGAGCTAAAGACCTGATCTAGATATTGATACTGATAATTGTTACAGACAAATATATGGCTAATATAAAATATAAAACAGTCGTCTTAAAGAAACAAAAACAAAATAAAAATGTTCAATCTGTAAAATGTACTTTTTAAATTTATTTTATAATCAATTGTTTTGAAATAATATACAGTATAAAGATTTATATTATAAAATCTACTAAAAAAAGACATGCTAACAGTGTTATTATTAATAAATTATGCTGAAGGTAATCTAAAAGAAAAGACAGAGGATATAAGCATTGACATTTAAACCCAAAAATCACTCTGACATATTAAAAAAAATTAAACCACAATTACCATTATGGTAACAATATCTTGAGCATCCCTTGTGTGTGTGTGTATATTAAATAGGACAAGCCAAATGTTATATTCAGTTCTTGTTTAATTTCATCTCCTGACGTTGCTCCACAAAATAAAATCGCAAAAATGAAACACTTTTAATATTATTCAAACAACTATGAAACATACAAGCCCTCACAGTGTTGTCAGGTCTAATCAAACAAAAACAGATATGTCAAACCAATTAACTCTTTAAGGCATAGAAAGTAATACAACATCTTTATGAGCCATGTCTAAACAACGCTGGGGACGACAACATCTCAGATATACTGTTAGGTTTCTTTTTTTTTCTCAGAAACAATCATAAAGGGAACAATTGAAAAAGATGCATCCATAGCACTCCCACGGTGGGGCAAAGAATAACAGCTCACAGCCAAAGTTGCCATCTAGAATTGCTTCCACAATGAAATATATCTATAAAACCATGCATGCCTGTACAGTGTGCCTGAAAGGGAAAAAAAAATAGCAACCAGAACTATAAAACAAGAAAAACATTGCAAATTTATTTGTAGAAGTTAACTTCAAAATAAAAAGACACCTAGGCTAGGTTTCCCTGCTGACTTTGTTCATATCGACAGCATTTCATAAATGACTAGTTCTTAGTATTATTCGTTAAACCACTGGCTTCAATATACTTTAATATGTACACTTAAAATAGAAAGCTAATCAAGCGAGTTACACTGTCAAGTAGGTCAGTATCTGGCAAGGTTAACGGTTCGCTTCCATAGAATTACAGTATCGAATTCAACACAGTACAAGATACAAGGGACAGCGGGACAGACGGAGAAAAAGGTTCGAGTCTGAAACAGGACTAGCACCATCACAGCAAGTTGAGCAGTCAGAATGGTACAGCGCTGTCAAACGGAAAAGAAAAACGTGCGAAAAGGGTCTTGCATGACCTGGAAAGGTCCTAATTTGTGCATTTGAAGGTCGTTACCATTGCTCACTATCTAAGCTTTGAAACTGAAGACCGTTAGTTTAAAATGAATGCAGGCTTATCTTTTCGCATTCTCAAGTTTGTCTTTTCTCCTTTTCAGTAAAAACATTTATTTGCTCGGAGTAAAAGGAGATTTAAAACTCAATTCGAAAATCCAGCAGCCTTAAACGATTTCAACTCTCGTCTGTTAGTAGAGACATAAAAGTCGCCTAGTGAAAAATAAAACCGCCTCGCTGTTTAAGACGGCATATTTAATTCCGGCTGGCGGGAAAACACTTTGCTGGTTATGAATGGAAATACAATAGATGGGAATAACCTGCAAACAGAACCTTGGATGAAGACAGTGAACCTAAGCAAGGCATAACGAATACACAAACCGTATTAAACGAAACGAAAAGTAAAGTTAAAACCTAAATGGTGAATTCAATTTATACAAAAACGGTGCTGGTCCTGACACGCGGCCTCTCTTTGTCCTCTGGCAGCTAGGAGCGGATCTCCTCAGCGGGCTTTCTGCTCTGGTCCTGATAGGAAAAGGTCAAAACACGAATTAGGTGTTAATAAATACCTTGTAACACGGTAAAAAGGTAATAACAAATGGATTAGTTATTTTTTCTACATGCAGCCAGTCGAAAGTTTTTGAACAGTAAGATTTATGTTTTTTTTTTAAAGAAGTCTCATTTATTTGATCCAAATACAGCAAAGATGGTCAAATTTTGAAATATTTTTACTATTTAAAATAACCGTTTTGTGCTTGAATATATTTTAAATCTAATTTATTCCTGTGATTTCAAAGCTGAATTTTCAGCATCATTACTCCAGTCTTCATGATCCTTCAGAAAGCATTCTAATATGCTGATTTGCTGTATAAAAAAAACTTTATTATTATTATTATTTATATTTAAAACATTCAGAATTATTTGATAAATACAAAGATCCAAAATCAGCATTTATCTGAAATAAAAAGGTTTTGTAAGTCAAAAGCTTGGAGTCAGTATGTTTTGTTTTTTTAAGCAAAGATACTTTAAATTGCTCAAAAGTAAGAAATATATAAATGGTTACAAAAGATTTCTATTTTAGATCAATGCTGTTCTTCTGAACCTTCTATTCAAAGAAATAAAATAAAAAAATCTATTAAGCTGTTTTCAACATAATGAAAATAATAAATGTCTGAGCAGCAAATCAGAATATTAGAATGATTTCTGAAGGATCATGTGACTGGAGTAATGATGCTAAAAATTCAGCTTTGAAAATATAATGTGTTTTACTGTTTTTGCTGTATGTTGGAGCAAATAAATTCAGGCTTGGTAAGCAGAACAGACTTCTTTTAAAAACTTAACCATTCAAAAACTTTGGACTGGTAGTGGAACTTTGAGCATTTAGCCCTTGTTGTTCTTTTCCCCTCAACTTAATAATAAACTGAGCACAAGAAAAACCACCTCCTTTTGCTGCCAAAGTTATTTTCTTTCTATTTTTTTTCCTTAGGAAACTTGCTTTTTACAATAAAACTGAAATTTTACTACATTTTATTTTTGCTACATTTTTTTCAAAGAACGTCTTCATTTCAAACAAGCTTTGATTTCAATTGTTTAACATTCAACAAATAACCATAAATAGTTTGTTTCCTTTAATTACTTTAAAATCACAAAGATAAAAAAAAAAAAAATGCACTCTTTCATTACATAAACAATTCCCACCTTTAATAGTGGAGTATTTTTACACTACAACCCTTTAATGAACTATGAAGGCACAAAAAAATTAATTAAAATAATAATAGTTAAATAATCGTAATTGAGGTAAAGTGTTCAATTAATTATGGTTTTGATTTTAGGTCAAATTGACCAGCCCTAATGCAGAGTATGAAAATAGGTATTTCTTCAGAGATTTGCAAAAGATTAGTGTTTTTAAAAGATTAGAGTCAAGGGATTGTTACATCAATGCAATGGAAAATCTAAACAAACATAATAAAATATCCAATATTAAACAAACACCAATATCAGCAGGTAACAACCAATATGCTACTGATATTCTGTGTCCCCTATTCTTAAATGGGTCATGAACTGAGAAATCAAAATTCTCTTGATCTTTTGACATATAAGAGGTCATTGTTCTATAAAAAGCATCCTGTAAGTTTTAGAACTTAATACTTTCTCATTAGTCTAAAAACAGCTTATTTTGAAGCCAATTTGCCAAAACGACAGGTTGTGGAATGTGCCACTTTATGATGTAATAGTGTGGCTAAACACCAACTCTACAGAAGATCAATGCCTACTTTTACATCACTG
The DNA here is from genome assembly GCF_049309525.1 of Garra rufa. Classification (NCBI taxonomy): domain Eukaryota; kingdom Metazoa; phylum Chordata; class Actinopteri; order Cypriniformes; family Cyprinidae; genus Garra; species Garra rufa. The sequence goes on from NC_133361.1 coordinate 50,608,426, forward strand.
CCCGTTTAGCCCCGCCCACCAATTCATGCATGTAGTGTAAACCAAGAAGCTAATGCAGGTCTATGCAGAAACCAAACAAACTTTATTTGGCGAACTTTGTTTTTAACGAAGTTCAAGGCCGCGTCAGTCAGAACTTGGTCCTTTCTTCATTTCAGGAATAATAACAGTATTTTTTTTTTTTTTTAAAAGACTGAAACTAAAAGATGCTGTTCCTGCTATATTGGATGCCACAGTAATGTCGCTACACACAAGTGTGAGTAACTTTTTATTATGTGCTCAGGGCTTGACATTAACTTTTTGAGGCACTTGTCCTTCGGACAAGTAAATTTATGTTTCACTTGTCCATGCACAAAAGTCACTTGTCCGGGTAAAGATTTATAATATCATTTATTTATTTTTTTGTTTTGCTAATGCAGAATTCATTGAAAGCATCCAAACACTATCAATATTAATACAATTCAGTTGAAACAGTAGAAAGGAACGTAGAAGTATAAGTAGAAAGGAACAGTAGAAGGATCTCCAGACTCATAGTATAATACAAAGTAATACTTTGCACGCTAATGTGCACAGTGTATCACCAGAGGTAGTGGTGACTTTCGGTGAAAAAAAAATTAAAACAATCTATCCGACAGACGCCACAGAACATTTCTCCGTCTTCATAAATAACCCAGTCGAATTCATCTTTCCATTTGGTTACAAATTTTCATTCCCGTTTGAACTCATATGGTGCTGTTGGTGTAAGGCAGGGCTCGAAATTAACTTTTTTACTTGGTAGCACTGGTGCTCCCAACTTTAAAAAGTTAGGAGCATCCCAAAAAATTTAGGAGCACCCAATTTCTTTTTAGTTATGCACCGATCTTGATTCTTCATGGCCGATTCTGATTAACTGACATCTGACAGACGCCTGCCAGATGTTTGTACACAGCAGATGCTTTCCAGATCAAGAGATCTTTATCAGACATCTTGCAGACGTACATGTGCTATCTGAGCCGCATTGTATAGTATATTGACACGGAGGCGGCAGAATTGTATCTGACAGAATGTGCGCTGTAGCACGAAATATACTATATTTCTTCAAAAGCAAATTGTGGAGACCTTTTAATTGTCCACAATAAAAATAAAATTGTCATTTCACACACCCCTAATTGCAGTTTGTGCAACGCCGGAACAGGGTTTGGTTGAGAGAGAGAGAGAAAAAAACGTCCAGTTCTAAGTTAAGCGGAGCGCAGTTTCAGTGACAGGGAATGATTGACGGCTCAGGGCTCGCAAAATGTCAAAATCTCTGGTAGCCCTTCGGGCAGGTACTCATCAGAATTTGATAGCCCAAAAATTAATTTAACTAGCCCAAATAAAAAAAAAGACATTTTTTAAAAATATAGAAAATCAGATAGGAGTCTAAATGTCAATCAAAAATGTTTTCAATACACAAATATAAACAAATATCAAGGAAAGAATTTTATTTCACCATTTAGTGTAGCTGCAGAATTTTAAAATATCAATTTAAGGCAATTTATGACCCTTTTTTTTAAGAGCTGCACAAGTTAAATGAATAGTATGAGTGGGGTTGGACAATGTACGGTAGAATATTAAGCCATAAAATTACATGATTTATAGTTCAGATACAGACACAAAAAACAAAATATCTAATACAATGGCATTTCAACCTTTATACCATTAAAAGGGATAAATCAAGTATATCATTTCTTATATTTATATAAGATATATAACATTAGTATTACTTAATTGTTTAGATTTTTAAAAGGCAAATTACATTATTTCACACTTACACATGGATCGATAATTCCAATAATTTGACCATAAACAGCTGAAAAAATGTATTGAAAATAAAAATTAATTTGTTTGTCACGAGGGGGCGCTTTAGGAGCGCTGAAATACTACGGTTTCCATAGTAACAGCTGTACACAAACCAGCACTAACGCCGTTTTATCCATAGACATATATGGTTTTATCAGACATGAAATGACAATACAAACGACATGTTTCTGAGGACAGTCTGTTCCCTTCAGATACATTCATATGAAGACATCCCTGCAGCGTTTTGACTTTGAAACGTACAGCGTGCATATTTATTCAATGACATCATTGCCTTTTTGAAGATTTATCCAAACCTATTGCGATCGTCTTTTCGTCTCTTAAACTTATGTTAATCAAGACTTTTAGTCTTGTACTACTAGTCAGTAGTTAGGCTAGCGACAGTTTTGAAACCGAGTCGCACCACACTCATTTCTCTCACTCGCACAAATGCTTCCAAATATAATTTGAGGTCGCACAGATTAATTTATCGCAATTTCGAGAGAGAGAGAGACGCGCGCGCTCGCGCACTCTCCCATGATCGAACATAGAATGCTGCTACGTCAGAGCGGCCAAAGCGTCAACAAGCTTCCTCGTACTGTTTGACAAGAGTTCTTAACGGGGCGGTGTGAACGTACAGTAACTTCACGAGCAGGTCTTTTCCGTTCCGTGTGTGTGTGTGTGTCGGCGCGCTGCGCTCTCTGTTCAATATTCCGCTCGGTGTTTGCGCTGCACGTTCTGCTCTGTCGTTAACGGCATATAACGTTAATTAACATGGCATTTTATTTTGTTTGAAATTTAACTTGTCCAGTCGGACAACCAATTTTCTCTTCCACTTGTCCTACAAAAAAAATCCACTTGTCCCGGACAAGCGGACAAGCCTTAATGTCGAGCCCTGTGTGCTCACTATTGCTTTTGTATTTTTAGCAAAATCACAGCAGCATCCATCTAAGAAGAATGTAGGCTGTCAAACATACACAACTGTTAGCCAATCATAGCAGTGGGTGTTTACTTCTGAGTCAACAACCCGCTATTCAAACAGAGTATTCTGATAAGGGGGTCAAAACAGGACAGAAAACAGCCTGTTGCTTCTAAGTTATGATATCAAGATTTTTTACAAAAGCATCATAAGCGGACCTCAGAAAACAGTACAAAAATAATAAAAGGCAGTTCATGACCCCTTTGAAACAACCCGACTGATCTCTCCTGGCCAAATGTAATGAATGATGTAAAGTGCAATATGCTGTTACCTCTGGAGGGGGAGGTCTGACTGTAACGGGATGAGAAGAGCGTCGGGGAGGGGAGCGTTTGGGCTGAGCTTGTTGCTGTATCGTGTCGTAGTACGTCACACCACCATAGACCTGCGACTGTGCCTAGATATAGACGCAGAGAAAGAAGTTAAGCATGTAGAGATCCACAAACACCCTGTAATACTCAATAGTATGCCTCACAGAATACTGATAATGTTAAAGGAACACTCCACTTTTTTTGGAAATAGGCTCATTCTCCAACTCCGAGTTAGTGAGTTGAGTTTTACCGTTTTTAAATCCATTCAGCCGTTCTCCTGTTCTGGCGATATCACTTTTAGCATAGATCATTGAATCCTATTAGACCAATAGCATCGCGTTCAAAAATGACCAACGATTTCCGATATTTGTCCTATTTAAAACTTGACTCTTCTGCAGTTACATCGTGTACTAAGACCGGCGGAAAATGTAAAGATGCGATTTTCTAGACCGATAAGATTAGGAACTACACTCCCATTCTGGTGTAATAGTCAAGGAAGTTTGCTGCCGTAATATGGACGCAGCAGGCGCAGTAATATCACGCAGTGCCTGAAATTAGTTCCCAGCTAGGTAACTTCCAATGAGGAACGCTCCTTGTGCATGCAGTTGGTCACGTTGTGCTGCGTGATATTATTGCGCCTGCTTCGGCCATGATACGGCAGCCAACTTCCTTGACTATTACGCCGGAATGGGAGTGTAGTTCCTAATCTTATCGGCCTAGAAAAATCGCAGCTTTACATTTTCCACCGGTCTTAGTACACGATATAACTGCAGAAGAGTCAAGTTTTAAATAGGACAAATATCGAAACTCATTGGTCATTTTTGAACACGATGCTATTGGTCTAATAGGATTCAATGATCTATGCTAAGCTATGCTAAAAGTGATATCGCCAGAACAGGAGAACGGCTGAATGGATTTCAAAACGGTAAAACTCAACATTAACTCGGGGGGAGTTGGAGCCCATTTCCAAAAAAAGTGGTGTATTCCTTTAACACTTGAGATGCTCACCTGGGGGTTGGGGTACAGTGGAGGTAGCGTAGCTCCGGCAGGGTACGGGTAGTTGGTGTTCCCAAAGGTCATGACACCTGGCGGGGGGTAGAAGGGTGGGGGTAGCAGCTGCTGTGGAGGCGGTTGTCCAGGTGACAAAGAAACGGGTGGAGCGGCATAAATAGCTGGATTGGGCATGGGAGCACCTGACTGGTGCGGGTGTAAGCCTGAAACAAAAAGCAGTAATGTTGACATCTAGAGCGATTCAAGTCACAAGTAAGCTGACTACTTCTCATTCTTGCACCGCCGCTCATTTTTAAACACTAGTATACCCTTTGAATTTTAGCCATTAAGGCTGTCATTTTAAATAAAAATCTGCAGAAGTTCACAATTCTCACCTGGGTGTCCGGGGTGGGTGGGATGCGGCAGGTGCATCTCCGGCTGAACAAGCATGCCTTGAGGGGGCAGGGCTGCTGGGCTGTCCCCGTGCGCGTAGATTGGTCCCTGGAAAGACACTGCATGTGGAAATTTAAGTTATTATCTTGGATGCTCAGCCACAAAAAAAAAACATCAGTAATGTCCTAAATGAACAGTGCTGGAGTTCTCAAATGGACTAACGAGAAGTTTAACTCCTCAGTGGGTGATTTTAGGACATATCACATGACCCATTTAACTTAAAACTGCCCTCTGTGGGCCAAAAGCAGTACTGCACTCACTGGGTTCATAATAATCCATGACTCCTATGTGCATGGGCGCAGGCTCAGGAACTGGCCTCTGGCGTTGTGACGAATACCGCTTAGCCCGGCCCCCACCAACACCCTAAACAAGAAATAACAGATGAAACACAAGGTTGTAGATTAACTTTTAAGATCTGAGTGTAATGGATTATTCAAAAAGTAAAAAAAAAAAAAAAAAAAAAAAAAAAAAAAAAAAACGCAGGGTGGAGATGCTTCGGTTGTTGATAAGCTTTTGAGATGTGGGCGCTGCACTTTTAAATCAGAGGCAGATGAATGTAAGCTTGCGGGGGCAGGTTTAAGTCAGTTAAACAGGGCCCTATGATTTCCATGTGAAAAACATGGACAGAATCCAGTCATATGGATGAATAAATCAAACGTAGGTCAGTACATTTAAATTAAAACGCAGTATGGACTAGTGTCTGTAAATATAAAGTCGCAAAAATACAGTTTAAATTTGAATCCTGCATGTTTCTGTGTGAATGAATGGCACAGACATACACATACTGAAGTGTGTGTGTAATGCTTGCTGTGTCTTCAGCCTCTGCCACCTCAATATATGAGTACATGAACACAAACAGTATCTGTAGAACTGTAGACTTCTAGACCATTTTACAACTTCTTTTGAGAGAAACTATTGTCATATACACAAACTTTTTTTGACAGGTTGCTGTGAAAAAGTTTGTCTAACTTGAGGAAACTGTGACAAATTTTATTTAATGTAATAACAGTACTAACAATAATAATCAATCAATTAAAGATGCTTTTGATTATTAACATTTAATGAAACTATTAAAATGGAATCTATAAAAATGAATGGAAAACAGAATTTGAAAAAAAAAAAAAAAACATTTGAGAAAAAAAATTCATAAGGCCTTAAAATGCACATTTTATTAAAAAAAAAAATGCATACATGTGTTCCTTAAAATTAAACATTTTGTAACTTTAAATAAATTGCTGTTAATTTGTGTAAGTTTCATGATCTAATAATTAAATAATTAAACATGCTTTTTGTAGCCATTAAAACTGAATCAGGGGGGAGAATTTGAATGGGCCATAGTCAAATGATTGGAGAAATCCTGAATAAGTCAACAGAGTAATTGATTAAATTAGAAGATCAACATTGTATATCAAGGAAAATAAGTTGGGGGGAATAAGGGGGGAGAAAAAAAAAGATGTTGCAGTGTGTCCCATTTTACTACATTCAGAAATAAATAAATGGTAAAAAGAGAAAATATCTATAAACATTATAAACACCACAAACATTCATTTTAGTTTACCTCACACCACAATTTAAACTGTTTACATTTTACAGTATTTAGATTTTAAAAAATGAACCAAAAAGTATTGGAGCTACCTGCATGTGGGAAATGTGCTATACAAATAAACTCAATTCATCCCTCTAAAAATCATATTTTTAAAGTTATCTGCATTATTGAAGTCACTTTGGAATATAAATCACAGCACATAATTGACAATAACACCAATGGGTGATTTGTTTCCTTTTCATCATTCAGTATTTGGAAATCTTCTGATGTATCATTCAGCTAATTAAAGGGATAGTTCACCCAAAAATGAAAATTGTCATCAATTACTTACCCTTATGTCATTCCAAACCCAAACCTTTGTTCATCTTCAGAACACAAGATATTTTTGATGAAATCCAAGAGCTTTCTGACCCTGCATAGACAGCAACTGACACTTTCAAGGCCCAGAAAGATAGTAAGGACATCATTAAAATAGTCCATGTGACATTAGCGGTTCAACCTTAATTTTACAAATTTATGAGAAAACTTGCTGCCATTGCGGAGAGTGTTGACTTCCTTACTGCATTTCTGGGCCGTAAAAGTGTCTGTTGTGTTGCAGTCCATGCAGGGTCAGAAAGTTCTGATTTCTATAAAATCTCTTAATTAGTGTTCTGAAGATGAACGAAGGTCTTACAGGTTTGAAACAACATGAGTGAGAGTAATGACAGAATTTTAATTTCTGAGTGAACTATCCCTTTAATGACGAACTGGTTGACTCACCATATCCTCCATGTTTCCATACTGCGGAGGGCCTCCTGCCATGTGCATTGAGCTACGGATGCCTGTTGGGGACAAAAATGCAGAAAATATAAACATACTTACAAAAATATTTAGTAAAACCAACTAATTACACAAAGATTACCTCTCATCTCAGCCTGGAGGTAAGAGGGTGGGCTCTGTGCCCAGTTCTGCCCTGCTAGGCTGAGTCGGGCCAGGTCCTGGTCGAGCCCTGTCAGCCCACTTTGTGTTCCCGCATCACTCTGCTCCTGCCACGACTCGCTCTTTGCTGCTGCCGGGGCTTGCTGGACCGCAGGCGAAGACTCATCTAATGACGCCTGCTTACCGAGATCAGACGGTCGCGTTCGTGTCGCCCTCCGTGCAAGCGAATACGATTTCTTTTCCACCGTCCTTTCTTGAGGAGGAGATGATTCTCGCACCTGACCGGCTGCACTGCCTCCTTCCAGCACTGGGCCGGACTCTTGTTTGCGTGGTGAGGGAACCCTCTCTCTCTCCGTTTTGTAGTATTGAGCGGTATATGTAGTTGTCGCTATTGGAATCTCACCCTCCTCCTCTTCTTCCTCACTGCGGATGTCCTCCACCACCACGGCCGGGCTACGGTCAACGTGAACAGCATGCGAGCCACGGCCCCTAAGCCTCGGGCCCCTTTCACCCTCTATAGGCTGTGTCCGCACTCCTCGAGGTGGCGGGCCATCGAGACTGGGCTTTGAGTGTCTTTGCCCTTCTGTCCTGTGTGGGGCCGACGGCGTTCGACTGCTTTGGAAGCTGCGCTGGGGAGGCTGCGTCGAGGGTCGGCCGGAGGGTTTGGGTGCTGCAGAGGGAGCGGGAGGTGGGCCTCCTTGTAGGGTAACAGACTGTGGGGGATTGCGGTGGCCAGGTGGTGGCCCCTGCCATGTTGTACGCACTGACTTTTCACCGTCACGATGGCGCCTAGGCTCCCGACTGGGTGAACCAGCATGTCTGCAAAGACACATGGAGATATTATTGAGCAACTCATTGCATATATGGCCACTGAAAAAAAATCTAGGAAGGAAGTATGATTAAGAATACGGCCCTATGATTTCAGTGATGTGGAAAATGCGAATGGAATAATAGAATCCAATCAAGAAAATGGAATTTACTGTACACGGAATGACACAGAATTTGCCAAAAAAAAAAATTTTAATAAGTCAAAAGAAGGTCAGTAAACTTAAATCAAAGTGCAATATGCACTAGCGTCTTTAAAAATTAAGCAACAAAATACTAAAATATGAATCCTGCAATTTCTAGTACTGCTCTGAGAGTCACCTGATGCACATTTTACCATTTTTTGTGAAAAAAAAAAAAAAAAAAAACTGTCATCATATAATATGCTGTCTTCATAGTAACCCATTAAAATAAAAGTTTGGTTCAACTTGAAGAAACTGTGACAAATGTTACTTAATGAAATGATAGTACTACTACTAATATTGAAATTATTAAAAAATATATTTAAGGAATATTTACTAGAAATATTTACCAGAATTAATTTACCAGAAAAATTGAAATGTAAATACATGACAGTCTGGAAAAAAGAAAGTAAAATATAATAATAATAATAATAATAATAATAATAAGTTTATCAAATTAATTTAGAAAATTAATTTAGATTGATTCAATTTTAATGAAACCATTAAAATGGAATCCCAAAAATGAATGAAAAACACAGAATTTGGTTAAAAAAAAAATAATAATAATAAATTTGTAAAACTTTTAATAAATTGCTGCTAAATTGTGCAAGTTTCGTGATTTAAATTAATTAGACATGTTTTTTTTGATTAAGAAAATCTAAATTACCCATTAAAACGGAGTCTTAAATTTCAATGGAAAAACAGAATCCAGAAATTAAAATGGAAAAAATGAAATTTGGAAAAAATTGAAACTGAATTTGGGAAGGGGAAACAACAACAAAAATTCACAGGGCCCTAGATTAATAATGTCAGTAAGATTTATGAATGTCTTTTGTCCTCACTAATAGGCTTGATTTGATCAAAAACACTGTAGAAACTGCAATATTTCAAAATTACTACATTTTAAAGTAACTTTTATTTTGATTTTATTTTTCATGTCTTTAGTCCAGTTATCAGTGTCACATGATCTTTCAAAAAATATTCTAATATGCTGAATTGGTGCTCAAGAAATATTTTTATCAATGTTGAAAAAAGATAATACAAATTTCAAATAGCTAAATATAGCCGTTTAATCAACCTGGATAATTTGTCAGTGCATCACTAGTACAATACACATACCTAAAACTGTAAGTACAACAACTAAAGTTATATTTTTACCAAAAGCACTCAATACCAGACTGCAAAGAAACAAACAGGGGCCTCACCTGGGTTTTCGGGAGCGATACGATCGTCCGTCATGTGGCCCTGTGCCATTGCGGATGTCATAACCATATAAAGCAATTAGCTCTTCGCGTGATTTTGGCGCCTGCTCCTCTTCACGGAACTTATCGTGTTCCCATCGGCCTTCATCCTTCCACAACTTCCTGTGCCTGCCTTTAGGTCTGACAACAGATGGACAAATAGAAAAAGGTGGGGGGTTGGGAAGAGAGACAGGAAAACAAAATTATGAACCACATGGTTTTGTGCCAGATTCAACACTTGAAAATCATCATCAACTAACTAAAGAAAGAAAGAAAGAGTTTTCCCCAAAAAACCCTCATGTCTCTCACCTCTCCTCCTCTGTAGCCTGACCTCTCACGTCATGCTCAAAGAAAAGGCCTTTTCGGGGGATGTAAGCTGGATTCTTTCTGTCCTCATCATCGTCCAGCTTCTGGCCTTTGCTGCCTGATTTATTCTCAGGGTCCTCTGTGCTTTCCTGTAAAAATTTAGAGTTCTCAACTTCAGTTTTGGCCTAAAAAGGATTTAAAATTAAAACACAACTGGCAGTGTGATCTAGCATTGTCTTAGCCCAGAATGTGGCACTGTGGCCAATTGCTTTAAATCTCTCTAAGGATTGTTTTAATTCAAACAAAGCGTTTAAACGTCACTCCTGCCACACAAACTGAACATGGGCTCTGACGGAAATTTAGAGAAGAAAAAGGAGCGATGTTCTGTTCTTCCATACCTGTCCGTCCCCACTCTGGCGCTCCCCAGCTAGATTCCCCTTCTCATCAGTTTTAACTTCTTTGCCCCCTCCGTCTCTCTCCTCTTCAACAAGCTCTTCCGTTGGGGCGTCTGCAGCGGGCTTCGGTTCTGCGGCAGGACGCGAGGCCTCATCATCACTGAAATGCTCTGCCTCCTCCTCATCTTCTCCTCCCTGAAACAAGCAATGCCGAAACAACAACAAATACTTAAACGCAAAAAAAAAAAAAAAGGTATGTAGTGGATTACAATCACCAAAAGTTATTCAAACAACTGTTAATATGACAATATTTACACAACTATCAATATTTTGTTAGCCAATTACCAAGCATTGCTTAAAATTGTTCAGTCTGTGGTGTAGAACCGGCCGGATTTCGTTTTTATCCCGGCTGTTTTTTTTCCGGAAGTGTCCACGCGCGTCGCGGCATTCGATTCATTCAGAAACATGTCACTTGTGTGGAGGTTTTTCGAAATCTGTGAGCAGGACGTGAAGATTGCAAGATTGCATTGTCTGCAAAGGACAGGTCAATCGCGGAGGGGCAACACAAATACTGGTGCATAAATAAGAGCCGCTTTCCTGTGCTCGCTGAAGTTGCGCGAGCGTACCTGTCCGCGCCCTGCACAAGAGTGGACAGCGAACGTTTGTTCAGCTCAGCTTCTCACGTGATAGATGAAAAAAGAAACAGACTCACTTGTGACAAAGCTGAGATGCTTCTTTTTGTAAAAACAAAACAAAACAAGCATCTACTTTTGAAAAGCCAAAAATAAAAGTCTGTTCTGTTAAGAATGATTATTATTATTTTACATTAAAATACCTGTTGGCTTACTGTTTTACTTTACTAAAAGCACATGTTTTACTTATTAAACTGTATTTAATATTTTTTTATTTATTTAATTTCAGATGTCAGATGCTATTGTTTCAATAGCCAAAGCCAGTCTGGCCTGTTAAATAAACAAACATGTTGTTTACTTGCATAACTTCTTGTTTAAAAAAAAAAAAAAAAAAAAAAAAAAAAAAAAAACGGAATCGGCCATGAAAAATCATGATCGGTGCATCCCTAAAACTATTTACCAAGTATATAAAAATAAAAGCCAGTTAAAAAGATTAATAAATGTTATGATAGTAAATAAATGTAAAACAACAGAGGGTTTGCATTAGTGTCACAATTTGGTTAGTTGGCGATACTCGGATGTTAACAACTACTTATGACTAGGACTATGTTGTTCTGCTTAGGGGTGGGCGGTACACCGGTGTCATAGTCAGCACCGTTGTGACATTGCGCCACGACATGGATTTTCTAATACCGTCAATACCGTAATAAATCAATTATGTGCCTCGAACGGCTGCATTTACATCAATAATAGCTCATTCTAAATAATAAGGCATTACATTTTCTTCAAACAGTCAGTTGTGGTCTGAATACCTGTCCTTATACTATACATCTTGTTGTAAATAAAGTAAAACATATTCGTATCAGCTTTGCAGGTAGGTGGTAGGTAAAAGGGGAGTGGCCATTAAATGACTGGTGAAACATCGTGAAGAAAGGTCGGGCCTGTAGCCTATACCAGGGGCGGAGTGGCAATCGGGACGACCGGGACTTTTCCCGGCGGCCGGCCGAAGGATTTACACAGCGGATCACAAATTGAGCGGGCGCGAGGCGAACACGACCGGCCTGTTTACTTTTACTTTCGATTTTGCGATAACGCACACTCTGTGTAAAGGGAGCAGCACATCTTACAACGTTAATAGATATTTGTCAGTGAGTACAAGATTGCAGCAAATCCTCCAGTCTATTTTTGTCATCTCTCTTTACTTTCGACCCGTGATCATTCAAATCTAAAGGTCATTGTACACCGAGTCCGATTTTCGTATGCGTTTTTTTTTTTTTTTAGTTTTCTCATATTCGCCATCATTTCTCATATTCGCCATCCTTATCAAAATGCTTATTATGCTTATAATGCAGAAAATCAAACACGATCCAATTTTTTTTTTTATAACGGACGAAAGAGGCAGTGTGTAAACTTTTTTTTTTTACGTGCAAAAATTTCCTACTCATGTGTGCAATGACATTAACTCCAGCAGCTCGTGTTGGATGCAGGGTTGCCAAGTCCGCGTTTTTCCCCACAGAATTGGTCTACTTTTAAACTGTTGCCATGGGTTGATTTCCCCCAGTTATTTAAAGGTTTTAAATATTGCAGAAATTAAATTTCAATAAAAAATATTTTTTGTTTTGTTGTACACTGTAAGATCTTTAGGTTTTTTGCAAAATAAATATGTTGAGAATGCATAATACTGTCCCATGTCTCTTTTTGATAAGGATACCTACCATTTGCTTATTATATTATAAAAATATTAACTTTATTCACATACTAAAGGGACAGGACAGGCTACTCCTCCCAAAATGCACCAAAAAAAGTAATACCGTGATATTATACTGTCACCGTTCAAAAGATGAAAAATACCGTGATATTAATTTTAGGTCATATCGCCCACCCCTATTCTGCCATTTTATTCTGTCTAAACCATGTAAAAAAAAAGTGTGGAAGCTGCTTAATCATAAAGAGAAGGACTTAGTAAGCAGGAAAGGGTGCAATATTTTGACAAACTGAAGTTAATAGGTGGTAAAGATACCTATGTGCAGAATTTAGATATTAGCCTAATATTTCACGTCACTGACCAGAAATGATTAGAACAAACACAAATGTTGTCAAGATTCCTGCCCTGGAAATCCTGGTTCAGTTTGGCCAACCACAAATGTTTTTCCCCGGTCTGACCGATTAATACAGCCCTAAACATTTTCAGCAGGAATAATCAGCGAAATATGCAAGGTTCTTTCAGTTCAGTGGCAATGTTTGCGCTTATTGCTGCCAATATAGCCGATTGATGACGCGTCGTGAAAACACGCTGTATGACAGCAAAATATAAATCATGAAAGATAAATTAAATATTTTACAAGCTAAACATTCTTGGTCTCATTTGGTTATTCACTCCATTTACATATCAGTACAGCAAGACAAAGTATATATTGCATATAGGATTATTTTTGGTATAGGCCTGGTTGTTCCTGTTTAGACAGCATTTTGAAACTGTGAGGAGACTGTGCTTGCCTGCAGTGAATTAAAGGCAGCTTTACGTAGGTCTGAAGTGTAAGGATGGCGTAGAAAGGGTTGCTAGGACACCAAACAAAGTGGAGCATCAGCAGCCAAGACAGGCCAGACTGAATCCGACGAGCTGAGAACTACAACAAGCCCATTCAATAGCACCCCGCAGGTGCCACAACCTCATAAGCAATGAACCCCAGCGTTCTCTAATATGCCTAAATTACCATATGATCCTGCATTCATCGAAACGCTACTTGCATAAGGAGGAAGAGCAGCAAAAGTGCAGATAGTGCGTCATGTGTCTACTAAAATTAGACAAGGACTACAGATGCACTAACAGCATGGGGCTCGGCTTTGGCAGTACTCATAATGCCACGAGAGATGAGCAAACAATATTCGTGACACAATTTCAGCATAAACCTTCATACTAACATCTCTCCAGCTGAGAATTCATTACTTAGGCAGGTTCATGTCATGCTTTAGATTTAAAATGACTAAACCATAGACACACTCTCAAATCCACATTCTCAAAGGCAGGACTCTCACAATGACTGAGCAAAACAATTCAGCTGCAATGGAGACATTCTGTTCTCTCTACACTAAAGCAACCAGACCGACAGCCCAGTCTGGATCTGTATGGATTTATCACAGCATTGTCTTTTACAAAACTGATTGATTTCCCAATGAGCCCCATAAACGGCGTTGCCATAGAGACTTACCTCCGTATGCGATCCATTCTCCTCCAGATCAGCACTGTCATAGTCTGATAAGACTGCTGAAGAAAAGAAATCAGCCATTTTAGCATGATGGCTCACATTTCTGAGAGCAAATAACAAATGACTATAGAAATAGTCATCAAGAATGACTGTTTAACCTGTTAGAAATCATCTGCATTTTGAACTCAAACACATTAAATCACAAATCTGCAGTAAAATAGTTAAGGTTTGTGAACCCATTTGAGATACTAGTCAAACTCACCTTCACCAACGCCATCTTCACTCTCCTAAACAGAAAGAGATCAGAATCAACTATCAAGCCAAAAAAGCACATTTAATATTCAAAAGCTGATCTAGATGTTCAACCTAAGAATAAATGGTCCAAAAACAAAAAGTCATTAAAACATGACACGGCGCATTCAAACAATACTGAACTTCCTCATCACGGTCAGCAGATCTTTCACTTCCCATTGCAGAACGGCGTTGTCACAATAACAGATCAGGTATCAAACACCTAGGAACCTGAAATGTAACCCTGGATCACAAAACCAGTCATAAGGGTCATTTTTTTGAGATGGAGATCATCAAATGATCTGAATCAATAAGCTTTCCATTGATGTATGGTTTGTTAGGATAGGACAACATTTTTGTCTGAGATGCAACTGTTTGAAAATCTTGAATCTAAGGGTGCAAAAGAAAAATCTAAATAATGAGAAAATCACTTTTAAAGATGTCCAAATGAAGTTCTTAGCAATGCATATTACTAATC
>NC_133361.1:50623487-50856249 GCF_049309525.1 Garra rufa
AAACATGTTACATTCATGTTTTCCATTCATTGTTAAATATGTATCCATTCATTCAGTTTTTCCTGAGGTAAGTACGTGATAATTGTAAAGTAAGATGGTTTACTAAGGCATTGTTTTGAGTACCACAGTTTCAGTGTTGGGGAGTAACTACTAGTTACATGTAACGGAGTTACGTAATTTAATTACAAAGTAAATGTAACTGTAATCTAGTTACTGAGAAAAAAAATGAGCAATTAAATTACAGTTACTTATGAAAATATTAACTATTACAAAGGGGGTTACAAATTAATATTTTCACACACATAAACACATTGAATTGATTTCTTGCCAAAATCGCATAGACTGCTCTAAATGTTTCAGGACAGAATAGGACACATGCTTATTCGATAAGTGTTTTATTTTTAAGATTGACTGCTTTTCCAAAGCATTTTCAGATGCCAGTGTTTTCTGTCATTGCTATTATTATTCTAATATTCTGATTTGCTGCTCAAAAAACCATGTATCATTATTGTTAAAAACTGTTGAGTAGATTTTTTCAGGTTTCTTTGATGAATAGAAAGTTAAGAAGAACAGCATTTATCTGAAATAGAAATCTTTTGTAACATTATGAATGTCTTTATCATCACTTTTAATCAATTTAAAGCGGTCTTGATAAATAAAAGTATTAATTAATATAGTTTCTTTCTCCCAAAAATAAGATGACTCCAAGCTTTTGAATGGTATAGTGTATTTATGCTTCTAAAGTACTTATTTCAGATAAATGCTGATATTTAGATCTTTCTATTTATCAAAGAATCCTGAAAAATGTACTCAACTGTTTTAAATATTGATAATAATAAAAAATGTTTCTTGAACAGCACATCAGCATGTTAGAATGATTTCTGAAGGATCGTGTGACACTGAAGACTGGAGTAATGGTGCTGAGAATTTAGTTTCGATCACAGGAATAAAATACATTTTAAAATATATTCAAATAGAAAACATTTATTTTAAATACTAAAAATATTTCAAAATTGTACTGTTTTTGCTGTACCTTGGATTAAATAAATGCAGGCTTAGTAAGCAGAAAATACTTTTTTTAACTTTAAAATTGTAGTTTAAAAACTTTTGACTGGTCATGTATAGCTGATTTTAAATTAGTATTTAACCTCAGGATGATCTCAGTGAAAAAAAAGAGGTGTCTGATTTTGTTGTGGCTGTGCTTTAAAATCAATTTTTTTTATAATCCGAATTCAAGTGAGGAAGGTCTTTAAAAGTCTGAGAGTTCTGAAAGGTTAACCCTACCATCTTTAAATGTTTGAAAATTAATAATTGGAAATATAGAAAAGTAATCAGAAAGTAATCAATTGTAATCAGTTACATTACCTTAGTAAAGTAATTGAAATAGTTACACTACTTCTTACATTTTAAATAGGGGAGCTTCTAATTACATTTCCAGAAAAACCTTCCCAACACAGGTAATCGGTCAGTACCTTTTTGAGGTACTGAATAATAAATAAAACACTAACAAAATGTACTGGCATAATTCGAGCTGCTGACATGTAATACCAGGATGGTAGTAGTAAATTTTCAGTACCACTGTATTTCAATTAGTTTTGAGGTAAATACATAAAAACACTAGCAACAAAATAAAATGGTACCATTATGTTTTTTAACAGGTGCCATTGTGTTCTTTGAAGTACATTCTTTGAAGTTCCAATTTGCACTATGATGTATTTGCCTTTTTTCAATGTAGGACCATAAAAGCATGAACAAAAACGTATGCTTTTCATATGTGACATGGTGGTACCATGTTTTTTTGAACATTTATAGGTCTTATCGCAGTACTTTTATTTCAATTTCTCCCACAAAATGTAGGCTAATACTCTTAAAACTGCAGTCACGTAAGTTGTTTGCATCAAATACTTTCTAATTGAAAGTATTAACTTTTTTAATGCAGTATTATGAACCAGTACACTGCAGCTAAGCGTATAAATTTGTAATAACAGATTTTCTTCGACATAATTGAAAACAGGATGAATGAAAAGAGGACCCACGTCACACCTCTGCTAATCTCACTCCAGTTTCCTGGTTAAACCCTATTCCAATGTATATTTTTTCCTAGCCAAACTTACAGTTGAAGACAAAAGTTAACATACACCTTGCAGAATCTACAAAATGTTGAGGGATCGTACAAAATGCATGTTATTTTTTATTTAGTACTAACCTGAATAAAATATTTCACATGACATTTACATATAGTCCACAAGAGAAAATAATAGTTGAATTTATTAAAATGTTCAAAAGTTTATATATGCTTGATTCTTAATACTGTGTTGTTACCCGAATGATGTATGATTTTGAGATCCATCTTTTCACACTGTGGACACCTGAGGGACTCATATGCAGCTATTACAGAAGGTTCAAATGCTCACTGATGCTTTAAAAGGAACGATGCATTGAGAGCCGAGGGCTCTCAAAAGCTACAGAATTTACTTAAATGTTTCCTAGAAGTTAAATTTACCCCCACCTTCAAATTCAAAAGTTTTCACCCCCTGGCTCTTACTGTATCGTGTTTTCTTCTGAAGCATCAGTGAGCGTTTGAATTTTCAGTAATAGTTGCATATGACTCAGTTGTCCTCAGTGTGAAAAGATGGATCTTAAAATCATACAGTCATTTTTGGAAAGGGTTCAAATACACAAAAATGCTGAGAAACCAAAGAATTTGTGGGACCTGAAGGATTTTTTTTCTAAAGAACAGCGGGCAAACACAGGACTCATGAACAACTATCACTAAACAAAAACAAAAAAACACAGCTGTGGATCATTCAGGTAAGAACACAGTATTAAGAACCAAGTGTATGTAAACTTTAAAACGGGTCATTTTTATAAATTTAACCATTATTTTCTCTTGTGGACTATATGCGGACTAAATGTCTTTTATGTGAAATATCTTATTCAGGTCAGTACTAAATAAGAAATAACATGTTATGATCCCTCTTATTTTGGTAAAATAATTAACATTTTGCAGATTCAGCAAGGTGTATGTAAACTTTTGACCTCAACTGTAAGTCAGGTAGAATTCTGTAATTTAGCATTCAAAGCAACTACTCCGTAAAAGACATGGAAACACAGTATATCCATAATATGACCTGTTTTAATATTTGAAATAATTTCTTTAGTTACAAGTATCTTACACATTTCTTTTGAACAAAGCCTTATGTTACAACAAATGCTTCTGTAACCAGTTTTCATCACTTTTCCCTTTATGTGACTGAGAGAACTTGCACACCAAAAAACGCAGCATGTACAGTTTTGATATTTTACGGCAGCTCTTGATGTGTTATGGTAGAAGCTTTGGTCCATACTGCTCAAGCTAACCTGCAAAGTATGACGCAAACGTGAAACGTGTGTGGTTGGGAGGGCTTGTTTCTCAGACACTACAGAGCAAAAACACAGTTTCTCATGGACTTTAGGGGGATCCACAATTCACCCTTCAGTCTGGATCCAAAGTGCAATATAGGTGTGTATGAGAGATGAGACCACAAGGGTAAGATTTTGCTTCAGCACACAGGACGGTGCGACGGTTTCATTTGCGACATGTCCGATGAGGCGTCCGTTTCTTGGTCACCTCTGGTCGACAACGACTACGCTCATCCAGCCAAGGCAGGTCAAAATTTCTGTTGAATTTAATGAATATGTATTGCAATCAAATCAAAATGTCAAAATTTACATTACTGGCAATGTGCAAAAATCTATATTGAACTTACTGCTGTTTCAGATTGGGAAGAGGTCGTCCAAAAGCCACCACCGGCAGGAAGGGTGTCACCATAATAGACTCAACTGAGGACAAACATACAAACAAGCATGTTCAAAGAGCAGACCAAATACTACAGGGTCATGGAAAAAAGCCATCTGCTGACATACCATCTTCAGGGTCTGGATAGAAGGAGAGCAGTTCTGGTTCGCTCTCCTGAATGACCTTCCTCCTGTTCATTCTCTGCTGCAGACGCTGAAACATCCTCTGCTCACGAATACGCTGGATATCCCACCTGAAAAAGAGAAATGAGATTAAGAGATAGATTTGCAAATGCCCTAATCTATTGGATGCTATCTAGAAGAACAAAAACCAAGCATCACCTCTTCCGTCTCTTCTCATCCAGCTCAAGTTTTGAATGCCTCTTCAAAAAGACATTATCATCTAAACACTGCACAGAAGAAAGGATGAGCATTTAGGTGCATCATTAAGGCTGAACTTTTATTTGAACTAAACCAAAATTGCGATATGACTAAGTGAGAGTATCAAATTGCAAAGGCTGTGATTTAAAAGATTAGCTCACTCCAGAATAAAGATTTCCTGGTAATTTACTGACCCCTATGTCATCCAAGATGTCTTTCTTTCTTCAGTCGAAAAGAAATTAAGGTTTTTGAGGAAAACATTGCAGAATTTGTCTCCATATAGTGGATCAGCGGGTCCAAGGTCCAAATTGCAGTTTCAATGCAACTTCAAAGGGCTCTACATCATCCCAGCCGAGGAATAAGGGTCTTATCTTTTATCTTATCTTTATTTTTTCTAATTTTCCAAACAAAAAAAAAAAAAAAAAAAAAAAAAAATGTAAATACTAACCACAAATGCTCATCTTGCACTAGCTCGACGCATGATATAGGCAGAAGTACAAGGTAAAACAAAGATGTTGGACAATTTTAAAGTTGGAGAAGAAAATGAGATAAAGTTCTTTACCCTACCCTACCTTTTTGAACCAAAGTACATAGATGAAAAACTAACCGCGTGTGACCTTTCCAATAGTGTTGGGTTCGAGTCCACCTAAGTCGAGTCCGAGTCGAGTCTCATAATTAGTGTCCTGCTCAGCAAACATAAAGTCATGTAACAGAAGTTATAGCTTATGTATTGTGACATATTTCAGAGTGAAATAGCTTTTAGAATGTGAAAAATTATAGGGCAGGACAGAACTTGACTTTATTTGTTGTTATATAGTAAATGTGTAAATTCAATTGGGTGGGTAGGAAGCTTAAGTGAATGAGACCTGAGGAGCAGAGAAAGCACCTCTTATCTCTGTGGCTGTGTTTTGGGTTTTATATGATGAATGGTTAGACCTTAGGTAGGGTAGATGGCATTTAATTTTTTTTTCTTGGATGAAAATGAGGCTGTGAGGGTTAATGACAGTTTTTAAGTAGCAGTCTACGGAAGCCATGGAATAAAAGAGGAAAAAAAGTACATTTAAGTTTATATTTAAAAATTTCACGATTCCGAGATTATATCTCACAATTGACCTTATGCATGGAGCGTTCTTTAGAACTTCCGCATAAAGATAAGCCAGCTCGTAAACTTCCGCTGAAGCTCATTTTAAGCTCATTTAGCCGATTTACTCACAAATTTTTTTAAACTGGCATTTGTCATTCTTGAAACGGTATACATGGACGTTTGTTCCTCTTAGACAAACAACACTTTTCTTCGATTGTGAATGTATTATGTAGAGAAAACGAACAAAGTACGCTCATATTACGGCACAGTACAGTTGACCGGAAATGACTTAGCTGGCTTGACTAAACAAGGAAGTATTTCGTGCATATGGTCAATTCTGATAAAAAAAAGTCATTCTCCCTTTTCCCTTTTCAGCTCAAAATTAATGAGTTTATATCCCACGCTTCTGGCATTTTTTCCCCTCATAACTGACAAACTCACAACTGTTGAGGTAAATTGAGTTATAAAGTCTGAAATACAACATATGAACGACATATAAAAAAAAATTCTGAATTGTGAGATGAAATAAATGTAATATGACGCAGTCTGCTGCAGCAGGTTTACGCTGCTGTCGCTTTAAGAACGGACCCACAGATCATATATTTTGACACATCTGTATTTCTCCCAACTGTTCAAATTAACTCAAGACAAAACCGACTGTATTTACATGAATACTCTCCAAGATGGTGCATTTTGACATTATTTTTCGTGTAAGCGTGTAGCAATAACATGCAATAGAATGCTTAATTCAGCATTCACATGCTGACTGAGAGGCGCTTTCGATGAGCCTGCTTTGGGTGTGTGTATGCAAAGAAACCAGCTGGCTTTCAAGTACTGGCAAGACTTTTAAACACGTGTGAATACTGAATGTCACTTTCGTAATAATGCATCGAGTCAGTAAAATTTCCATCAACTGTCCCTGGACTCGGCTATAATTCCCGAGTCCGAAAAGCTTGAGTCCGAGTCAAAATGCATCCAAGTCCGTGACAAGTCCGAGTCCGCTAAAAATTGTACTCGAGACCGGACTCGAGTCCGAGTACAAGTCCGAGTACCCCAACTCTACTTTCCAACGTTATTGCATAACACATCAAGTCATAGACGCAGATCGCAGAGCTAGTGCAAGATGAGCATCTGTGGTTAAAAAACTAAATACATTTTTATTTTACATTTTTTCGCTAGATAAGACCATGTATTCCTTGGCTGGGATCGTGTAGAGCCCTTTGAAGCTGCATTAAAAATGCAATTTGAACCTTCAACCCATTGATCGTCATTGAAGTCCACTATATGGAGAAAAATCCTGGAATCTTTTCCTCAAAAACCTTTATTTCTTCTCAACCGAAGAAAGAAAGACATGAACATCTTGGATGACATGGGCGGGGGGGAGGGTGAGTAAATTATTGGGACATTTTTATTTAGGAGAGAAGTAATCCTACAAACAAGCAGAGCAAACCTGGAACTCTTTAAAAAAAAAAAAAAATGCAGCATTGCATCTTGGGATGCTCATGGGCTGTACTAACCTCAGGGATGTCCGATGCCTCTTTCTGCCCCAAAGGCTCTAAGATACTCTCCCGCCAAGAAGGAACTACATATGGTGAAGAGTGACAAATTTGGAGATCTTAAATTTTCTTTATAATCAATATATGAATTAAAGCATTAACAGAGAAATTAAATCTACAATTTCACCCAACCTGCAACTGTGTCCTCATGCACAGGTGAGGGGTCTCGCCAAGGTGATGGAGGCGGCTGATGCCAACAACAGAGGTACATCTCTGTGGTAGTCAGGTAGGGCAGTTCCTCTGACTGAGACTCCAATTTGGCCTCTGTCTCTTCCTGGGGTTCCTCCTTCAGAGCTGGGCTGTCCTGTGGTGGTGGTGGTGATGGTGATGGTGGTGACCTAGGCTGCCCACGTCGTGACCTGCTCATCCGGGAATCCTGGAAAAGAAACCTCCTTTAAGAGGGTGGAAAAACAGAAGATATTTAGTTCGATCAATTCTCAGAATCTACAACACTTTAGTATAAAATAATGGGGAATAAAAAAAATAACACCACAACCAAAACATTACTGTCACATGGACTATTTTATCAATGTCCTTACTATGTTTCTGGGCCTTGAATGTGGGTCAGAAAGCTCAAAGATTGCATAAAAAATATCTTAATTCAGGGTTCGAAACATTTGAAAATACCTTTTTTTCAATGAGCACAGATTTCTTTTCATGTGAAATTCACAGAATAAAAAAAAAAAAAGCTAAGCCAGTAGTAGTACTGACAGTGTCTTGTAAACATGGCTAAAGTCATGAAAAGAGAAACAGATTAAACGAATCAATTAAGTGAGTCAAACTCGTGACTTTGATAATTCATTTCAAGCGATTCACTACCAAAAGCCAGATTAAAATAAAACAGCCATTCATTTTCGATTTTTAAAATCACTTGTAATTATTTTAACATGCACATAGTGATGAAACAGAGCTTTCGCAATGACAAATCAAGGATAAGGACTACAAATTCCGTATCACAAATAATTTAAAATGGGATCGGGTTTGTGAATCATTTCTCAAATTGAATGATTCAAATCAAATGATTTGCGATGCATGATTTGAAGTCCTGATCTAAATCAAATGATTCACGCTCCGAGTCCTAATCTGAAATTATTCAAAATGTGGATTGAGAGTCATTTCATTTAAATCAGAACTTTGGAACGGGTTCATGACTCTTTTGCTTTAGAACGGAACATTGGAACGCGGACGGCTTTGGTGTGGGTTCGCAAATCATTTGATTCAGTTCGAGATTTCAGAGCACATATGAGGAATCATTTGTTTTCAGGATTTTGGAGCGGTTTCGTGAATCTTTTTTTCGGATTTTTTTACTTAAACAATAGAAAACATCAAACCGTTAAGGCAATACAGTTCTAAAAACAAAAGGAAAGAAGAAAATAAGTATTTATACATACAAATCCCTCAAGAGAATTTAATCATAGTTTTACTATAGTAAAAGTGTAGTATACTTTGAAATACTTATAGTAACACACTGCATGTGCTTCACATCATTTTTGCCATTTTGTTTTATCATTATATTTTTATTCATCTATTTATCTTTTCTTTAGAATTTGAAAGAGAAGACATTGTTTGATAAGTGAACTCTCTGATTGAAGTCCTTGAAAATCAAAAAAGCATTAATTGAAAAATCCTTGAAAGCTCTGGAATTTCATTTAATTTGTGTTCAGAAGATGAATAAAGGTTTTATAATAACATGAGGGTAAGTAATTAATGACAGAGTTTTCATTTTTGGGTGAATTATCTCTTTCATTTCCTGTCTCATTACTGTCCTATCATAACAAAGGAAAAACGCCAAAAATATATATATTTTTTGTCCATACAGCAGAAGCCAGTATTCATCAAAATATAATCTTTTGTGTTCCGCAGAAGTCAATAAACAACTGATGATACATTTTTGAGCGAACTATCCTTGTAAATCTTTACATATTTCGGAGAAAATTCATTATTGTACCTTTTCAGGCTTTTCCCTCCTCTACCAAAGTAAGTTTGCTTTGGAGTTTGGACTCGCCCCTCACGTTGCTGGATGTCATCTGTAGAAGCAGACTCGGCCTCAGGTCCCCTACGACGAGGACGGGATCCTGTACCCTCTTTTTTCACCATCTGCAGCCGATGCTCCATGCGTTCAATTCGTGCCATTAGCTATAAACACACACCTGTGTTAGGCTGTGTATTAAACACTGGGTTCAGGTGAATAAGTGAAACAAGAGACAAGTGTTACAAAATAAACTGGGTGCATTAATTTGTGAATGGGCCCAATTATCACCGTTTAACCTCTTATTTCATAAAAAGACAAGAAAAAAAAATAATGCAAAACTGTTTGCATACCATCTCTTTTTCAGCTTTGAGGTCATCAATCTCTTTGCTCTTGTTGTGCAGTTGCTTCTGCTGCTGTTCAATCAATTCCAGTTGCAAGAGCAGGATCTGTCGGATGCAGCTGGTTTGAGTGTCCACAAGGCCGGAGCCTTTTCTCACATTCCGACGCTTCCCATCGGGACTGCTCTCTGGTGAGGGGACCCCCGCGACCGCCCCCACTTGCCCTCCGTCTCGCCTCTGATTGCTGCCATTTGATACCATGGGATCCATCTTCCCCACGTGGTTGTGATTGGCCTGACAAAACAGTGATTTGCTCTTAACCGGGGAGCCTTCGGCCCCCATCTGCTTGGTTGACGGGTGTGTCAAGGCCCCCAGCGTCTCCCAGTTCTCCTCCTGCCCGAGGTTCCCTGCTGGAGATTGGTCAGGGCAGCTCAAAGTGTTCTGACGGCTTATATTTGCTTTGCTGTGCAGGTGATGCTTTTGATTTACGCTGTTGTGGATCGTGCTCAGCACATGGGTGGCGAAGTCGCGGCTTTCCTTCTTCAGGCCGGCCAGGGATTCATGGGCTGGCTTCTTGCTGAGGCTTGGGTCCAGTCTGAACACAGTGGATCGCATAGTCATTGCGACTTACTCCGGTCCGGTCGGAGATCTTTTACCAACACCCGCCTCTATAGATGAGGAGGATTTGTGACAGGCTGAATGTGTCTCCTTGAGGCCTCTTTTCCATAGCCATTCTGAGGGGAAGAGAACAAAATCTTATTTGACAAGAGAAACTGGTTGAAAGGCAGGCATACGTTAACTGAAATAGAGCTGACATGTTGCTTTAATTATGTTCTGAGACTTTAAAGCACATGAATCCTAGAGCAAAACTGTCATTTACAGAAACATTATGTATGGTCAGACTTTTAAATAATGTATATGGCTACGTTAAGCTAAGCTTTAGTACCCTTGCCATCTGTTGAGTGTGCAGTGGTACTTATAGATGCACTGGCATTGCATGCGTTATGTTTACTGTTTCAGGAAGGACATCGTCTGATCATTGCTATATATGCATGCAACTGGGAGTTCTTTAAATCTACAGTTAAACTCCAGAGTCATCGTCAGGGCAAAGGCAGCGTCCACCATTTTAGATATACAGCAAAAATAATGACAATCATTTTCATCAGTTTCCTTCGTCTGCTCTTGAGGGACGATGGCGCCATTTTAAGTCATGCAATCATGCTGCTTATTTAAATGCTGAATGAAGCGTATCGCAACCACCAGCGAACTTGTTCTTGCTCAATTTGCATCGGCATGTTATTTAAATTTCCCTGACCCCCGCCCGAACTCACCTATCGCCTTGCTTTGGCCCACTTTCCGATTTTGTTTGAATCTGCGCACACGGCGCATGCGCGGTGCGTTCGGATTCTGATTGGACGCTTGCAGAACAACATTTTGTGGCGGGCGAGTTGGTCCTGAGGTTTGCACGATGACATCATGCAGAGATTCGCTGAAGATGACCATTCAAGTTTTAAAAGCATTGCAGCGTCACGGAGTAAATGCAACCACAGAACCTGTAACTTATATGACAAATGTTTGTTTATTAATAGTTTTACGTTACAAACAGGCTATATAAATATACAGTACCTGATTAAATAAATACTGAGGAGTGCTGGTGGCTGATTTGCTGGCAATGCATTTTGGCAAACTGCAATGCCAACACACTGCTGGCTGTTCAAACAAGCTTGGCATTAGAAGAAGTGACTCTGGACCATCATAAGGTCATTTTTTTAAAAATGGAGATTTTTACATCATCTGAAAGCTGAATAAATAAGGATTCAGCTATTGTTAGGATAGGGCAATATTTGAAAATCTGGAATCTGCTAAAAAAAAAAAAAAAAAAATAATAATAATCACCTTTACAGTTGTCCAAATGAAGCTCTTAGCAATGCATATTACTAATCAAAGATTAAGTTTTGATATATGGTAGGAAATGTGAAACATGATCTTTACTTAATATCCTTATGATTTTGGCTTAAAAGAAAAAGCAATAATGTTGACTCGCAATGTATTTTTGGCTATTGCTCCAAATATACCTGTGCTACCTACAACTGGTATTGTGGTCCAGGGTCACAAATCTGTTAGATACATGCAGTAATTAAAGGTTGTATCAGCGATTTCTAGCCTGAAACATAAAGTGTCAAATTCAACTGACCTTTCTTCACGATCCGCTCGCTGCCTGCCCCATAAATTGTCTGTGAAAAAACCGCGTCTCTCTGGTCAGCCTAGGGTCCGAGATATGCCAAAAAAACAATCGGCACTACCAACCTTTCCACAGATAAACAAACAGTGTTCCAACCAATCAGTGTCAGGGGTTTGGTGTTGTGGACTTTCCTACTGGTGCAGGGATGTGAGGGAGGCGGAGCAAAAGTCCACAACACCAAACCCCTGACGCTGATTGGTTGGAACACTGTTTGTTTATCTGTGGAAAGGTTGGTAGTGCCGATTGTTTTTTTGGCATATCTCGGACCCTAGGCAGTGAGCGGATCGTGAAGAAAGGTCAGCTGAAATTGACACTTTATGTTTTAGGCTAGAAATCGCTGATACAACCTTTAATATTTAAACCCAAAACATACTTTTGTTAACCTTACAAATATTGTAAAAATACTGAAATATTCAATATTCTAACAGACAAAATCTGTGTGATAAATCTGTCTATATATATAATACTTAATTTCTCAAGATGTCAACAGATGTTTCAATGTTTTTTAAATACTGATTAACCTTTTTTCAGTTTCAGTCAGTTTTTTAGTCATCAGTATATAAATACAAAATGTGTCCAGTCTGTAAATGTGAACGGATCATTTGGTGCCCCTTCAGATGTCACATCTGCTGTTGTTCTGTTGTTTGGTCATCAGCTGCTGAGAAGAAAAAAAACATAATAATATTATTAATAAAACAACTCACGTTAATAAATGTATTTAAAGAGACAGTTCACCAAAAAATGAAAATTCTGTCATTAATTACTCACCCTCATGTCATTTCAAACCCGTGAGACCTTCATCTTCACAACACAAATTAACATAATTTTGATGGAATCCAAAAGCTTTCTGACCCCTGCATAGACAGCAATGCAACTGAAATTTTCAAGACCCAGAAAGGTAGTAAGGACATTGATAAATTAGTCCACGTGACATCAGTGGTTTAACAGTAATGTTATGAAGCTACGAGAATACTGTTTATGAAAAAAATGACTTTATTCAGGAATTTCTTCTTGTCTGTGTCAGTCTTCAACAGGTATTCACTCCAACACCGAGTAGCGATGTATGGCTCGAGACCACTTTTACGTGGTCTCTGTCTTGTCACGGCCTTGATGGTCTTTGGTCTCGGTCTTGTCAAGGTCTCGCTGTCTCAGACCGTCATAGTGGTCGGGGATTTAGCAGTACTACACGGTCAAAAATAAAAACTACACGCTCTAGAATCTTTGGTATCCACGACAACACAACGTTTGATAATGCAACATTAATATTTTGCGCCCTTCAAAGAAAGCTCTTGGATTTCATCTTAAATATCTTAATTTGTGTTCTGAAGATAAACAAAAGTCTTATGGGTTTGGAACAACACAAGGTGAGTAACTAAGGACTGAATTTTCATTTTTGGGTGAACTATCCCTTTAACTCTCTTGAAAAGCATATTCAGAAATATATCTGAGCCAAATACAGGACAAACCTGAGGCAGGTATGTAGATGGTCTGCAATATGAAGACAAAAATGCAATTATGAAGCCTGGCCACCAGAGCTAATGCCTTATAACTTTAATCTGATGTATTAGTAAGAGTGAGTGCATGTGTACCTGCTCAGGCTGTAAATATCTCCTCCTCCATATTTTAAAGGCAGCCAGAAGTCCAAAAACACACAGCAACAGAAGTACACAGGGAACTACAATAACAGGATCAGGACTAGGTTCTGGAAAGAAAAAAACATGTTTGTGACCCTGGACCACAAAACCAGTCATAGGGGTCAATTATGTTTTAAAATACATCTGTTCTATACATCTTAAATAAACAAGCTTTCCATTAATGGTTTGTTAGGATAGGACAATATCTGTCTGAGATACAACTATTTGAAAATCTGTAATCTGAGGGTGCAAAAAAATCTAAATATTAAGAAAACTGCCTTTAAAGTTGTCCAAATGAAGTTCTTAGCGATGTATATTTTTTTTACTGCAAAATTGACAGAATATCTTTATAGAACATGATCTTTACTTAATATCCTACTGATTTTTGGCATAAAAGAAAAATTGATAATTTTGACCCATAGAATGCATTGCTGGCTATTTCTACAAATATACCTGTGCTACTTAAGACTGGTTTTGTGGTCCAGGGTCACATATAGACACATACATTATATACATGTATAAAAAAGCTTCCACTTTTGATTTGACATACCTATACTGATGTCAAGCTTGTTATCCAGGCTAAGGTGAGTCACAGTACACGTGTAGGTGTGTCTTTCTCTTTGCTCTTCGGCGCTGAGCTCCACACTCTTCCTCATCTGATAGGTTCCATCAGGGTTGGGCAGCAGTTCACCTCCTGTGACCCTCTCCTCATTAACTGGCTGGCCGTCTTGAAGCAGGGTCAAATTAATGTGACGTGGGTAAAAACCAGTTGCCAGGCAGGTCGTCTGAACTACACCTGTCTTCCTACAATAGCGTTTAATCACTCTCACTCTAGGCTTTACTGTCAAGGAAGTGAGCGAGAAACACATCATTAATGTTTTCCAAACTAAAAAAGTGAATTTTTGGAGAATACATGAACTGACCTCTTGCCATCACACGCTTCTTCTCCTTTGTTAGATATTTCCTAAGCTGGCTAATGCACAACGGGCGGTAGAAGTGGGCATAGAGCCACGCGTCGTACTCCAGCTGTGCCGTACTCTTTATGACAGGCCATTTCCAGTGAGTCTGCTGGTCTCCTTGAACAGTATAGCGTCGTTCAAAGCCACTCTCGCCATTGAAGGCCTCCAGCGTCATCATTCGACCAGGCTCATCATGGAGAAGCTCACATCCAACCAGCCTCTGCTGCACGTGAAGGCCTTGGGAAGAAATACAGAGTAAAAAGAAGAAACACAGAGTTTTAGATGCAGATATGCAAGGATGGAATTTACAATTTTGGTTAACCTTGTTATGATATTAACACACACAGTTCACAGAGTGCTAAAAAAGCAGAACTGACAACTAAAATTACTGACACTGTCACAACAGTTCAATAGAACAGTAAGGTTTTCTGCTAGGTATTTTTTTTTTTAGGACAAATGTCTTTTATGCTCACAAAGGCTGCATTTATTTGATCAAAAATACTGTTAAAATAGTACTATTGTGAAATAATTTTACAATTTACAATAACTGTTTTCTGTTTGAATGTATTTCTAAACGTAATTTATTCCTGTGATGCAAAGCTGAATTTTCAGCATCACTACTGAAGTCTTCAGTTCCACATGATCCTTCAGAAATCATTCTAATATGCTGATTTACGTCTTTAAAACATGTCTTATTATTACCATTAGAGAATAGTTACCTCGTGTGTAATTTAGGTAATCAATTAAGTAGAATGCTTTGGTTTTCATTCCCGCGTGTATGCCTTTACAGACTGTTGATATCAGTGGCGGCTACTGGTCTGTCAAATAGGGGAAGCTCATTTTCGGCCTACATCATAAAATTGTCTATTTATTTAAAAGTAAATTCTGCCCTACGTTCCTTTTCAAGAAAATGGTCTGTGACCCTGTCGTACCAACTAGCCTACTATATGAATGAATGAATGAACGATCTAAAAAAAAAAAAAAAACTCTGTAAAAGTGAAACAAGGAATGTGGTGTATAATTGTGTGAAATGTATGATGAAAATCAAGCAATTTCGCCAAGCAAATATAAAGAAATAGGTTGCAGCAGTTTTTATTTCGACTGAACTTGAGAAATCCACGATGGGACTGAGCGCGAATAGCTTCAGTGATTCCTTATAGTACAAAATCGCTGTCAGTCAAAAGGAGATGGAATCTTTCGACAGACCCTCCAATCATCACGCAGAAGCTCAGCGTCCAGGCCAGCCCACTCCTCATTCACCCCCAGAGACGCTGAGCGTCCGTGGGCGGGACATAATCGCAGCGTTTATCCAATGACCGTCTAGTTTCAAAGCACTGAAAAAAACGTTCAAAGCAGCCCCATTGAAGTCAATGGACGCTGGGCTTCAATGGGGAAATGCACTGTGACGGTGACGCTACGGGAATGTATGAGAAGAAAATCAAGTCAGCAGACCTGCTATATCTAACTGATTCTGAACGAACTCGTCTTTGAGATGAACGTTTTCTAACGCATTTTTAGTCAATAAAATATTAATACAATAGTACGTAATTTGACCATTAATTTTGTGACATTATAGGGGAAGCTGAGCTTCCCTTGCAGTCTTAAAGAAATCGCCACTGGTTGATATAGTAACTTGTTCCGTGACATTAACGGATTCTTGCGCCGTCGCCGGGACAAAACTTCTGTCATCTGCGTTATAGTGACCGATGACAATATCATCCAGCATAACAACTGCAGTGAACTCTGGGAACGGGACCGAAGTGTCTCCAGTCAAAAATGTAGCAAAGACCCATAGCGAATGCGAACCTGTGAGAGATCACAAATGTATAAACTTTATAAAAGGTGAGTGCATAACATTTTCATTATTTGAACTAGAAATCAAAATATGTGCTTAGTGCTGTAAAACTAGTACTAGCTACTGACCTGATTCAGAAAACACAGTATGTGCGGCTGACAGTATGTACACTACAAAGATGAAATAAAACATGTTAGAAAAGGTTAAATATTTATTACAGATTTATTAGTCATGGTATCTTTTTAAAGTCCCAGCATAACATATTCGAGTAAATCTAAGCTATGCAGTAGTTCAGCACAGTCCCGTATTAACACTTCCTCATTGCTGTGCACGATGTTACAGTTTATTCATTGGAGGCGTGGTTTCAACACGTGTATCTCCGGCCACTAGGGGGGTGACCAAGATTTATATATAACCTGAATAAATAAGCTTTCCATTAATGTGTGGTTTGTTAGGATAGGACAATATTTGGTCGAGATACAACTATTTGAAAATCTGCAATCTGAGGGTGCAAAAATATCAAAATATTGAGAAAATCGCCTTTAAAGTTGTCCAAATTAAGTTCTTAGCCATGCATATTACTAATAAAAAAATAGGTTTTGATATATTTATGGTAGGAAATGTACAAAATAATGGAACATGATCTTTACTTACAGTGCCTTGCAAAAGAATACCCCTTCATTTTTTTTCACATTTTGTTTTGTTGCAGCATTATGGTAAACTGCTTTAAATTAGTTTTTCCCCACATCAATTTACACTCCATTCACCATAATAATGAGAAAGCAAAAACCAGATTTTCCAAATTTATTAAAAATAAAACGCTGAAATAAGTACATTGCATAAGTATTCATACCCTTAACCCAGTATATAGTTGAAGCACCTTTACAGCCTCAAGTCTTTTTGGGTATGATGTGACAAGCTTTGCACATCTGCATTTGGCAATTATCTGCCATTCTTTGCCTCACCTTTTCACCTCTCAAGCTCTGTCAGCTTGGATGGGGGCTGGCAGACATTTTCTAGAGTCCTAGTTGTTCCAATCGTCTTCCATTATGGATAACGCTTCTGTCAACCTTCAATGCAGCAGATTTTTTTCTGAACTCTTCCCTAGATCACTGCCTTAACACAAGTCTGTCACTGAGCTCTACAGGCAGTTATCTTGACCTCAGGACTTGGTTTTTGCTCTGATTTGCATTTTCAGCTGTTAGACATTTTCTGAGAGGTGTGTGCCTTTCTAAATCATACTCATTCAAATGAATTTGCCACAGTTTAACTCCACTCGAAGTGTAGTAACATCTAGAAGCAATATGAATGCTCCTGAGCTAAATTTCGAGTGTCCCAGAAAAGGGTATGAATACTTAAGCAACGGGATCTTTTCAGTTTTTTATTTTTAATAAATTTGCACAAATGTTAAAAACCTATTTTTTTGCTTTGCCATTATGGAGTAGGGAGTGTAGATTGATGTGGGGGAAAAAAAGTAATTTAAGGTAGTTTAACATGAGGCAGCAACATTACAAAATGTGAAGAAAAAATGAAGGGGTATGAATAATTTCGCAAGGCACTGTAATATCCTAATGATTTTTGGCATCAAAGAAAAGTTTGACCAAGTGTATTGTTGGCTATTGCTACAAATATACCTGTGCTACTTAAAACTGGTTTTGTGGTCCAGGGTCACAAGTTGAGAGCATCAATGAATTGATGTTCACATGTTTAGTCATCTTTATGTAATCAGTTCAGCATCAAAATTCCAAGTTAACATAAAAAAAAAATGTTTAATTGCTGGTATTAACCAGTTTTAGATGTGTTTGGAATACTTTCAGTTGGGATACAAGCCTATCAAAATGTGCTTATTACTCAACATCAACATCTTAAACCAGCTTAGACCAGCAAACCACTTTTCGCTGGTTTACTTTGATGTATATATTAATTGTGACCCTGGACCACAGTAGCACAGGTATACTTGTAGCAATAGACAACAATACATTGTATGGGTCAAAATTATTGTTAGAATATTAAGTAAAGATCATGTTCCATGAAGATATTTTGTAAATGTCCTACAGTAAATATATCAAAACTTAATTTATGATTAGCAATATGCATTGCTAAAAACTTCATTTGGACAACTTAACAGGCGATTTTCTCAATATTTAATTTTTTTTTGCACCCTCAGATTCCATATTTTCAAAAAGTATTTTGACCAAGTACTGTCCTATCCTAACATCAGTGGAAAGTTTATTTATTTAGCTTTCAGATGTTGTATAAATCTCAATTTCAAAAAAATTAACCCCTATGATTGGTTTTGTGGTCCTAGGTCAATTTTTTTTAGAAGGGTAAGTGGGAGTTTGAGACCCTGTGCAAAAAAACTGTAAAAAGAACTGTATTTATCATTCATCTCCACTAGGGTGCACTCTTTGCCTGGTTTATCTTATTCTCATTCATTGAACTAAAAGCATGTTTTACTGAACGCACTTTTTTCAAGTTGGGCTCTACCTGATAACACGTGAACAGTAAGATTATGATTCATTGTTTTTAAGATAAGATGAACAGATTAGTTACAATGTTAATGAATTACCTGCTTTTTCCGTGTAGTAGGATAATGTTAAGGTAAATACGGGAGTGGATGAGAGATTCCAGGAACAGCAGCTATGCCATATAGTATATCATGATAAGACTTTTTTATGATAAGATCAGTTTTATGCTGCTGTATCATGCAAAACATGCAAGTTCAAGGCCAGAAGGAGTTTAGTTAGGCCCATGTGATATAAATGACCTCTATGAACTACACAGAAAAACATGACTAATGGATTTTTGGATTACTATTCAGAATTTGATTTCTTAATGTTTGATTCAATATCATTGCTCACTCTTATGCCTTTTTTTCCAGCTTTGCTGCTCTGAACCAGTCAAAACCAGAACTACTCATGGTCTGAGTTTCCACATTCTTCAGTTTGTGGATTTTTTTTAAAATCTGAAACTGAAAGGTTTTATATATGCTTTCTGGTCCAGTCGCTTCCACACTTTTCTGTGATCACAATTGTGGGTTGCCTGGCCATCTGAAGGTCCCCTGGGATCTGAGCCTTGTATAGAAAGCACATGAGTGCTTTCAAGGATCTAAACAGTGAAAACCACTTGAATGAGAAGAACAAGAACATGCTTATCATCACGTAGCCTATGCCAAAACCAAAACCGCATAAGAGGACGATGAAGTTCCTGAATCCTGAGCAAAACTATCAGTTGTAAAGAAAGGTAATAGGACTAGGTACACATGAACAACAACACTTGACTATAAAAGTGATAGTTCCTCAAAAAACTGAAATAATTCATATAAGCTGTAAACAAGTCATCTAATCTTGTCTATAACACAGATACACTACCATATGTAGGGGGTGTTTCCTCCATGACCATATTACAAAATATAACATTAAAAACTGTATAAAATAAAATATTATCCAACAACGACACCAGCAGGTAAATTTACACCCCAAGTCAGTGTCTATCTCGCCTCCCCTGAGCCCATTGAGTTTTAACAAACCAACCAAATCATGCAGTGGGTAATGAGAATGAATGGAGGAAAGTCACTTGAGAGGAGGCAGTACCTCCATCGTGATATGATTGGATATGACTAGTTATGTTTGGCTGTAATTGGTTAATGCGATAAATCCCGCCTCTTGTGTTCATGCACGTTCCACGCACGTTCAGGTATCAGTCTGAATGAACAATAGCATTAATGGGAAGACTAATTAAGTGAACAACTCACACACTTAGATATAGCCACTCTGTTATGTCAAACTTAGACATGGCATGAAAACATGATCTGTGGGAGTTTTTTGTGAGTAAACCAGCTTGGTGAAATTTAAAGTAAGTCTCTATGTCTGTGACCAACGTTTACCAAGCTTTGATGACTGATGATCTGAAATATTCAAAAACAATTAAAAGCTATAGCTATTAAAAAGAACAGCTGAATGTAAGTTCACAAATAAAATATGTTGTTTAAATGATACTGCCTTGAGTTATTATTTTGGAATAAATGTAATGTGCTTAAAAACACTAAATTGAGGATTCATACTGGAGGGTTTGCACGCACTTCACGGTTTGGTCATTTATCTGGATACAACCATATTGGCTTTACTCGGATGTAAACAACAGCATAGACTGCATGGTTAATGTACTACTGAATACGTTGTTCTGCTAATTTATACCGTCTAAACTATCCAAAATACGCGTGGAAGCTGCTAAAACATATAGAGAAGGACTTAAGCAGGAAGTGACAATCTAAAGTTAACAGGGGGTACGAGCAGCATTAATTAAGATATTAGCCTAATATTTCACCTACCTGCCTGGAAATGATAAGAACAAACAAAAATGTTGTCAAGGTTGTCTTTCCTTGGAAATCCTGGCTCAGTTTGGCCAACAACAAACGCCTTTTGTTCCTCAGACAGTTTGCACTCTTCTCCTTGATTTGTTATAACTTTGGCAGTCTAAAGTACCCCAAATGTGTTTTTTCGGTCCGACCGATTAGTACAGCCCTAAAACATGACAATTGACCATTTTCAGCAGCAATAAATAGCCAAATATGCGAGTTCGGTTCAGTGGCATAACA
This sequence comes from Garra rufa, assembly GCF_049309525.1. Taxonomy (NCBI): domain Eukaryota; kingdom Metazoa; phylum Chordata; class Actinopteri; order Cypriniformes; family Cyprinidae; genus Garra; species Garra rufa. The sequence goes on from NC_133361.1 coordinate 50,643,823, forward strand.
TTCGATATAGCCGATTGGTGACACTCTACAGAATAGCTATTGATTACATTGTTAATGTTTTTCTTTTTCGATAGAGTAAGTAATGTTTAACTAACCAAAAAAATGTGACTGGGACATTAATTTACACTGCCTCCTCATCTCAAAACACCACCGGTATACTACAGGCTATAAAACGTGTGTGCCTGTTTGAATCCACGTTTAAATGGAGTTACAACCCAATTACAAGACTTTTGTTTTCCTCAGTCCGCCGATATGTTTACATTAGTGGATGACCGCGACTACCCGCTTTCCACGAAAATAGAGCGCCGGGTCGACGCCCACTTTACTGTTCCACTTCAGAGCTGAAGTCGTAACAGCACCCCCGCACGTGGACCTGCCTGGTGACCGCGCGCATCCGCAGCAGAGCTTTCGGCGACGACACACCCCTATCACGCTCCTGTGCGTGCGGCACTGTCCTAGGTGTGGGACGACTCACATGGCACACGGGGACCCTGAGACTGCAGCGAACACAAAAACAGGGAAACATTTCTCTCTGTGCCGCATCGATGCATTAAAGAGGTTTCGACTATCGTTTATGATATTTGCTTGAGGACTGAAGGGGTAAAGCGCGTAAAGCTCAGGCGTGCGTAAGAGAAGCAAATAACCTGTCGCTATTTGATTAAAGAGATACGTTTGGCGGCTGCTATTAAATTGCTTTAAATCTATAGTTTAATACCTCGAAAGTTTAATAGCAGTGAGAAATTAAGAGCGCCTCAATGCAGTCGCTGGAGCTTACGGAGTCACGCGGACAGTAGGTTAGCAGGCGGCTCAAGTGACCTAGATTCATAATGCTGCAGTTTTAGACTTCGCATTTTAAAACTTTGTTTTAATTGTGACAAAGCCTTGTAATAGGAATATACTGCTTTGGTTTCCAGTGACTCTGTTTGTTTTAGGAATGTATATGCTAAAAAAAATGTGCAGGGCGTGATCCATAGATTCATCTCGCTCAAACCAAAGTATTTTGTACTGTATTTCTATGTAAAAATGATAACTGATAACATCTAAAATAAAGATAATGACATATCTTGTTATATTTTTCGACGGATTCTGAAAGAAGCCAACTGGAAGTCTACTGTTTCTATGGTTACCTCTTATATTAACCCTTTCGCGAACGTATTTTACAGCCAGGTAAAAACTACTTGCTTTACTTAAGCGCTTAAACACGTGTTAACTCACGTACTTGTTTGTTAAACACAATCATATGTGACCCTGGAGCACAAAACCAGTCATGTAGGTCAATTTTTTGAAATTGAGATTTATACATTAGCTGAAAGCTCAATAAATAAGCTTTCCATTGATGTAGGTTTGGCCAAGATACAACTATTTGGGAATCTGAGGGTGAATCGCCTTTAGAGTTGTCCAAATGAACTTCTTAGCAATGCATATTACCAAAGACTATAGAATACCTTAATGCCCTAAAGGGACTTTGATATTACTAATCAAAAATTAAGTTTTGATATATTTACGGTAGGAAAATTACAAAATATCTTAATAGAACATGATCTTTAGGCTATCATGTTAGTTGTTATTTTTAGAAAAGCCCATTGATTAATCAGCTCTGTCAAGAAACTACTCTTATCTGAAAAGCTGTATTTGCATTCTGCATGTCAGTACTAATAAAAGACCAAGTGCTATAATGTCAGAATCCTGTAAATGTGACTTTATTTATAGCCTAATGTTGATTCATCCTAAAGGAATGCATATTTTACCAACACGTTTCGGTCTTGGCTGTCCTGCCGCCTTTGGTGTTCCCAGAGGGAGGAAAACCGCAATGATGAGAGGCTAATGAGTGTTGGCTATGCAAAGACTTCCTCACGTTGTCGAGCACGAGCGCTGTTGCGCCAGACAACACAACGAGGACAAAATAACACGGGCATAAAACTACAGCAGAGTCATTCAGATATAGAGCTCTGCCGCTGTGAGGCCAGCGCTGATTATCATGCTGTTAACCTACGTCGTAAATTGATCATCGTTGGGCTACTAAAAATATACACAGCTGACAAGGTGTGGTGATTTCTGTCGAGCCTAGATTATTAGCCATTAAGGTTATTTAAAGAACTAGTTTGATGTGTCATCTCCATTTTAAAATCAACACCACGTAATAATGGCACAATTAAGCGTGCATACATGGAAGAGATTAACGAAAGCTACTAGAATAGTTTTCCGGAAGGTACATCATTTAATAGCCTACCACGTGGTTCTTTCATTCTTTTAAGTATACCTTGGGGTAGTAAGTAAAACATAACCCTTACAGAAATAATTCCTAATTTTTTAATTTTAATAATCTAAAGAAACTTTATTTTCTTTATTCGCCCTTTTCCTAATTTAAGAGTGGGCGCGGCCATTTGTAAATTTTATGGGCTGACCAGTCTGCGTCCAGCTATTTTTAGCTGTACAAAACAGCTTGTTTTTCTGCTTGATATTGCAAATTGGTGTGTCTAACCATATTATTTTAATGTATTATCTTAATTGAGCTCACTGGTTTGTAGTGCAAACAGAATTACCGTTTACTGCACATTGTTATTCTTTTCAAACCGGAAGTCTCACCCATAGGCTTACTTCTGCATTGAGGAAAAAAGTGGATAAGGAGCCTTTCATGCAATTGAAAGGTTCCATGGATGTTACAGGCTTTTCATGAATCCAGGTGACAACAAAGAAACTTTATTTTACTTTATATAAGAGTGTATCGCAAACGTTTTTGTAAGGGCGGTAACATTGTATATGCAATCCACATACATTTAAACTCAACTTTACAATGTTCATAATATCTCTGATGGACTTAATGACTTTTAAAACATTTTAAACATTACTTTAGGATTTACTATAGACCTTTTTCCTGAGTAAACGATGAGCGCCGCCATTACGAATTCTAACGTCAGATTGAATGCTTTTCTGTTCCGGTTTCCATAGGAACCCATTCAAATAGCGTCCATCTGTTTTTAATGTAGCTAACGTCCGCTGCTTCGTGTCATCTACACACTCTGCACTGACAAATGACGGTCATTGCGACATTGCCAAGTGATTGCGCTATGGAGCCATGTGCTTTTTAAAAACATTTTAATAGGTTTAACATTAGTTTATTAGCTCGGAATATACCCTAATTGGACTAGAAACAATGCAGACCGGAAATGCAAAGCATTCTTTCAGTTAAGAGTCGGACTTACTTCCGTGTTCAGGAAAAACATCTATAGAGTGTCTTCACAACGCATCATCAATCGGCCATATTGGCGGCACTGAATATAAGCAATGCCACTGAACTGAACGAAACTTGCATATTTCGCACATTATTGCTGCTGAAAATGGTCAGTTATTGTCATGTTTGGGCTGTACTAATCGGTCAGACTGGGAAAATGTACTATAGACTAGTACTATAGACTGCCAAATGTTATAACAAATTAATGAGAAGAGTGCAAAAACTATCTGAGGAACAAAAGGCATTTGTGGTTGGCCAAAATGAACCAAGATTTCCAGGGCAAGAATCTTAACAACATTTATGTTTGTTATCATCATTTCCAGTCAGGTGGGTGAAATATTAGGCTTTTATACTACGGGGCCATTGAATGCTTGAATCTGATTGGCTGACGAACATTCTAATGGTGTGCATTATTTTCAGGGAAACGCACAGCGAATGTAGTTCCAGGCAGCACTTGACCGCATTACATGTCTATATCACTTCGCCACTTCACCATTAAAACAGCAAAATAACCAAAACCCACAACGACACTGGCCAAAGAAATACATTAAGTAAACAATAGGATAAAAACGACAGAATTCAACGGCCCGTCGTCAATTATTCCTTACATTAATTAATTAATTAGTACTGCTCGTAGGTATCTTTTCCACCTGTTAACCTGAGTTTGTCAAAATATTGTGCCCTTTCCTGCTTACCAAGTCCTTCTCTATACAATTTAGCAGGTTCCACACATTTTTTCCATGGTTTAGACATAAATTAGCAGAACGTATTCAGTAGTACATTAACCATGCAATCCGTGCTGTTGTTTACATCTGAGTATCGCCAATATGGCTATGCATCCAAATCGTGACATAAGTGCAAATCCTCAATAGCAAAGGCCTACTTTTTTTTTTTATTCAACCAACTGGCTTTAAATATTTTACTAGGGTGTGTCAGATGAGCATTATGTAACTAATACATAACATAAAAACTTGTCAAATAACTTTCTAGGGGGAAATAAATAAAAAAAATATTTTTTTATATATATTTTAATAATAAATAAATAACTCATTTTTATTTTTTAAATGCTTATCATTTGTAGCAAAAGTTTTTAATATTGATATATTCTATTTACATTTTTTATTTCAGTTGGGTTTCTGATTACCAGGTCAGTTTTGTCTTTAAAATCTAGCACTGACCAAGATACTGTGCATCCGTTAACAATATAAACAAAGACCTTACTGGCCAGATTATGGTACACCGGTGCGCTCCATGTGAGGCGTGTGCGCGCAACGCGTACGGAGTGTGTTTGCATGTGACAGCTCAGCGATGTGTCAAACGCAGTCGTGCCTTTGCTATGAGTCGCGGGAGTCCACTCATGCGATTACATGTTGCGCGCCCCCGATTCTACAGTGTTTGGTCCAGGTAACGTGACGTGCAAACGTGCCGAAAAGTTTACCATCTCGCTTGTACAGAGGCACTGTTATATCCGTGTCCGCTATAGTCTAAACAACTGGCACAAAGATTAAAAAACAAGTCATAAAGATACAGTCCGAAAATAGAATCAACAGGCGTGGTCAGTTCACAACATCAGGCTACACTTGGTGCAAGCATCTTTTCGCCACACCAGTGAATCATCTGTGTTTATGTTTTCCGCCCGTTGGTCACGTGTAGCGTCACGCACAGTTGTTATCCAGGTGAGAGCGATTAATCATACCTACAATAAGGAGCCAGAGTGATTCACGTGAATGCACTGGTGGCTCATGCAGTGCCATGGTCAGTGTAATTGATGTTAAGGATGTGACTCCGCTTATTGCTGCGAGATGGTCTTTTTTTAAAGTAGCACGGCTTTGTTCTCAGGCACGTGCCTGCCGGAGCCCTGAAAGAAGATAATGCGCTTCCAAAAGCTGGTGAGCTTTTCTCAAAGGGAGGCGCTCTATCTGGGACACAGTGGAAACTTATTTTGGGGTGAATAGGTGTTTTTTTTATAAATAACCTTAAATAGCTTCAAAAGCTGAAAAGGCGCAGTGCCAAAATAACTCTCCTTTATATACTTTTAGGACATTAGGAGATTATATTTAAAATGGGTAAAATGGAGAATGAAGTCCCCCTTAATAACAGAGTCCATATACTGATAAACTGTAACACATTTACACATGAGTTGAGATTTTTTTTAAGTTTTCAACATTGTTCTTAGGCTGTGAATTATAAAAAAAACAACTTTACAATGAATTCCAAAACACATACGTTTCTTACTTAATACTTTAATACTTTGATATTTCATCCTGAAGTGGAGTTAAGCTAAAGCTTTCACTCACATTTTCAAGCGACCTATTATTTTGGGGCTAGATGTCCCCGGGGCCTTGTGACATATTTTGAGGGGGCCATCTTACTCCAAGGGTACAACTTTACACTTCAGGAAAAAGTTTTTTTTTTTTTTTTATAAAGAAGTCTCTTCTGCTCACAAAGCCTGCATTTAATTGATCCAAAGTGCAGCAAAAAAACAGTAAAATTGTTAAATATTTTTTACTATTAAAAATTACTGTTTTCTATTTGAATAGATTTTAAAATGTGATTTATTCCTGTGATCAAAGCTGGATTTTTAACATTATTACTCCAGTCTTCAGTGCACATGATCCTTCAGAAATTATTCTAATATGCTGATTTGCTGCTTTTTATTATTATCAATATTTAAAACAGTTGAGTATTTTTCTTCAGGATTATTCACTAAATAGAAAGATCCAAAGATCAGCTTTTATCTGAAATAACAGCTTTTATAATATTATACACTACCATTCAAAAGCTTGGAGTCAGTATATATATTTTTGGGGGAAAGAAATTATAGAACTTAATATTTTTATTTAGCAAGGATGCTTTAAATTGATTAAGGATGATAAAGACATTTGTAATGTTACAAAATATTTCTATTTCAGATAATTGCTGTTCTTCTGCACTTTCTATTCAAGAAACCTGAAAAAAAACTACTTCTACTTAGCTGTTTACAAACATAATAATAAATGTTTTTGAGCAGCAAATCAGAATATTAGAATGATTTCTAATCATCATGTGAGTGGAGTAATAATACTAAAAATTCAGCTTTGAAATCACAGGAATAAATACAAAATTAAAATATATTCAAATAAAAAGCAGTTATTTTAAATAGTAAAAACATTTCAAAATTGTACACTTCTCTGCAATTTACTATGATGTTTCAGATATAATTTACCCTATATACTTTGCTCTTCTATAGAATAATCAATGCCCTAGGTGATAATGCAGAGGAATCTCTTTCTGACAGATAACATCCGACATTTAACAAGGTATAAATGGCACAACAGATATGATCTGTAATATTAACTTTCACACGTTTCCATGCATTATTGCATTATTTATCTATCGAGAAAGACCCTTCTACAATCTGATTAAATATACCAACAATGAGTTTCACATCTACTGAAAAAAAATCTACATCTCATGCGCCGAACACTCTCTAAAAACTCCCCCTCATTCAAAAACACACATCACACGTGAGGCGCAAGCACAGAAGCCAGAAACAGTCATACAAACAAATCCCTTTTAACGTTAGTTGATTTCAAACGGTTAAACATTAGACTACATTTCCCTCTGCCGAGGCAGACACGTGCGCGGGGATTTTTAAAATTCGCAGCGAAATGTGTTCCGGAGAAACTGTGTCACTGGGCCACGAGGCTCACGGGGTCACATGGACACATTTCTAGCCTCGTGCAGCGGCGCGCCTGCGCTCATCTCATCCACGCTCCTTGGAACGAGGCAAAAAGCAAAACCGGGCCGACTTGACAGAACAGTTCAGAGCGACACAGATTAGGACAGGCTCACTGACTTGTGATACACATTTGCTGAATGAACCTTATTTCCCTGACGTCTCCGCGCAGGGTTTAACATCTTTTTCTCAGCTTCTAGCAGACGCGCACCTATTTTATACCGGTCGTTACGCGGCAGTTATGACTTTATCGTAAAGACGAAGAACTGATCTGTAAGTGCATCTGGAGTAGAGTGCATCTTCTCTCTGGGTGTTTTTTGCATTGGAGATTCTCTCACAAACCTGCATGACTTTACTGGAGCTCAACATGACCACAGCAGTAGATACAAACAACACAGGTAAGACTTTCTGAACGCTTTTGGAAAATGTCTCTTTGATCATTCTAGCTGTTTTCACTCGCCTCTCTGCTTTGTAACTATCAGTAATGTCAGTCTAATATCAATGTTGAGCAACGGATACAAAAAGTACAATTATAAGCATAACTTGGTGCAGTGGAACAGCGCAGATATAGAATAATCGATCTAGCGGTGAGGCTCGGCAAATTTTGTCATTTTGTATGTTTCTGAAACAAACAATCGCGAAGGTATGTTTAAATGATGTCTTTGAGCATGTGTGAATACTTATGTAAATACATCATAAAACCTAATAATATGTGCGAAATTAAAGCGGCTGTTCAAGTATGCATATTAATGTTTATATCGTATTTGGCGTGATTAAACTTCTGAATATACGTAGAATGTAAATACCAGGCGATGGCAAGGACATCACGGGTTAAGACACTGTTCTCGTGAATTTCGGGGAACTAGGTCATAACTGAGAAGTCAGGTGTACGGACATCCCTGTGATGCAGGCGAGAGTCGATCCTCTCTCTCGATTCACATGGACCGCCGTGCCTAGCCATGTGCTTTTTGTTTTCATTCTCGGCTCTCCGCCTACAGCCAATGGTAAACTCAGTCGCTCATTACATAATTCCGCCTTGCGCCGTGTTTGCCCTCCCAGCGCGAACCCGTGTGTGACGCTGCAGTCTGAGCCATGTGCGCGCTGCGATTGGACCGAATGGCGAGGTGCGGGGCTGGGCATCACGTTAACCCGTGTTCACTTCGAAAGTGGGACATGAAATTGATCCAGTTTATCGTAACAGTTTTTTTCTCTCCCTATGACATGATTACAGAGTCACGAAATATCCTCGTCCCTGCCTTTAATAGATAATTTCTTGGATTTAACCTAGTGTTCAAATATACGAAACACGTTGATTGTGAGGGGATTATGGCGGCTAACTTTAGTTTATGATACAGCTAAGAGAGGAAAATGTGTTGAAATGCTGGTCATAACTTGTTTGTCCTCAAATACCGAATGTTTTCGACTCAATTCTGAGTGAATGAATTCCGTTTGATAAAATGACTAAACTCTGAACGCGGCTGGATTATGAATGTTCGGTCGTTTATTCAGAAGTCAAATGTGAACCTGGACCACAAAACCAGTCATAAGGGTCATTTAAAAAAAAGAGAGAGATATTTATACTAAATAAATAAGATTTTAATCGATGTATGGTTTGTTAGGATTAGATAATATTTGGCTGAGGTACAACTAGCTATTTGAAATTCTGGAACCTAAGGGTTAAAAAAATCACCTTTAAAGTTGTCCAAATTAAGTTCAATGTATATTACTAATTAAAAATTAAGTTTTGATATATTTACAGTAGGAAATGGACAAAATTTCTTACTGGAACACGATTTTAATATCCTAATGACTTTTGGCATAAAAAATGAAAATTTATCATTTTAACCATACAATGTATTTTTGGCCATTGCAACAAATATACCAGTGCTACCCCAGACTGTTTTTGTGGTCCACGGTCAATTATATTCAATGTTGTGTTGCTTGGCAGCATACCAAATAAATTATATAATCTAGCAGGAAAATGTCTAACCTTACTAGGATTTTTTAATGTTTACTATTTATTGGCCATTACATACAGGGTTGTAGTTTTTAGTTTTCATTCTGTAAATCACAAATGATGGGATTTCCAATTAGTGTTGTGTTCTTCCCTGCTGAAAAAACCCCCCAATAGAAACCATTTTGTAAGTGGGACTTGGACTGGTTTTAATGGAAACTGTAATGGTGTCTCTAGGTGTCTACTGGTAATTGGTCATCTTTAATTGGTGGCTTAATCCTAATGGAATTGTGTCCCAAAACACACTACATGAAAATGGTTAAAAGTTAACTATTAGAAATTTTGTGATGGTTTCTATTTTTTTTCCAGCAGGGTTAAAACACACTTTACTTGTCTTAAATTCATCGCAGTGCCCAGACTCGAGTGGCTTAGGGGACAATATGTGACCCTGGACCACAAAACCAGTTTTAAGTAGCACAGATATATTTGTAGCAATAGCCAAAATGACACTGTAAGGGTCAAAATGATCGATTTTTTTATGGCAAAAATCATTAGGATATTATGTGAAGATGATGTTCCATGAAAATATTTTGTAAAATTCCTACCGTAAATATCAAAACTTAGTAATATGCATTGCTAAGAACTTCATTTGGACTTTAAAGGTGATTTAGATTTTTTTCACCCTCAGAATTTTCAAAATAGTTGAATTTTAGCCAAATATTGTCCTATCCTAACAAACCATACATCAATGGAAAGCTGAAAAAAATTGACCATTGACTGGTTTTGTGGTCCAGGGTCACATATAATGAGCCCAGCGTAAACACTGGCAGCGTTTCACATTTCAGAAGCCTTACTCATTATGTGTAGGCGGAAATGAATGGTGAAGCTTTTTTTTTAAAAAGCGGGTGTTTTGAGAGGCGTGCCTAATGGAGTGAGTCTCGTTGAAAGGCCGTCCTTGTGTGCCGCACGTGGAGGGGAGGCGTGCTTCCCCAATGATACGCTTCAACAGCTCACACGCGCCCCGTGTTGTGCTTACACAAGTATTTCATTTGACAGAATGTCTAAGTGTTTGGATTGGAAAACAATTAGGAGCACGTTTTTTAGCATAAGCAGGAAAATCTCAAACCCCACCGTTGCCATGTAACTAGACCAGAAGTGAACTCACCAAGTTAAAACGGGCCAGTTAGTGGACATGCACTGATGGATAAAATGTGTGCTTGAGGCAAAACACAGGGGTGTCGAAGCTACAACACGTTTCCCTGTTGTCGCTCCACCTGACACAGTGACTTTTCGACCTTCTGTGCTAGTCTACAGTTGTTATGTAACCTCTACACCAGCTTAACTTTGACATTTAAAGTGCGGTAAAGATTATACTTGCAAACACTTCTCAGAATAATTCTTAAAGTTGACGTATCTATCTATCTATAGCTGCAAATTTTGGAGAACAACGTAAACACAGCTCTCTCCAAAATGTGGTTTCCATCAAGGGTATTCACGAGGCGTGCAGGAGGAAACTGTAAATTGAGAATGAAGGATACTGTGTTTAACTCCGTGGGACCAAAGGTTAGGAAAGGCAGGAGGAAGTATCAGACACTAGGGAATAGTATACATGCTAGAGTCAAAGCCAAGGTGTAAACTCTAGCGCACTGGGCAGTTCCTCAAGAGCAAAGTTGAAAAAAACAGGGTTGTAAATGTCATACATAAATGCACATGGCCAGGCATGTGCAACTGACACATCCTGCAAGGTTGTGTATTTTATAAACGGAAATAACAAGAGACAAATGTGGCTTGCTCACATGGCACACCGGTGCCAGTGAAACTATAAACCACAAGTCCTTTGAGGCACAAACTCAGGAAGAAAGGAGTGGTCGCTGTAATATATATATTTTTTTTAATGTCCCCACGCAGTTCCTAGAAAGTATTCCTGTTTTCCATGAAAACAGATTCCCTAGCTTCCTTGTTTCCATAGCACACTCTGTTTTGGGGGAACTCCTTGTGTTGAGTATTTATGGGAACATTTTTACGAGGATGTACCCGCAAGATCATTTTAGGGAGGGGAAAAAATACCTGAGAACATTTCGCCCTCTCTGTGGGCCTCTCTCACTTTTTATGTTTCCACTGTGCAGCAAAGAGAGGACATTCTAACAAATGTGTCTTGGTTTTCCATCGCTAGGTGGGGTAATATCGTACATCGGATCGTGCGGAGGCTCCCCCAACCGCACCAGCCCTGTATCCATGTACAGTGAGAATTCCAACAGCAGCCTGCAGTCCTTTACACAGCCCTGCTTTGGCTCTTCATTCCCACCATCCCCCAATGGATCCCATGATTCCTCACGTATGTACACCAGCAGCAGTAGCAGCAGCTCGAGTTCGGGATCAGGAGAGGAGGGAAGCTCATCGTGCTCCGGCGGATCCCCAAGAGGCCGCGATGATGTTGGAAGTGCACGGAATTCACCCAACAAATCAGTTGCCACCCTTACTAGTAAGTGACCATACCATATTTTACCTGAGTAATGTACAGTGTGGTGTCTTGGAGAAAGATTATAACATCTGATTTTCTTTCCAGAGCTGAATGGAATGGTGTTGCTGTGCAAGGTGTGTGGCGACGTGGCTTCTGGATTTCACTATGGTGTCCATGCCTGTGAGGGCTGCAAGGTAAGATGATAGCATTGATTTACAGCTTCATGGGTCATTAAAATAAAGTTGATTTTTTTTTTCTTTAATTAAAAAGAAATAAATTAATAATTGTAAAAATTGCAAAAAATTAAAATATACAAAAACAAATAACTAACATTTACATTATCTGTTTTGTTCGTAGGGTTTCTTTCGACGCAGCATCCAGCAGAACATCCAGTACAAAAAGTGCCTAAAGAATGAAACCTGTACCATCATGAGGATAAACCGGAACCGGTGCCAGCAGTGCCGTTTCAAAAAGTGTCTGTCTGTCGGAATGTCCCGTGACGGTAAATATCTTTACAAATAACCTTAAAGAAATACAGAGAAAATGTTACAGAAAAGTTTAGAGATGCACTGATATTGAAATATGGAATGACAGAGATAATCTGATATTTTTTTAAAAATGGTATAAAATAATAAGTAAATACCAGTAAATACCAATATTAAAATTAAAACGAAATAAAATTAAAACAATTTATTTATTAAAAAATGTATTAAAATAAATACAATTAAAATTCAATGAAATTAAAATACAATTTATCTTAAAAGAATTTGTTAAAATTAATACAAATGATCTATCTTACAATTTTTTGTAAAATTAATACAGCTAAAATGAAATGAAATTAACATATAAATTATTTTATAATTTGTATTAAAATTAATACAATTTATTTATTTTAAAAAGTAAATATGTAATAAAATTTATATTTATAACATATTTTAAAAAATTTAAAGTGAATAAAGGCATTTTACAGTATAAAAAACAATATTAACTTTAAATTGCGTATAATTGCTTTTAAATTGTTAGTGTTTCTTAGACTAACTTTGAGGCAAAAGATGGCTAAAGTAATGTAAAAATGGGAGAAAATTTCAAAAAATATACAGTGTCTAATACTGATAATATTAATAATATTATATATAACATTGACATACAACATAAATACGATCAATTTGTGACATTTTCTGTCTTCTTAACCCCTAGCTGTTCGTTTTGGCCGTATCCCAAAACGCGAGAAGCAACGCATGCTGGCCGAGATGCAGAATGCCATGAACAACATGGTGAACAACCAGCTTCAAAGTGAATTCCAGCTGGCGAGCATCACGTCCAACACCCCCTGCTCTTCATCTTTATCCCCATCCACCTCTTCCTCTTCCCCATCTCCGTGCCCGGGGCTTACAGTGGGACCGCAACCCCAGCCCCCCGCAGCCCCGTCCCCTTCACCTCCGGCCCCAGCCTCCCCATTAGTGCAGCCAGCTCAGAGTCCCCCATCTCTGACTTCCTCTCCACCACCGTGCTCCAGTCCAGGTGTCGACAAAACCATCGCCGCCATAACCAGAGCACACCGTGAGACCTTCGTCTACGCCCATGATAAATTGGGTCCAGTGCTTCTGCCTCACAACGCCGAGCTGGACAACCAAAGCAGCAACCGCTGCATGGCTGGATACCACCTCAATGGCCACAACACCATCTTCCACCATGATAACAATGTCGCTCATCATTGTAACAACTTTGAGGTGCCACAAGAAAACGGCTACCATTTTCAAGGCTCCCAAGCACCTGGACAATACCAGCAGCACAATAACAATGGTCAGCGAGCACCAAACAGTAACCTCTTTGGCGTCCACCACACTCAGGAGATGAACGGCAGCTCTCAGGGTCAGAACTGTCCATGGAAAAAACGCAAGGAGATACTTCTGGTAAGAACTTTGATATTTAAATGACACTATGGGTAATTACCAAAACTTGGAAGTGATTTTTGATTTTGAATGATATCTGTCTTCCAGGCTTGTCCAATGAACATGCATCCCTACTCGGACCCCAACAAAACGCCACAGGAAATTTGGGAAGACTTCTCTCTTAGCTTCACCCCAGCAGTCAGAGAAGTGGTGGAGTTCGCCAAACACATCCCAGGATTTAGCACGCTATCCCAGAACGACCAAGTCACTTTGCTGAAGGCCGGAACGTTTGAGGTACGTTAATTGTTTAATAAAAACATCTGACTCGGTTCAAGACCACAATGCCAGTTACGCTAATTTAATGCCTATTTTTTAACATCTCCTGCAGGTCCTTATGGTGCGCTTTGCCTCTCTGTTTAACGTAAAAGAGAGGACTGTAACATTCATCTCAGGCACCACCTACAGCCTGGAGGCCCTGAAAAGCATGGGCATGGGCGATCTACTGGGAACCATGTTCGACTTCAGCGAAAAACTCAACTCATTAGAGCTCTCAGCTGAAGAACTGGGACTCTTCACTGCAGTCGTGCTGGTGTCTGCTGGTAGGTTGGATATTGGTGTTAAAGAGAATGTCTCAAAAAATGGAAACAGTCATCATTTACTTATTTGACACAAAACCAATCTTAAGTAGCACAGGTATATTTGTAATAATAGCCTAAAATACATTAAATGAGTCAATATTATGAAATTATTAGGATTCCATGAAGATATTTATTAAATTTTCAACCGCAAATATATCAAAACTTAATATGCACTGCTAAAAACTTAATTTGGACAACTTTAAAACCGATTTTCTCAATATTTTGATTTTCATGCACCCTCAGATTCCAGATTTTCAAATAGTTGTATCTCAGCCAAATTACCCTTATGACTTGTTTTGTGGTCCAGGGTTGCATATTGTTCAAAACCCATACAACTTTGGTTGATCTTCCGAGAAACATGAGAGCATTCAGTTACTCCATTGAAAGTCTTTGTAACCAAAACTTAAAAGTTCCAAAAAATCTTTTAAAGAATTACGATCATTTAATCAGCTTTTTGAACCTTTTGGTTACCTGGAACTTTAATGGAAGGGCAAACCTCTTAGGTGTCCTAAAAAAACTAATTTGTGAAGATCAATCAAATCCTTATGGATTTGAAACAACATAAGGGCTGATAAATGATGACAGAATTTAATTTTTGGCTAAAATTTTACCTTTAAATGGATAATCAAGTTTTTCGTCTCTCTTGATCCACTAATGAATTCGATCCCTCGTTGTTTCTGTTGTACAGATCGCTCTGGCATTGAAAACGTCAATTCAGTCGAGATGCTTCAGGAGAGTTTAATCCGGGCTCTCCGGACCCTCGTCAGCAAGAGCGCTCCCAACGACACCTCCCGATTCACCAAGCTGCTGCTGAAACTTCCTGACCTGCGTACGCTGAATAACATGCACTCGGAGAAGCTGCTCTCTTTCCGCATTGACGCCTGAGGTTGCGAGAATTGGGTCACCGCTGGTTGACTGAAAGACAGAACGGGTACAAACTTTAGAACTCTTGCCAAGAGAACCCACCAGAAAGCAAACTCAAGCCTTTGGCACTTAAAAGCACTTGATGACACATTTAAAGGGACGCTTTTGGTGTCTAATGGTCGGTCAGTAGCCTTTATGGCTTGATAACCATGTCGGGTCCTTGAGCTACTTACCTGAAATGGCTGGTAAGATTAAGCTAATAGTAAAGCAGACCAAAAAAAAGAAAACTCTTACATTTGGACTGCGTCTACATGGGGAACAAGTGCAAAATGCCTCGTGCAAGGAGTCACGGCCAGGCCAGAAGGATCTCCAGGCCACTTCCAGGGAGGGGACGACAGCAGAAAACGGTCGAGTGTCTTCTCATACCCAGCCCGGGCCTGGGATCCTGCTAAACCCACACTCAGAGAAATCATGATTATCATTTTTAACTATAATGCAAATGACAAACTATATGTGGTCTGAACCTTCACACATAATCACACCCCTGTGACTTTGTACAATATTTGTAAATATGATATACATACTTTAAATGTTTTAAAATGTATAATATATATTTTTTTGTAAAGTTCACATGCTCAAATGATAAATCTATTCAAGCACAGACATATAAGTAGAGTGTATGCATATTATAGAACATCAAGACGTATTTCAGTTGTCTTCTTCATAAAGGCATTTTATGAACAAAAAGAATGGTGTGTCGTCTTTTTTCAAGTAGATATGTGATGTTTTTAACTATTGCATATTGAATAAATTTTGGTTTATCTGTGTACTAAACTATGTTTATTGTAAACTAAAAACCTAAAAACCTTTTTTTTCAACGCGGATGCTTATGGGCGAGACTTCTGGTTCATTAGCCGCTAAAGGGAAATAACGAGAAGAATAACAACGTGCAGTAAATGGTAAAATGATTTGCACTAAAAACCAGTGTGGTCATAATTCAGATAATACATTAATATGGTGAGACACAGCAATTTGCCATATAAAGCAGCAAAACTAGTTTTGTACAGCTAAAAATGGCTGGACGCAGATGAGACCAGAAGCCAAACCCATAAAACTTACAAATGGCCGTGCCCACTATTACAAGAAAAAAAGGAGGATAAAATATTAACTAATTGACAAAAAAACAACATTAAAGTACTATATACAGTATACTAGGCAAACTAAAAAGTTGCTTTTTAGTGTCAAGAGAGCACTAGGCAAAATGTATCATTGCTGTCCTCAATAGTAAAGTTAAGGCCGTGTCCTCTTGTGGGAGCTGATTTGTGTACCAAGTATGGAAGACAGGAAATTATGCCAATTCTTTTCCACAAGCTCTGCCACTGAACAGGACTGGGAATTAAACTAGTACATGATGTGCATTCAAAAGTTTGGGATCTGTACGATTTAAAAATAGCAATTCCTTATTTAGCAGAAAGACATTTACACTGGAAGTCAAAAGTTTGCAGAATCAACCTTACAGAATCAAAATGTTATTATTTTACCAAAAAAAGAGAGATTATACAAAAAGCATGTTTTTTTTATATTTACTACTGACCTGAATAAGATATTTCACATAAAAGACATTTACATATAGTCCAGCAGAGAAAATAATAGTTGAATTTTTTAAAAACTACCCTGTTCAAAAGTTTACATACACTTGATTCTTAATACTGTGTTGTTACCTGAATGATCCACAGCTGTTTTGTTTAGTGATAGTTGTTCATGAGTCCCTTGTTTGTCCTGAACAGTTAAACTGCACACTGTTCTTTAGAAAAATAGTCCCACAAATTATGTGTTTTTTAAAATTTTTTAGTCTATTTGAACCCTTTCCAACAATGACTATGATTATAAGATCCATCTTTTCACACTGAGGACAACTGAGGGACTCATATGCAACTATTACAGAAGGTTCAAACACTCACTGATGCTCCAGGAAGATGCAATAAGAGCCGGGGGTGAAAACTTTTGAAATTTGAAGATCAGAGTAAATTTAACTTATTTTGTCTTCTGGGAAACATGTATCTTCTGTAGCCTCTGAAGTGCAGCACACGTAATAAAAAAATATATGATATTTAGGCAAAATAAGAAATTCATTCTTTTCAAAAGTTTTTACCCCCGGCTCTTAATGCATCGTGTTTCCTTCTGAGGCATCAGTGAGCATTTGAACCTTCTGTAATAGTTGCATGAGTCCCTCAGTGTGAAAAGATGGATCTCAAAATCATACAGTCATTGTTGGAAAGGGTTCAAATACACAAAAATGATGAAAAACCAAAGAATTTGTGGGACCTGAAGGATTTCTGAAGAACAGCGGACAGTTTAAGCGTTCAGGACAAACAAGGGACTCATGAACAACTATCAGTAATCAAAAAACACAGCTGTGGATCATTTAGGTAACAACACAGTATTAAGAATCAAGTGTATGAAAACTTTTGAACAGGGTCATTTTTATAAATTCAGCTATTATTTTCTCTTGTGAACTATATGTAAATTTCTTTGATGTAAAATATCTTATTCAGGTCAGTACTAAATAAAAAATAACATGCATTTTGTATGATCCCTCTTATTTGGTAAAATAATTAACATTTTGCAGATTTTGCAAGGTTTATGTAAACTTTTGACTTCAACTGTATATATAACCAACCCCAAACATTTGAACGGTTATACATAAATTTATAAAAAATGCAGAGGAAATATTAAATACTGTAAATTCACATACATATTGAATCCCTAGCCAACAATAGACCCAATACCAAGAAAATATTTCATTTCAATAACAGTAAACTTGAGAAATCAGAAAACAATGAGCAAGTGAGGGGAAAAAACGGGGAATAAACACAATACTTCATTCATTTAAACTCAACTCTTTATACTGACTTGATTAAATATTACCAATATTTTTAATGACAAAGAAAAATTCAAGCTATCCAAGCAAATACTGATTACAAGATACTGCAAATTCTCTATAAGATCTTTTGAGGCTTTTATTATATACACAAAAAAACTGATTTCATTCAGGACAAACAGAGGGACAAAAAGCAATAGTATACTGAGGTATTTATGAAGGACTCAAAACATCAAAAGTCATTATTTGCCAAGCTCTTGTCTAAATTTTCCCCACCGGACACGGAATCTGATCTACAAAGACTATTGTCAAAGCACATCACGTAGCCCAGGCCCTTTCTCAATACAGACACCAGAACAAGCGGAGAATATGTGGGGTGTTCTCCACACACATGGACCCAGAACTGGGTCATTGTGCCCTCATAATCAGAGTTTCACAGCTCCCTATTGGCCAAATCCAGAGCAAACCTCACATCTTATTTGGCCAATGAGAGCAGCTGCTGTTGTGCAGCGCCTGAGGGCGGATAACTGGTACAGAGAGTGGTGTCATGCTCTAAGTGCCAAGTGGAGTATGTCAGAAACACGGGAAGGAAAAAAACACTGTGAATTTGATCTCGTGTTTCATAACAAGCTCGGGGGTGGCCAAAAGCCAACGTGATAGGAGATCATCATGCCTGAGATGCCTGAAAAATGCGACACTCCAAAAGTGAAAAAATGACTCTACACAACTGTCGAAAAAGAGGATTAAATATGAAAGTAGCAAAAGAACAAGACTGAGTCTTCAGATACAGTCTAAATTGTTACCTAACCTGTTATGTCAGACCATAGTGGATGGAACAATACGCATGTGGTGCTCTTCACAGGAAGTGCTGCCCTCTAGTGAGGAAAGACAACAGCTGACTGTAAACGTAAAAGAGGGAAGTGAAAACCAGTTGTCATTTAATACATTTTCAATTTATTTATTTTTATTAGACACAAACATTACATTTAAATTATACTGCTAATAGATGTCATGTGACTGCATTTACTAAGTGAGTAAACAAAGCAAAACTCCTCACCTACTTGAAAACATGAGTCTCGAATTGAAATGCTGACTATCCCAATCCCTTTGGCATGAGTGAAGAGCAATTTTATGTAAATAGTAATAATAATTATGATAATAATGACAGTCTGGGTTGGTTAGATAAAGACTGAAAGTACTTCATGACTCACAACGCAGTCACAATACAAACATTCATTTATGTGTATCATCAATACAACTACAACTGTACAATGCAAATGGATTAAGTGTAATATAACAGACTCTGACTCAGGACGTGACATAATTGATGAAGCCTAACCCGAACATCAGGGCTGGGGTACATTTTGTGAAGTCAGATGTTCGGATTGGAGGAGAGATACTCTAGCCACTCCGTCAGAACAGGATGTTGCACTGAGGGCTGAAAACAGTGATTCATGGATGAACAAACTGAATTCAGAAATGACACAGAGGTATTATTGCAAGAATCTGAGCTGATAACATCTTGACCTCCTATAAAAGGACCTATACCAATTACTTGGCTTGGGGAACATTGTCAGAAAAAGTAGTCTCTCAACTACGCTCACATCACATGCGAAAAGACCAAATTTAGTAAACAGGCATTAAAATGGAATTCAACCATTAAATGAATATAATGCACCTCCTCTATGAGGAGCATTAAATAATAATAATAAAAGATACAATTGATATCATAATAAAGCAGTAAAAATAATGAAATAATCAACATATTTAAAGGAGTGAAATTCATAAAAAGAAAACATTATTAAATCATTGTAAACTACTATTTATTTAACAAGGCATAGTTTAGTTCAGGATGTAGTTCCGAATAGTGTAGTAATTCCTGATATTTATTTAAAAAAAACAACAACATACTTTTACATTGAAAAAATACACTTGAAAATGTTTCTGAAATTAAACACTCAAATGCATTAAAGAAATAGTTCACACATAAACTATGGAAATTCTGTCATTAATTACTCACCCTCATGTTGTTCCAAACCAGAAAGACCTTTGTTCATCTTCTGCACACAAATTATATTTTTGATGAAATCCAAGAGCTTTCTGACCATGCATAGACAGCAGTATAACTGACACATTCAAGGCCTAGAAAGGTCTTAAGGATATAGTTAAAATAGTCCATTTGACATCAGTAATGTTATGAAGATACGAGAATACTATTTGTGTGCAAAGAAAACAAAAATAAAGACTATATTCACAATTTCTTTGATGCACGTTTACAAAAGTACCACAAAAAGTATTTTCGTAACTTCATAATATTACGGTTGAACTATTTTAACAATGTGCTTATTACCTTTCTGGGCCTTGAATGGCTCAGTTGTGTTGCTGTCTATGCAGGGTCAGAAAGCTCTCGGATTTCATCAAACATATCTTAATCTGTCTTCTGAAGATGAACGATGGTTTTACAGGTTTGAAACGACACGAGGGTGAGTAACTAATGACAGAATTTTCATTTTTAGTTGAACTATCCCTTTAAATGTGTAAGGAAAATATGATACTACTTTATACTTCTTGGTTACACTCTATAGTGGTGATTAAATTGAAATCTTTCTTGAAAGTTTGAAGGAGCAGTTCACTTTCAGAACAAGAATTTACAGATAATGTCAATTTTCATCCAAGATGTTCATGTCTGTCTTTCTTCAGTCGTAAAAAAAATTATGTTTTTTGAGGAAAACATTTCAGGATTTCTCTCCATATAATGGACTTCAATGGTGCCCCCGTTTAAATGCAGCTTCAAATGGCTCTAAATGATCCCAGCCGAGGAAGAAGGGTCTTATCTAACAAAACGATCGGTTATTTTCTAAAAACATTTACAACTTATATACTTTTTAATCTCAAATGCTCCTCTTGCCCGAGCTAGACAAGATGAGCATTTGAGGTTAGAATGTATAAAAATTGTATGTTTTTTTTTTTTTTTTTTTTAAATAACCCATCATTTTGCTAGATAAGAACCTTTTTTCTCGACTGGGATCATTTAAAGCCCTTTGAAGCTGCATTTAAGCTGCATTTTGGAAGTTCAAACTCGGGGGCACCATAGAAGTCCATTATATAGAGAGAAATCCTGAAATGTTTGACTCAAAAACCATAATTTCCTTTCGACTGAAGAAAGAAAGACGTAAACATCTTTGATAACATGGGGGTGAGTACATTATCTGTAATTTTTTGCTCTTAAAGTGAACTACTCTAAGTGTTTTTCAAAAACATATCAAGCTAACATAAACACAAAGAGCACACTTTATAAGAATTTTTAATATGTATGCATAATTCGATGCTTTGCATAATAAACAGTAAAGAAAAATTATGAATTAGTGAAAAACATTTTCTCTCTTTCTCACCTGTAGATCAGTGATATCAAGCAGATTGCCGTCTTTTCTCACAGACAGGAGAGTAGCTCGGCCATGTGATGGGTATCCCTCCTCAACCGCCAGGTGACATA
This sequence comes from Garra rufa, assembly GCF_049309525.1. NCBI lineage: Eukaryota > Metazoa > Chordata > Actinopteri > Cypriniformes > Cyprinidae > Garra > Garra rufa. The sequence goes on from NC_133361.1 coordinate 50,664,956, forward strand.
CAGTGGTCGCAGTCTTGAGAAAGATCAGAAGCTTTTCAGCAGGACACCAATCAATCGCAAACCTGACAAAACAAGTGGAAAATTATAAACAAGATACAGGGAGTTTTCTTCATAGTGTAAAACATGTTTTTCCACTTTCTTTCCAGAACATAATGCCGAGTTACAGCGTTGTTTACTTAAATTAGAACATTCCTTAGCAACTGAGAATCAACAAAACCATAAAAGACGGTGGTGAAAAGGTTACTTTAACGGGTTATTTCACCCAGAAATGAAAATTCTGTCATTAATTACTCACCCTCATAATACGGTAAGACACACCAATTTGCAATATCAGCAAAATGAGCTGTTTTGTACAGCTAAAAAAAGCTGGGCGTGGGTGAGACTGCAAGCCAGATCCATAAATTTTACAAATGGCCACGCCTGCACTTACAGTAAAAATAAGGAAGATAGAAATTATATTAAGATTTAAGCTCCAACTCACACCTGCTTGTAAGTTTCTAGTAATCCTGAAGACCTTGATTGACTGGATCAGGCTTGTTTGATTATGGTTGGAGCTAAACTGTGCAAAGCTGTGCCCCTCCAGGAATTGAGTTTGGGACCACTGCTTTAAGTAAATGTACCTGGAGTGCAGAGCCTGAATCTCAGACAGCATCTCTCCTTGACTTAGATACCGATCCATCACCTCCACAAGGGCGGCGCTCACTTGCCGGAGATGCCCATTCACCCCCTCCTCCACAAGGCCAGCAGATCCCTGAAACACCTGAAATGAAGAAAAGAGACATATTTATAATAACATGATAATGTAAGAAAATTTAAACCAGATAAGGCTATAGAGAAATAAACACTACCACTCAAAAGTTTGGGATCAGTAAGATTTGTAATGTATTTTAAATAAGGTTCTATGGCTCATCAAGGCTGCATTTATTTGATCAAAAATACAGAAAAAACTGTAATATTGTGAAATATTATTACGATGAAAAATAACTTTCCTCTATTTTAATATACATTCAAAATCTAATTTATTTCTGTGATTAAAGCTGCATTTTTCAGCATCGTTACTCCAGCATTCAGTGTCACATGATCCTTCAGAAATCATTCTAATATGCTGATTTATTATTAATGTTGAAAACAGTTGTGCTGCTTAACATTTTGTTGGAACCTGTGATTTCTTCCCAGGATTCTTTAACAAATAAAAAGATGAAAAGGGCAGCATTTATTTAAAATGTTTAAAAAGTATTTTGTAACAATATAAACTACCATCTAAAAGTTTGGGGTCAGTAAATGTTTATTCTTTCTTTTTTTTTTTAAAGAAATTAATACTTCTATTCAGCAAGGATGTGTTAAATTGATAAAGTGTTAGCAAAGACTTAGATTGTTAGAAAAGATTTATATTTTGAATAAATGCTGTTCTTTTTCAATTTTATTCATCACGAATCCTGAAAAAAGTATCACAGGTAAAAAATATATATTAAGCAGCACAACTGTTTCCAACATTGATAATAAAAGTTAAAAAATCAGTATATTAGAATGATTTTTGAAAGACAATGTGACACTGAAAACTGAAGTAAAGGCTGATTTTGGTAGTGTAAATAGCACTGTAGAAGTTTTTTTTTGCATTCTTGTCCTATTTAATACATCATTACTAATACTAATATCATCATAACAATGTGAGTGAAGTGTGTGTGCGTACGCTTGCCCAAAATATATGTTTTATCATTTACAAGCTTGTTCCTTGTTTGGTAATTCATCACTCACTTCATGGATCACAGCTCTCAGCATCACTATAGGGAAATATATGCTGAGACACAGTACCTGAAGATGAAATTCATCGCTGGTTGTCATGGTGATGGAGACACGCAGGGGTTCAAGAGATTTTTCGGTGGCACGAGGCAAGAGCTCAAGGCACAGCTCAGAGGAACTGACTGACAGCAGCCTGTACTGCATGTTTCTGTGAGTCACTGTGACCAAGGTCTGCAGCCTGAGAGACAAGGAAAAAAAATTAAAAGAAAAGGGGAGTTTATTGTGTTGAAATATTTTTGTAGCAAAAACATTCTGAATATTTGCAAAAAAAAATCTTCAGTGTAATCAGTCACAGCAACCTAACAATATGACATTTTAAAATCTAAGAAGTACAGGGTTGCATTCTCACAACCTCGTTTTTTATCCACATTATATTCAATGTGGCATCTAAACTGACTAAAATCTATTTCTCCAGTCTTCAGTGTCACATGATCCTTCAGAAATCATTCTAATATGCTGATTTGGTGCTCATGCTTAATTTTTTTCTGAATTATTTGATTTATTAAGAGTAGTGTATGTACAGACTCACCCGTCTCTTAATATTGTCCAATCACTAATTCGAGCCTGCTGTTTTTCAACCTCATCCTTGAGCTTAGAAAACCGCAAATCACATGCATTCATAGCATTTTGGGCTGCCTGGATGGAATCTTCCAGCTGAAAGCTGATTTGTTTCTGTGTGAGAGTGAAAAAGAGTACGAATTCAACCATTTTGATTCAACTAGTTTGTCTCTCAGCTGTTTTTGGTGAAAAAACGTGGAAATTATTGGTGCTAACTAGCCAAAACAGGAAGTCTAAAGTGAGTGGATATCTTACCTCAGCTCTCTGATTTTGTTTAGCTATTATTCTCTCCTTCTCTTTGCACTCCTCTTTCTAAACGGGAATGAGATTTAATGCACAATACAACAGTAAGAATATGCAAGTGTAAAGCTACAGTCAAACCAAAATTTATTTCTCACATTATCACAGTTTATTCTCTATAGTTTAGAGAACGGTAATAAAATATGACAAGAACTTAAATATGACAAGAGTTAAACTGTGTCAGAACACATTCATCTTGATAATCACAAATAAAGTGCAGTCAAACCAAAATGTATTCAGACACCTCAAAAATGTCTCACATTATCACAGTTTATTTGCTATAGCTTAGAGAATGCTAATAAAATATGACAAGAACTCAAGAGTTCAAACTGTGTCAGAACAAATTCGTCTTGATAATGTCAGATAACTTTGATAGAAAGCTATGCAACAAAACATGGTCGGTTAGTCAAATAAAATTTTTGGTCCCAAATTTTTTATCAATTTTACCGGAAGTCCACTGTATGAAGATGATGACTTTTGGGTATAATATGTCACAGATTACTTTATTTTGCTATCCTCACTTACATAAATTAATTATAGTGTCCTACACCCACTAGTAAAAAAAAAAATCAAATATTACAACTGGTATCTAAATCATTTTTGGTTTGACTGTACATGTTTAGTTGTATAAAACTGCATTATAAAAGTGGTCATTTTTTTAATTCATGAGTGTAATAAGTACATAACAACCTGAAAAATCGCTTTTTATCAGATTAGTCCAAAACATAAATCTATGTGTTTGATAAATCAAATAAAAAGCCGTTTTCCTAAATGTATTGACACAAAACAGTCAGACAGAAAAGTCTGACTACCTTTATCTCCAGAGCAGACAGTAAAGTCTCCAATGTCTTTCGTTTACTCTGAACCTCCTCCATGCGAACCCATAGAGTGCTGATCAGCCCCTCCACCTCCTGAACTCTCTCCTGATATTCTGCTTTTAATGCCTTCCATGCGGAACGAGCTTCATTACCTGTGTGCCAACACACCGGAAACAAGACACCATTTCACTGTTTAGCAAATATAGCCTTAAACAGTCATATACAATAATCCATGACGTGTGTTACCTGGGTTTTGAGGACGTGGCTCATTCAGGAGCTGATCCACTGACTCTAGACCAGCCAGCAGCTGGATCATGTCATCCACCACACACAGCTGCCTGAATATATGCTTCTGGTTTCGTCTGCAGTCCTACACAAACAATCAAAGGCCTTAAAACATCATTATTCATTCACGAATGTATATATTGTGTATACAGGTGCTGGTCATATAATTAGAATATCTTCAAAAAGTTGATTTATTTCACTAACTCCATTCAAGAAGTGAAACTTGTATAATGTATACATTCATTCCACACAGACTGATACATTTCAAGTGTTTATTTCTTTTAATTTTGATGATTATAACTGACAACTAATGAAAACCCCAATTCAGTGTCTCAGAAAATTAGAATATTGTGAAAAGGTTCAGTATTGAAGACACCTGGTGCCACACTCTAATCAGCTAATTAACTCGAAACACCTGCAAAGGCCTTTAAATGGTCTCTCAGTCTAGTTCTGTATGCTACACAATCATGGGGAAGACTGCTGATTTGACAGTTGTCCAAAAGACGACCATTGACACCTTGCACAAGGAGGGCAAGACACAAAAGGTCATTGCAAAAGAGGCTGGCTGTTCACAGAGCTCCAAGCACATTTATAGAGAGGCGAAGGGAAGGAAAAGGTGTGGTAGAAAAAAAGTGTACAAGCAATAGGGATAACCTCATCCTGGAGAGAATTGTGAAACACAACCCATTCAAAAATGTGAGGGAGATTCACAAAGAGTGGACTGCAGCTGGAGTCAGTGCTTCAAGAACCAGACGTATGCAAGACATGGGTTTCAGCTGTCGCACTCCTTGTGGCAAGCCACTCTTGAACAACAGACAGCGTCAGAAGCGTCTCGCCTGGGCTAAAGACAAAAAGGACTGGAGCTGAGTGGTCCAAAGTTATGTTCTCTGATGAAAGTAAATTTTGCATTTCCTTTGGAAATCAGGGTCCCAGGGTCTGGAGGAAGAGAGGAGAGACACAGAATCCACGTTGCTGGAGGTCTGATTGTTTGGGGTTGATGGTTTGGGGTGCCATGTCATATGCTGGTGTTGGTCCACTGTGTTTTCTGAGGTCCAAGGTCAACGCAGCTGTATACCAGGACGTTTTAGAGCACTTCATGCTTCCTGCTGCTGACCAACTTTATGGAGATGCAGATTTCATTTTCCAACAGGACTTGGCACCTGCACACAGCTACCAGTACTTGGTTTAAGGACCTTCTTAATTGGCCAGCAAACTCGCCTGACCTTAACCCCATAGAAAATCTTTGGGGTATTGTGAAGAGGACGATGCGAAATGCCAGACCCAACAATGCAGAAGAGCTGAAGGCCACTATCAGAGCATCCTGGGCTCTCATAACACCTGAGCAGTGCCACAGACTGATGGACTCCATGCCACGCCGCATTACTGCAGTAATTCAGGCAAAAGGAGCCCCAACTAAGTATCGAGTGCTGTACATGCTCATACTTTTCATGTTCATACTTTTCAGTCGGCCAAGATTTCTAAAAATCCTTTCTTTGTATTGGTCTTAAATAATATTCTAATTTTCTGAGATATTGAATTGGGGTTTTCATTAGTTGTCAGTTATAATCATCAAAATTAAAATAAATAAACAGTTGAAATATATTGGTCTGTGTGGAATGAATGTATACATTATACAAGTTTCACTTCTTGAATGGAGTTAGTGAAATAAATCAACTTTTTGAAGATATTCTAATTATATGACCAGCACCTGTATGTTTAAAGTATCAGTTCCAGAATAAAAAATTCTTGATTATTGTTTTTGAGGAAAACTTTCCAAGATTGCAGTTTCAAAGGGCTCTACACAATCCCAGAAAAGGAATAAGGGTCTTATCTGGCAAAATGATCGGTCACTTTCTAAATAAGATACAAAAGACCCTTATATTCCTCAGCTGGGATCTATTAAAGCCGTTTAAAGCTGCACTGAAACTGCAATTTGGACCACTGAAGTCCATTATATGGAGAAAAATCCTGGAATGTTTTCCTCAAAAACCTTAATTTCTCTGCGACTGTAGAAAGAAAGACATGAACATCTTGGATGACATGGGGGTGAGTAAATTATCAGGATTTTTTTTTTTTAAATCTTTTAATGTAAAACACTTTATACCATAGTACTACAGTTAGAGTTTTTACAATAAAACTATGAAAATTGGTTATTAGCCAACAGAGTCATCAAAAGTAATATTTAGTAATTTAAAAATAAATAATATAAATATAAACAGAATAAATAAAACAAACTTACCATCAGGTAGGGAGCAATAATTTCTCCCTCTCCTGTTTCCTGCAGTTCGGTGGTGTTGCATGATTTCACAAAGGAAGGGTCAGTCCTTTCCAGAAGCCTGATATCAGAGAATACTATTTAGCGTTTATTAAATCTTAGTTGTTCATATATCATGTTCTTAAAAACAAGGACCATAGTAAAACTACCATCAGTCTTAGAATGAGGCTTTCGGTGTCTTGGGTTATTTAGTTTAATCCTCTGATATACGTTTATTAGTTGATTACAAAGACGAAATATTTTAAATATATATTATTTCATGTTTTTAAACTTCAGAACAAGAAAACAATATACAGTCTGTATAATCAGATGCAGTGCATTTTGAGCTGTCACACTCACGTGCACGTCCGTATTGTATTAATATCTACAAAATGTAAACATTAAAGTTCAAATGTCTTTAATTATTTAATTAAACAACCTTGTGAAAGTTCATTGGTGGAGTATTTTTAAAACAGTGTAAATACGCTGTCACAGATACAAAGATGACAGTCATAAAGAGTTATGAGAATGTATTTGGGTGTAACACCAAACCCTACATGGTTACAAAATATTTAAAGATGTATCAGAGGGTTAATATAATGACACTGGTGGCTAACACTGAGTGGCCGCCTTTTTATAGTAATAACAATGACTGTATTCATGGTATTTTAGCGAAAACTACAGTTACAACCATGACATAAGGTAGACACACTTAGCTTTCAGCTAATCACCATCCAAACAATGGTGTGCCACTGAACTAACTTGATTCTTATAGCGATAGAGTGTTTTTAAACATATAAAGCACTATAAACATAATTCGAATATTTTATTAAATCCACATATGTCCGTTTTCTTTAGCGTTTGAGAGACAATACTCACGCTTCAGCTCTCTCCGTCGCCATTTGTGTTTTGAAACTTACCGCCTAACGCTGATTGGTCAGAACTACGCCTACGTCACAGATGTCCACGAATCATCCATCTATGAATTAAACTTTTAGATACACATAAATATGACATTAATTTACAGCCAAATAACAACACATTAGTGTATTTAAAATATATTCATGACATTACATAAATACTTTTTTATTTGTACATTATTTTTACACTACCTGTCAAAAGTTTTTGAACAGTGAGATATTTAATATTTTTAAAGAATTCTCTTCTGCTCACCAATCCTGCATTTATTCGAACCAAAAGCAGTAATATAGTAAAACATTTTTACTATTTAAAATAACTGGTTTCTATTTGAATATATTTTAAAATAATATCAAACTGAATTTTCAGCATCATTACTCCAGTCTTCAGTGTCACATGATCCTTCAGAAGTCTTCAAATAAATGTTCAAGAAACATTTATTATTATTATTCTCAATATTTAAAACAGTTGAGTATTTTTTTTAGGATTCTTTGACGAATAGAAAGATCCAAAGATCAACATTTATCTGAAATAATAAGCTTTTATAGCATTATACACTATATTATTCAAAAGCTTGGAATTTGTATATATTTGTTAATACTTTTATTTAGCAAGGATGCTTTAAATTGATCAAAAGTGATGATAAAGACATTTATAATGTTACAAAAGATTTCTATTTTAGATAAACGCTGTTTATATACACACACACACACACACACACACACACACACACACACACATATATATATATATATATATGTGTGTGTGTGTGTGTGTGTGTATATATATATATATATTCTATATAATTTTCTATTTATCAGAGAAACCTGAAAAAATTCTACTCAGCTGTCTTCAACATTAATAATAATAATAATAATAATAATAATAATAATAAATGTTTTCTGAGCAGCAAATTAGAATATTAGAATGATTTCTGAAGAATCATGTGACACTAAGGACTGGAGTAATGATGCTAAAAATTCAGCTTTGAAATCACAGAAATAAATTACATTTTAATAAATATTTTAATAAAAAAAGTTATTTTAAATAGTAAAAATATTTTAAAATTGTACAGTTTTTGCTGTACTTTAGATCAAATAAACGCAGGCTTGGTGAACCGAAGAGACTTCTTTAAAAAACAATAAAAATCATACTGTTCAAAAACTTTTGACTGGTAGTTTACCTAACACTTAACCTATATCATATTTTTAATTATCAATTACAAATATATTGTTTGTGGGTTGTGTTACCTCTTTTATATGAATCTATTTAAATGTGTAGAAATGTAGAGTTCTACAGGAAATTTTTATGCATTTTTATGTATACATAAATATTTACATCAAAAAGGTTTTCATTTAGTGTTAAGAATAAAGATAATTAGTTGTAAATTGTAATGGTAATACAACTAAATCAATTAATAAAATGATAGTCAAAATGGTTGGCAACCAAACAAACACATTACATAAATATTAAAATAAAAAAAAAATAAAAAAAAATATGGATTTAAAAAAAAAAAATATATTTATGTATTTATATTTATGAAATAACCCTTTAAATATTTTTCATTAACCCTCTTCCACGATTTAACTGGAGAAGAGCACAATCTTGTTGCTTCCTGACACAAAGCTCAAATGTTACATAACTGACAAACTTCCTTATTTTTATAACTTTTCTGAAGAATATTATATTCGTTTTTCATCAATGCTTTCTCATTTTTCAGATTATGGGGAAACACACAAAAAATTTATACTTAAATTAAGTTATTAAAAATGCAGTATCCTCTTATTAATGAAATACAAATAAATAAATGAATACAATAAAAAGCCACAACTTTCTCTGACCTTTATTTATGAAAAATATTATCTTGAGAATATATAGACCTATTTGGACCCTTCCCCTTAAATCTACCTTTATTGTAGATCCATTGTGTTGTAATCATATAAAAAAATATGCTTCATATATACTGCCAATATCTGCATTATAATGATACTGAGTCTCTAATGACACACCGTAATATAAAGCCTTTTAAATTAGGATGACTAAAATGATCTAAGCTAGATGGGGCCAGGCAGAGATAAAAACACAAGAAGACACCGGTTTACTCATCTTTTATTGTCACATTCATATCTATGCTCTGTATTCTTTACAAGGAGTTCAAAACAATTGTGGATGAGAATCAAAGAAAAAAAAAAAAAAATCAGGCAGGCAGAGGCTGAAAGTCCTGATAATGTCTGTGGCACCTGCTGTAAGAAGGGTGAAGGGATAAAGGTAGTCTGGTAAAGGTAGTCTCCTTCCTCTCTCATCCTCCTAAAAATGTGCCCCATTTAATTCAACAGACCTTCACTCTCCTGTTGCATCATTACAGGTGAAATGAAACAATAAAAATGAAAATGATTTCAACATCATGCTGCTCTGTGCGGCCTGAAAAGATACTAAGTCGCGGTTCACAGAGAAAGAGAGCGGATTCTATTGCAAACATAAGAGATACAATCCTATGTCATTTCTTAAAAAGCCATCAGAAATATAAATCAAATAGAAAGATGAAGAATTTTGTAAGTTAACAAATAGAGTCAGTTTAATAATAATGAAAAACAAAAAAAGGAGATTGGATAGAGTGAAACTGACATGTTTATTTCCCCTCCCACATTTCCAAATTCATCCTGAACAAAGTTCAAAAACAACTGAAGAAAAATCATCTTTGGAAGTAAAAGACTCCTATGCACTACAGTATATGGAGATGCTGCTACCCAGTTGCTTAAGTCATTTATTATTATTATCATCATTATTATTATTGATTCATTAAGCTTAACATTAAACTTTTTGTGTCCTTTTTTTTTAGTTTTATGATCAGTTCTATCTGTTTGTCTTTATTCTAAGAGGTAGATCAACGAAAAAAGAAAAATGTAAAATTAAAAACACATGGTTACAGGAGTCGCGCCTTTTGATTCAGGCCGTGAAGTCATAAAATGGGACTACGGGTGGAGGACAGAATGTTAGTAGAAGCTCCGGGCAGAACGTGCCGTTTTGCTGCCGATTTAAATCCAGTTTCGCCAAAAAACAAAGGCGGCGAAACCGTTTTCAAGATCGGCGAGAAAAGGGCTTCTCAACGGGAAAGGTTGTACTTGGGGTCAAGGCTGCATGGCGTGGAGGTAGTGTGGTGCCATCGAAGTGGGAAAGGACACAGAGGAAAGAGCGCAACAGGCACAATTGTGGGTTTCGTCTACAGAGGTATCGTTAGTCACTCTACGAATGCTGGCCTAGTTACGTTTGTGCCATTAGTTTCATAATACTAAGGTTATACGGTGCGTTCAAGTCACTTCGGTGGGTGCAAGATGCCGATGTACCTCTTCTATACTATTGGGGAACTTGTAAAATATGTACAATTAGCAAAAATCATAAATTTGCTGAAAATGTACTCGTCCCCAGGCCATCCAAGATGTAGATGAGTTTGTTTCTGCGTCGGAACAGAAAAATTTAGCACTACTCATCAATGGATCCTCTGCAATGAATGGGTGCCATCAGAATGAGAGTTAAAAACATCATAATAACAAGTAATCCATAAAGTAAAGCAATATTATGGATAAAAGACTTGTGTAATACAATGGTTTAAAGCAATGGTTTACAAACCCGCAGCTTCTCACTTCACAAGATTGAAGTCGCTGTGGATTACTGTGATGTTTTTAGCAGCTGTTTGAAGTCTCATTCTGACGGCACCCATTCACATCAGAGGATCCATTGGTGAGCAAGTGATGTAATGCTAAATTTCTCCAAATCTGATGAAGAAACAAACTCATCTAAATGAGTACGTTTCTTCATCTGAACAGATGAATTTAGCACTACTCATCAATGGATCCTCTGCAGTGAATGGGTGCCGTCAGAACGAGAGTTAAAAAACATCACAATAACAAGTAATCCAAAGTAAAGCATTATTACGGATAGAAGAGGCATATACAACAGTTTGAAGTTAAAAGCGTCTTCATGGATGTGTTTCTAACAAACACAGCTTCTTATTTCACAAGATTAAAGTTGTGTGGATTATTGTGATGATTTTAGCAGCTGTTTCAACTCTCATTCTGATGGCACCCATTCACTGCAGAGGATTAATGGGTGAGCAAGTGATGTAATGCTAAATTTCTCCAAATTTGATGAAGAAACTAACTCATCTAAATGAGTATGTTTCTTCATCTGAACAGATGAATTTAGCACTACTCATCAGTGGATCCTCTGCAGTGAATGGGTGCCGTCAGAATGAGAGTTAAAAAACATCATAATAAGTAATCCATAAAGTAAAGCAATAATATGGATAAAAGACTTGTGTAATACAATGGTTTAAAGCTAAAAACATCTTGAAGGATTTGTTTCTTACAAACCCGCAGCTTCTCACTTCACAAGATTGAAGTCGCTGTCGATTACTGTGATGGTTTTAGCAGCTGTTTGAACTCTCATTCTGATGGCACCCATTCACTGCAGAGGATCAATGGGTGAGCAAGTGATGTAATGCTAAATTTCTCCAAATCTGATGAAGAAACAAACTCATCTAAATGAGTATGTTTCTTCATCTGAACAGATGAATTTAGCACTACTCATCAATGGATCCTCTGCAGCGAATGGGTGCCGTCAGAATGAGAGTTAAAAACATCATAATAACAAGTAATCCAAAGTAAAGCAAAATTATGGATAGTAGAGTCATATTATACAACAGTTTGAAGTTAAAATGTCTTCATGGATGTATTTCTTACAAACACATAGCTTCTCACAAGATTGAAGTCACTGTGGATTACTGTGATGTTTTTAGCAGCTGTTTGAACTCTCATTCTGACGGCACCCATTCACTGCAGAGGATCAATGGGTGAGCAAGTGATGTAACGCTAAATTTCTCCAAATTTGATGAAGAAACTAACTTATCTAAATGAGTATGTTTCTTCATCTGAACAGATGAATTTAGCACTACTCATCAGTGGATCCTCTGCAGTGAATGGGTGCCGTCAGAATGAGAGTTAAAAACATCATAATAACAAGTAATCCATAAAGTAAAGCAATATTATGGATAAAAGACTTGTGTAATACAATGGTTTAAAGCTAAAAACATCTTGAAGGATTTGTTTCTTACAAACCCGCAGCTTCTCACTTCACAAGATTGAAGTTGCTGTCGATTACTGTGATGGTTTTAGCAGCTGTTTGAACTCTCATTCTGATGGCACCCATTCACATCAGAGGATCAATGGGTGAGCAAGTGATGTTAACGCTAAATTTCTCCAAATTTGATGAAGAAACTAACTCATCTAAATGAGTATGTTTCTTCATCTGAACAGATGAATTTAGCACTACTCATCAGTGGATCCTCTGCAGTGAATGGGTGCCGTCAGAATGAGAGTTAAAAACATCATAATAACAAGTAATCCATAAAGTAAAGCAATATTATGGATAGTAGAGTCATATTATACAACAGTTTGAAGTTAAAATGTCTTCATGGATGTATTTCTTACAAACACATAGCTTCTCACAAGATCGAAGTCACTGTGGATTACTGTGATGTTTTTATCAGCTGTTTGAACTCTCATTCTGACGGCACCCATTCACTGCAGAGGATCCATTGGTGAGCAAGTGATGTAATGCTAAATTTCTCCAAATCTGATGAAGAAATGACAAATCTTGGATGGCCTTAAGGGGCAAAATTCACTTTCCGACATGACTTGAAGGCACCATAAGCCTCAACATACAATGCAGGGAGAATTTTAGCTTAATATCGTTCACTAACAGAATTTCACAGGTTCTTCAATGTCCGCGCAAACCGTCTCACCACACATCCGATTCCTGTCCTGCCACCTCGGCCCGCAAAGAGTCCCAGCTCTAAGCTGGAGTAGTATTCTATCCAAACGCCTAGAGAAATGAAGAGCTACAAATAAATTAAAACTCAAAAGTAAAATGTAACATGCACTTTCGCTCTCATCTGCTTGATAAAAACAATCTTATGGCTAAGTCTTGAGGTAGCGTTCCTAGTTATGTGAGGTTTGAGTCGTCATTTGTAGCACCCAAATGTCTTCCTTAAGGAGAGGCCAGAAACTAGCACGGTGAGATACAACAGTGGCATGCAACGTCGATATGATGAGGATCACACCCAACTAAGCTGCGCTTCAACCTGTGGTCTACGTGTAAAATCTATAGCACTGCAATGCAACTTTTCCCAGTGGACGCTTAACAGTCCGTGTGACAAACGACAGCCATTCGTTTGACTAGTCACAGAATTTGCATAAGTAAACAACATACTATGTCTTTTATTCGAAGCTCAAGTATGCTAAACGGTTCTACGTTTGTTCAAGCCCTCGCCACCGACAACGTGTGGAGGACCTCGAAATAAAAAAAGAAGAGAAGAAAACCAAACAGGTTCCGAGTGCCAAACAGGAGATCGATCGACTCGCAGTACTCACGGAACCGCACTGCATCCCTTAATTAGTTCCTTCTTCCTGGAGTACAACAACAACAACAAAAAGTGAACCCCAGTTTGGCACAGGTATTACGCGAAGAACGAATCATTTGTTAGTATTTCAAATGAACTAGTAGCAGTGTAAGAGGTGTCTGTGCATAAAGAACTCTGATCGAGGAGAAACCTAGCTATAATCCAAACTAAATGGAGATAATTTGAGAAGAAAAATAAAATTAATCGCAAAGAAATTCAACATCAAACGACTGAACTGAACAGAGAAAACGGTCACAAACGAGGCCAGCGTGAGAGAGGGCGTTCAACTCCAGAAATGAAACGACACGTCGCTCGCCAAGTCTCTTTTGAATCGGATAATAACGCAAAACAAAAACGAGCGGATGAAGGTAACGGTAGCGAGTGGTGTAAAGGGATGAAAGGTAAGGAAAACACGGGACAAATGTGGCTTTTAAACTCTTTACAAAATGTCCACCTGTCCGTTGAAACTGTCCAGGGCATCTCCCTCTCATCGCTTATACCTTTCACCCAAAAAATAATAATAACAATACAAAAGAGACAAAAAAAATGCAATTACAATAATATATATCTACTATTTCTGTTTTTTGTTTTCACAACTATGTTAGTTCTCGGAGATCTGCTGTATTATGTTAATATTTCTCGCTCACATATTTTTTTGTCTTTTATTGATGAAACAGTTCGCAACCAGATGTCATGTCCAAATAAAGCTTGCTGTCAAAAACAAAAAGGAAAACGTTTAAAACAAAAAAGCTGCTGCAGTCTGAACAGAGCAGAAGTGTTGTGAGTGCGTCTTGACAGAAATCTACGGGCTGGAACAGGACAGACAGACACTTCTTTCCCGCCTGAAGAAGAGCAGTATGGAGATGAGTCATTGACAACGAGTTCAATCCTCAAGCAGAAAACAGAAGACTGCCATCTAGTGTCAAAAAGGGAAGCTTAAAAAAAAAAATTAATAAAAATACAAGACCTTGACCGGTTAAAGCACATGAACATGCTAGCAATCCCTTCATCTGAATGGAACCCGAAAAGGATGTGGTCTGGCAGTGTCCATCCATCTTTAACGGTTAAAAGCCTTTCCGTTCCTTTATCCAATTAGTATTTTATTCTAAAAAAATACAAACGATTTTACATCCGATTGTTCCGTCGAACAACTTATGTACAGGTTTCAATTTGATTTATGTTTACTTTTATTTTTTTGGCTTCCGTTTTTCGAAGGTACCTTTTAATGTTCTCAGTCAGTTTAAAAAAATGAGTGTTTTTCTGTGTTCCTGCCTTTTTAAAACACCCAAACCACTTCCCCAACCAAAAGAATTTAACACTTAAACTCAATTAGAAAACACACTCGCGCACACTTGCACAGGACAATGGGAAAGGACGAGACCCAATCCAAAAAAAACAAAACAAAAGGAGAGATGTTGAATGGTTTACATTCAGTGTCTTGGGGGCCGCAGATTGTCGACATGCTTTCGCTTTGGTAAGCACGGCGACTAAGTCAAGCCCTTTCAAGTAAGTCAACCTATGATGTTAAAATCCATCAGTGCAGAATGATCAAGATCACACCACAGGTGCAAAACTAATGGCACACGTTAAAAAAGAAGAAGCCACTTTTAGATTCTACGGTCAGCTTGTATGACAAACAAACGCTTATGCGTTAAATCTAAAATCCTGTGGTATGGCAACGCTCATTATGCACCAGTAAGACATGGTATGATCCGTCCTACGTCCCATTGAACAGTGATTTCAAGTGCGACTCTCCAAGGACCCCCAGGCTAAACAATGTTTTCTGGGAGTCCTTTTGAGCTCAGGTGAGGAAAAAACCTCAATTGCATTCACACATACACTCATCCCAAAAGAAAAGAAAGAAAAAAAGGTAAAATATTTCCTTAAAAAAATAAAATATTCAAGACTATCAGCTTTTATATAAAAACACCAGCAAGCAAGCAAAAAAAAAAAAGAAAAGAGAAAAGAAAAGAAGAAATTAGGAATACTGAGGTAACAATACCCTGAGGTAGGTTTTTTGTTTTTTTTTCTTAATTTCATTTTATCTAATCTGTTCTAGGTTCAGTGAGAAAGGCCAACCTCATCGGCAAATGTCGAACAAAGCGGGAGAGAGAGAGCACAGAAGCCATTTTGCGGTCACCCGATCTTGACCTCTGATCTAAAGGCAGACTTGTACCCTTGTCATATCACGCCTGGCATTCAAGCCAACTATCCTCTGCATATTTATTCTCAGGAAAAACACAGAACACTCCGTCTGAGGGCCAGGTTTTTACGACTGCTTCTTTAAAAAATGCGAATATGTACAATCACACATTCCTAAAGGAGCAAATGTTTTGAAATTGTGGTCCTCTCATTTTTTAGTCTGCCTGCTCCAGTGCAATGAGGGGCCAGGTTAACTCACATATCATATATATATAATATACATAAAATATGCCGTTTGGGTGTGAGCGGCGCTTCGGCGATCATCGCCGGCGTAGTTCAGGGCGGAACTGATGGGTTTCCGCGCATCAAAGCAGAGCCACTGCAATACAACTGCAGAGGTCGGCTTTAGCCCACACGCTTACTGAACTCTCGCCGCGCGTCCCGCCGGCCAAGCGGCACGTGGCCTAAAAGGGAAGGTTTGCGGAAAAAAACACGCAACCCTTTTAAACCAGGTACGCGATTGGCGGCGGTTAAACATGCAGCGTTTCAACACAAAGTCATGAAGATTATATTTACAACCTCATTTTTTCATCTTTTTTTTTCATCTCGTCACCCCCACAGTTTAGCGTGGGGGGCTTCAAGAGCAGTGTTAACAACTTTGGCCCCTCCCCTCGTCTCTGATAGGCAGGGAGAAGTCACCTGATTGGTGGCTCCGCCCTCCGAAAAAATTGCGGTGGATTCTCTGCTCTCTCTTTCCCATCTCTACCTCACTGCATTTCATTAATAATACCTCTGAATAAACATTTCTATACATATATCTCTATCTTTAAAAAAAAACACAGTTAACATTTTGAAGTGACTGCTGATGGCTGAGGGTCCCGAGTAGCTCTAATCCTTTAGGAAAACACACTTTTGAGGGACCGTCATTTTGCCCTATTCCTAATAAGCGGCTATGTAAAAAAGCGCTCGCCAGCTTTGACAGACCTCCTCGCCATCCTCAGTCACTCCACCTGGCCTGGCATCTGGTCTCTGTTTTCTAGTTCTCTCTCTTTTTTTCTTAAAAAAAAAAAAACACTTTTTTTTTTTCGTTCATTTTCACTAAACTTGCTTCCTCGCCCTCTCTCAGGCATGTTTTTTTTGTCTTTTTTTCCTTTTTTTAATTTCCTCTCAGTTTGCTGCTCATTTCTCCCTGTCTACCGCTGGGTCTGTGTGTCACTCTTTCTCTCAGTCAGTCCGCTCGTTTGTCCTCCCATTTGTCTGTCCGTCTGACTGGGCAGCGGCCCCGGCCTCTCACTTCCTCCTGGGTTCTTGTGCCACTCCCTGAGGGGTCCCCAGCTCAGACATGCCCTGCGGTTGGGGCCCCTGAGGAGCTCCTGTACCTCCTCCTTTCTGCTGCTGCTTGACTTGTGTCAAAATGTCCCTGATCTTTCTCTGTGCCAACTGGAGGGGAGACAAAAACAGTTTTTTTAGCATTGTTTGCTCTTCCAGAGTGCCCACTTCTAATTTAAGAATTACCCCACTCCAGAATAAAAATTTCCTGACACTTAACTCACCCTTGTGTCTTTCATTCTTCATTTGCGAAGAAATTAAGTTTTTTTTTTAGGAAAACGTTCCAGGATTTTACTCCATGTAGTGGACTTCAATGGCGGTCAACGGATTGAAGGTTAAAAATGCAGTTTCAACGCAGCTCCAAAGGGCTCTACACGATCCCAGCTGAGGAATAAGGGTCTTATCTAGCGAAACGATCGGTCATTTTCTTTAAAAAAAAAAAAATTATATTTATACACTTTTTAACCACAAATGCGCTTCTTTTTCTAGCTCTACAATGCGCATGAGTAAAAAACTCCCATCTCGTTTTCTCCTCCAACATGTACATTTTTTAATGGGTGTTAGACCTTCTTTACACGTTTCCTTTGTAAACAGTGGGTCGGTACTTCTGCAGGGATGTAGGATGACTTTGAAGTTGGAGTAGAAAATGAGATGGATGTTTTTCAACATACCCTAATTGTCTTGAACTGGAGTGTGCAGAGTATGCATGTGCATCGCAGAGCTAGACAAAATGAGCATTCAAAGTTAAAAAGTATATAAATTGTATTTTTTTTTTTTTTTAGAAAATAACCGATTGTTTTGCTAGATAAGACTCATATTCCTCGGCTGGGATCGTGTTGAGCCCTTTAAAGCTGCGCTGAAACTGCATTTTTTATCTTCAATTTGTTGAGCTCTATTGAAGGAATGTTTTCCTCAAAAACCTTAATTTCTTTGTGACTGAAGAAAGACAGACATGAACATCTTGGATGACATGGAGGTGAGTAAATTATTAGGATTTTTTTATTTTGGAAATGGAGTAATCCTTTAGGTGCAAAGGAACACAGAATAAAAAGCAACTGACCTGACTTGCGTAGAAGTGGCCGATGATTTTGACGATGACCTGGTCGTGTTCATCAGGGGTCTGCTCTCGAGGAACCACTACTTCAGCAGCGGTGAGGTTCTGCAGTTCATTCACCTGTGATGGTTCGTTTAAACACAGAGGATCAATTAAATCAGCAGCTTAGTCTTGACCAGAACATTCCATGATTTGTTTTATTACATATATACATAATACATATCAGGGGCATTTCCTTTAAAGAGGCAAGGGAGGCAGTGCCTTCTTAAAATATTGAATGAGAAAAAATGTGCGGTACAAAAAAAATTAAACACCACCAATATTACAAAACATAACATAAAAAAAAAAAAGTGTATAAGTGCCTATAAATCATTGATATATTACTATAATTTCAGTTTTTTTAGATAAGGTTTAATTTGTATATTTTCTGTTTTCAATTTTACCTTAGTTAAAGGAGTAGTTGACTTTCAAAGAAAAATTTACAGATAACGTACTCACCCCCTTGTAATCCAAGATGTTCATGTCTTTCTTTCTTCAGTCGTAAAGAAATTTTTTTTTTTTTTTTGAGGAAAACATTTCAGGATTTCTCTCCATATATTGGACTCCTATGGTGCCCCCGAGTTTGAACTTACAAAATGCAGTTTAAATGCAGCTTCAAATGGCTCTAAATGATCCCAGCTGAAGAAGAAGGGTCTTATCTAGCGAAACGATCGGTTATTTTCTAAAAATATTTACAATGTACATACTTTTTCATCTCTACACAGAGTACACACAGAGCATTTGAGGTTAAAAAGTATATAAATTATTTTTATTTTTTTGTTGATTAAATAACCGATCGTTTTGCTAGATAAGACCCTTCTTTCCTCGGCTGTGATCGTTTAGAGCCATTTGAAGCTGCATTTGCGAAGTTCAAACTCGGGGGCACCATAGAAGTCCATTATATGGAGAGAAATCCTGAAATGTTTTCCTCAAAAAACAATTTCCTTACGACTGAAGAAAGAAAGACATGAACATCTTGGATGACAAGGGGGTAAGTATATTATCTGTAAATTTTTGTTCTGGAAGTGAACTAATCCTTTAATGTTCTAGTAATTCTGTTGAGTATTTGTACTCAAAAGTCTTATTTTTTAAATGTCTATATAGACTCTATTCATTTTTATTCATTAATTTTAGCTTATTTATTTTAGTACTAAAATGAGAAATGTTGACTTTACCACAAGCTCAAATAAAATAAATGTAATTATTTTATTTCATTTAACAGTAATTTTTACATCAATTTAATATAGATGACTAGAAGAGATACCTTAAGCATTTTTAGAGCTTGATAAATAAAGCGTACCATTTGCTGCGTTGAATATTATGGAATAAATAAATAAATAATATAATTTGTATTATATCAAACAAAAAAAATAAAATAGTTTACCCAAAAATGAAAATTCTGTCATTAATTACTCACCCGCATATCCTTTGAAACCCGTAAGACCTTCGTTAATCTTCAAAACACAAATTAAGATATTTTTATAGATTTTTCAGTGGGTCAGAAAGCTGTTGGATTTAATAAAAAATATCTTAATTTGTGTTCTGAAGATGAACAGAGGTCTTACGGGTTTGGAACGATATGAGGGTGAGTAATGAATGACAGAATTTTCATTTTTGGGTGAACTATCCCTTTAAAGCCAAAAAAAATTGGTTGATACCCATACGGTCACTGATATTTTGTGCAAACCTAATAAGTAACTTTCTCTCTAACAGTCTCTTAAAATTTTGTCATCTAAAATTTTTCAGCCATATGTTAATGAGGCACGACTTACGGTTTTCCCGCCCTTTCCGATGACCCTTCCTGCTGCTGCGGCTGCTACTTTGATGTGTGTCTCCAACTTCACCTCCTCTTTGGGGCCAAAGAAGTTCTCCTCCTTCAGCTTACCGTATATTCTGCCTTGAGCCTAAAACACACAGAGCTTCATAAATGACTTGGGTCTTCCTGACAGCAAATTCCTCTCAAATATTTTCTGAAATTAGTTTACAAAACATGCATTCATGCAAACCTTGAATTGGGCCTCAGGTGGTCCTGTAACAATGACCATTCGCATTTTCGAGTCTGGAGCCTCTGCTGGTGCAATCTGAGGGAAAAATGCATTCGAGAGCTGAAGTCATCTTGACACGGTTATGTAGTTCAGAAAAAGAGAACCTTTATATTTTACATGACATATAAAGACATTATTTGATTTGAGATTAGCTGTGTGATCATTTTAACAATAATTCCACCAAAAGATTTACCATCATTTAATCACCTTCATGTTTTTCTGAACCTGTAAGATTTACTTTCATCCATGGAACATATAAGATATGAATACTGTCATTCAGCATTGACTAAATTAATCAAAAGTGAGATTAAAGACATTTAAAATGTTACAAAAAAAATCAAACTCAAATAAATGCCGTTCTTTTGATTTTTCTTCATCAAAATCCACCAAAATAAAAATTGAATGATTTCTGAAGGATCATGTGACACTGAAGACTGAAGTAATGATGCTGAAAATTCAACTTTGCATCACAGAAATAAATTAAAATTTTGGTAATTTTTGAACGTTTTGAAGAATAAAATAAAATAAAAAAAAATTAATTTGTTTACCAATCAAAAACATTGCAACAAGACATTAAGGTGAATAAATAATACAGTAATTTTCATTTTTGGGTGATCTACACTCTTAAAAATAAAGATGCTGTAAAGGATAACTATTGCCAAAATGCAACCTGGGCTGTTTTTTTTCCTGTAAACGAGACAAACTTATATCTAAAAGCATAATTACGACAAACGAGCCGTTTTTGAGATTGACCGTGATTTTGTTTTGTGGTCAATGGCCGGTGAATGGGAGTACTAGGGGCATAACTTTGAGCGCATCAAAATCGATATTTTTACACATCTCTACACATGAACTCCAGCATTGAGAACACTGTTTGTGTACACAGAGTTTACTAAAAAGAAAGTTTTTGAACAACTCACTTTCACTGTTTGGGTTTCCGCTCGCAGCCGTCTTGCCAGTTAAGAGGTGTCGATCTCCGAATGCGAATGAATGGACTCCATAGGACGAAATATTAGTCTTATATGAGGCTCTTTTTACAACTAGAAGGTTAATATTGTTTTTCACTTGCGACAAAACAACAAATTAGCCGTGCATTTATATGGAAATATGCTTTAGGAGCTATCCATCCTCGCATTCGGAGATCGACACTTCTTGACTGGCAAGACGGCCGCGAGCGGAAACTCAAACAGTGCGAGTTGTTCAAAACCTTTCTTTTTAGTAAACTCTGTGTACACAAACAGTGTTCTCAATGCTCGAGTTCATGTGTAGAGACCCAGGCGATAGTTTCATGGTGTGTCGAGCCTTCTTAGTGTTGTAAAAATATCGATTTTGATGCGCTCAAAGTTATGCCCTTAGTTCTCCCATTCACCGGCCACAAAACTAAATCACGGTCAATCTCAAAAACAGCTTGTTTGTCGTAATTATGCTTTTAGATATAAGTTTGTCTCGTTTAAGGTAAAAAACAGCCCAGGTTGCATTTTAGCAATAGTTATCCTTTAAAAGGTTCTTCACAGCGATGCCACAGAAGAACCATTTTTGGTTCCATTCAGTCAAAGGTTCTTTAAAGAACAGTCTCTTTCTTACCTTTTAATAATCTTAAGAACCTTCTTTTGCCACCAAGAACCTTTTGTGAAAGAGAAAGGCTCATCAGATGTTAAAGGTTCTTTCTGGAACCCTTCAGACAAAAAGGTTCTTCTATGGCATCATGAAGCACCTTTATTTTTAAGAGTGTATCCCTTTTAAAAGTAAACGCTATTTTTTTGAAAGCGTTGTAAACCAAAGAGATTACCCTTAAAGCATTTTCATGAATGTTACCTTAATAGAAGCTCCAGCGAAACGGCTTAGCTGCTTAATATGCTGTCCTTTCTTGCCAATAAGGGCTCCTACGGCTTGGGCTGGGATGTACACATGGACGGTCTCCTGTTCAGAGGCCTGTGGGGAGACACAAAAAATGAATAACCGCTAAGAACCGTGGCACCGCAACATATGGTGAACGCCGCAAAAGAGAATTGCGTTAACCGACCATAATAAGGTAAAGATGCCACAGAAGACTACTTTATTTGACATTAGTATCTATGATTTAAAAAAATAATGAAGAGTGAGAAAATCTGTTCGTACACCAATAGGGCCATAGGGGGGACCAGGCACAGAGTTTCCGAGGGCAGGAGGCGGCATTGCAGAGGACGGCGGGAAGAGGCCGATTGCTCCCAGGTTTAGTCCAGGGATCAGGTGAGTCTGTTGCTGGATGAAGGCGGAATAGATTTTCAGATTACGATTAAATTCATGATTATTGGGCAGATAAATTACAATAAAGTATTCTCTCTTTTTGTCATTTTTGCCATTTGTAAATTTTATGATTGTGGCTTCCAGTCTTATCAGTGTCCAGCTATTTCCAGCTGTGCAAAACAGCTGGTTTTGCGGCTTGATATTGCAAATTGTGGTGCTTTACCATATAATTTAAATCTATTACCTTCATTATGAAACACACTGGTTTGTAGTGCAAACAGTTTTACCGTTTACTGCACTGTGTTATTCTTCACATTACTTCCCTACAAAAATAAGATGGATACAAACTCACATTCATGGCAGCGATGTCATTGTCGTAGGCCTCCCGCACTTTCTTCATGATTTCCTGTTCTGCCAGGCAACATGCTTCGATCGAGCCCTTCACTGTAATTGTCCTCTCTGGGTTATAAAGGGTCAGATCCTGCAGTCTGTTTTAAGAGACATTCAGCAAAATAAAACCATGTTAAGAACACAAAAATTAATATTAGGCGACTGGTTTAGTTTGCGATAGTGTTCTTTCATTGCTTACGGTGAAATTGTGATCTTGGTGTCGGTGTCTTGTTCCACTTTCTTCAGGTTGCGCCCCTCTTTGCCAATCAAGCGGCCAACAAAGTTGTTGTGAGCAAGAACCTTCAGAGGCACCTCGTCGGCACTAAAAGAAATGAAGAGTATGTGTTAAAACTGATCTGAGAACAGACATAAACTAGCACTGACATTTCAATAAACCGTAGGTTGAGAGAAAATAAAATCGAAAGTTTGGGGTCGGAAGGATTAAAGTAGCATGGGTATATTTGTAGCAATAGCCAAAAACACACTGTATGGGTCAAAATGATCGATTTTTGTTTTATGCCAAAAATCATTTGGATATTAAGTAAAGATCATGTTCCACTAAGTCATTTTGTGAATTTCCTACCGAAAATATATCAAAACCTAATTTTTAATTAGTAATATGCATTGCTAAGAACTTCATTTGGACAACTTTAAAGGCGATTTTCTCAATATTTTTTGCACCCTCAGATTTTAGATTTGTATCTCGACCAAATATTGTCCTATCCTAACAAACCATACATACGTGGAAAGCGTATTTGTTTAGCTTTTAGATGATGTATAAATCTCAATTTAAAAAAATTATGACTGGTTTTGTGGTCAGGCTCACATATGAAGAGATCAGATGCAAAAGCCGTTTGAAATTTTCCTCTAAAACGAGCATTTTTATCAGGTTCCTAAATGTAGGTTCAGCAATTTCACTCTAATGGCAATTAATGTGTTCTTTTCATTGACATTAAAGTGAAATAACTGAAAATAAATTTAGGAGCATGATAAAAAATGCTCATTTTGGCAGAAAATTTCAAACGGCACTTAGAGGTTTTTGCATCTGAACTCTTCATATTACAAATAAAAATAACAGTTTTCAGTTTTAATACATTTGTAAATGTATGCTAGTTTATACTTGTGATCAAAGCTGAATTTTCAGCATCATTACTGCTGTCTTCGGTGTCACATGTTCCTTCAGAAATCATTCTAACATTGTGATTTGCTTCTCAAGAAACATTTCTTATTATTATCAGTGTTGAAATCAGCTTAATTTTTTTTGGTGGAAATTGGATTTAACTAATACAAAGTTTAATAGAACAGAATTTATTCAACATATGTAAAAATGTAAAAATCTTTACAGTCAGTTTTGATTGATTAATGAAAAGTACTGATTTATTTTAAAAAAACTGACTTCAATCTTTTGAATAGTATGCATTTATATAAATTGGACATTATTACTTTATTACTTACACTGCTCTTCAAATGTCTGGGATCAGTAAGATTTTTTTAAAAATTTTTAAGAAGAAATATTGTGAAATATTATTGCAATTCAAAATAGTGGTTTTCTATTTTAATACACTTTATAATACAATTTATTCCTTTGATGCAAAGCTGAATTTTCAGCATTACTTCAGTCTTCAGTGTCACATAGTCCTTCAGAAATCATTGTGATATGCTGATTTATTATCAGTGTTGGAAACATTTGTGCTGCTTAACATTTTTTTGGAACCTGTGATCCTTTTTTAGAATTTTTTATGAAATAAAATGTTTAAAAAAAGACCAGCATTTATTTAAAAGAGAAAACTTTTCTAACAATATAAACTACTGTTTAAAAGGTTGGAGTCTGTAATTGTTTTTATTTCTTTTTTGAATGAAATTAACACTTTTATTCAGCAAGGATGTGTCAAATTGATCAAAACACTTTGGGAAAATTCTATTTTGAATAAATGCTGTTTTTTTGTTTTCAACTTTATATTCATCAAAGAATCCTAGAAAATAGTATCACAGGTTCCAAAAAAATATTAAGCAGCACAACTGTCTCCAACATTGATAATAAATCAGCATATTAGAATGATTTCTGAAGGATCATGTGACACTAAAGAGGGTTTCTGCAGGATTTTCAAATCTTATTTAATGCCTTTTAATGCCCTTTTTAATGCCATTTCTAACATTTTTAATGCCATACGCAACCAATAACTTAACACGGCTGTGTTATGAATGCGTGCATATTATAATGCATTTTTTTCATGCGGTCTTACAATGAGGCAACAATGAACATACATTAGTCTGCTGAACATAATTAGAAATGTATCAGGAGACAGCTTAAAATGTCAGCATTTATTTGCAGATTTGAAAATTTCAAATATCAAGTCTGAACAGAAAAAAAAAAAAAAATCACAAACTTCGAACTCTTAGAGGCTAAAACTGGCCGCTCTTAAAAAGTCTGCGTCACGCAATTTTGCACCGGCCAGAAGCAATTACCAAACTGGTTCCGTCTTTATCATACTTTGCGACAGTGAATCAAAGTTATTAATTATACAGGCTACATTCAAGATAACTGTTAATATTTGTTTCTTCAACACTATCTAAATTTTTAATGCCTGTATAAAACAATTTAATGCTTTTTAATGCCATTTAAGGCCTTAATTTTCGCAAAATCAATTTAATGATTTTTTAATGCCCCGCGGAAACCCTGTGTAATGATCACAGAAATAAATTGTATTTTAAAGAATATTAAGAAAAAAAACTGCAATAATATTTCATAACAACACAGATTTTTCTGTAGTTCTGATCAAATAAATACATCTTTATTGAGCAGACGTTTAAAAAAAAAAAAAAAAAAAACGATCCAAAACTTTTGAACGGCAATAAATAGTGTACAAATAGTGTTAGGGATGACTGTTCTGCTTGTGATTGTGGTTGACACTCACGTTTTGGTGTCCTTGGCTTCCTGGTTCATGATTTCCAGGATCATGCGGCAGGCAGCTGAACAGCCCTCTGGGGTAGAATGGATACTTATGGGCTTTTCAGCGGCACCTGCGTTCTCTTTACGATGCACATCAATCCTGAAAGATGAGAAGAGCAAAGAGGGTGGTACTGTAAAGGTTATGCAATAAACAGTCTATAAAATACACAAAGGAAAATCAGTCAAAAAAAGAAATAAAAAGAAGTGACATGAGGGTGAACTACTCCTCCATTTTGACCCTTTAGTCAACCACTCACTTGCTCTGAGTTTGCTTGGTGATGTTACGGATGGTGGCGCCCTCCTTGCCAATAATGGCACCCACATATTGCGTAGGCACCAGCAGCCTGAGTGGGATGTCGGCGTGCTGATGTTTGGTAGGGATTCCACCACCAGGCGACATCTGGCGGGAGTTTCCTCGCGGACCATATCCGGGACGTCGGCCGTTGTCTGGGCCTCGCTGAGAGTCAGTATCAGAGTTCTCATCGGGGATGTATGATACACGCAGGGCGTTGTTCTCAAACTGGTAACCGTTAAGCTTCTGGATTGCTCTGCAGAGACAAAAAGCATGAATGAGATGCATGAATGCAAGAGGGTTTATAATAACTGACAGCGTCATGGTAGAAATGTCACTGCGGTGCAGATGAATGCTGATTGATTAAAATGTACAAAGATTAAATCGTATGGATGATTTCACAGATTAACAGAAATAATTTGCCTAAATAGTTATTCAGCAACATTACGAATTAATCCGATGAAGAATCCAGGCTGACAGATTTCACATTTAGCTCACCTAAGTAAGCCTGCAAAGCAGCTGAATCACCAGTAGGTGTCAGCCGCAAACAAGGAAAAACCATACTGAGAGGACGCATGCTGTGTGGTGAATGTTTCATTTTTACAGAAAGATTTTAAAGCTTATGTTATTTTATGTCTTATGTTAAAATGCTTCCTTTTATCACAGTTTAACATGCACAGAGTGATTTGTAGATTTTTTTTTAAACACAGTGGTACTTTAAAGCATTGAGAATCCAGACAAACCCAGCACAGCAACATGGTCTGAGTTTAAAGAGAGGATCTTTTTGTCTGAACAATGGGGGATTTCATGTGGTGACACTAGTAAACTAGCTTCAATTTTAAGGGTTTAGGGCATAGTTCACTCACTGTCTAGCTTGCTCCCGTGTCCCATATGTGACGTTCACAACTGCAGTCTCACTGTCTGTATTCACTATGGAAAAAATAAGAACAGAGAAAGAGAACATAAATAACTACAGTTTTTGAATCTATTTGATTTCTTTTGATGCTGTAAAAGCACTTGCAACATTTCCAGATGTTCAGTATGCTTTTAATATATTTTAAGGACACACACACTGCCATTCAAACGTTTGGGATCAGTGAGATTTAATGTTTTTTTTTTTTAAGAAGTCTCTTATGTTCATCAAAGCTCCATATTATGTAATATTATGAAAAATTGCAATTTAAAATAACAGTTTTCTATTTTAATATACTTATATTAAATATAATTTATTTCTCTGATAATTTTTCAGCATCATTACTCCAGTCTTCAGTGTCACACGATCCTTCAGAAATCATTCTAATATGCTGATTTATTATCAATGTTGGAAACATTTGTGACCCTGGACCACAAAACCAGTCATAAGGTTAAATTTTACAAAACTGAGATGTATACATCATATGAAAGCTCAATAAATAAGCTTTCTATTGATATATGGTTTGTTAGGATAGGACAATATTTGGCCGAGATACATCTATTTGAAAATCTGGAATCTGAGGGTGCAAAAAAATCAAAATACTGAGAAAATCACCTTTAAAGTTGTCCAAATTAAGTTCTTAGCAATGGATATTACTAATCAAAAATTACATTTTGATATATTTATAGTAGGAATTTTACAAAAAATCCTCATGTAACATGATCTTTACTTAATTTCCTAATTATTTTTGGCATAAAAGAAAATCAATAATTTTGACCCATACCATGTATTTTTGGCTATTGCTACAAATATACCCCAGCGACTTAAGACTGGTTTTGTGGTCCAGGGTCACATTTGTGCTGCTTAATATTATTTGGAACTGTGGTACTTTTTTCCAGGATTCTTTGATGAATAAAAAGTTAAAAAGAACAGAATTTATTCCAAATATAAATCTTTTCTAATAATATGAGTCTTTACTATCACTTTTGGTCAATTTAACACATCCTTGCTGAATAAAAGTATTTATTTCTATTGAAGAAAGAAAGAAATTAAGAGAGAAAGAAAGAAGGAACAAATTTATTAACCCCAAAGTTTGAATGGCAGTGTATATTGTTAGAAAAAAAATATATATTTTAAATAAACGCTGTTCTTTTTTTAAGTTTTATTCATCAAAGAATCCTAAAAAGCATTACAGGTTAAAAAATTAATTAAGCAGCACAACTGTTTTCAACATTGATAATAAATCAGCATATTAGAATGATTTTTGAAGAATCATGTGACACTGAAAAGTGCAGTAATGATGCTGAAAAATCAGCTTTGTATCATGGGAATAAATTATGTTTTAAAAGTATATTAAAATAGAAAACCACCATTTTAAATAGCAGTTTTTAGTATTTTTAAATCAAACAAATGCAGCTTTGACAGGCAGAAAAGACTTCTTTAAAAACATTAAAAATCTAACTGATCCCAAACCTTTGAACGGCAGTGTAAAATAGAAATGCTTGTACAATTTTTATTAGCAATAGATAATTAAAAACATAAATGACATTCGAAACAACTTACCTTGTTCACAGTTCTCAACAGTTCCATACTGGGCAAGCAGACCATCAAGAACCTACAATAGATAAAGGAGAAGAAAACAAAACCTGATTGTGAATTTACTTTTACAAAACAATGCATCAGCAGAATGAATCAGTTTCACACAAGACTATAAGACTATATAAGGGCCATGGCATAGTTCATTTAAAGAAGTGACCCAAAAATGACAAGTTCTAATCATTTTTTATTCATTTTATTCTGTATTACAGAAACATCCCTACTCAGAATTTTATTTAGTATGCTAATTTCACTTAGGAGCTTTCAAGTGTGTGTCAAGAATTACAAAAACTCAGATTAGGACTCATCTCAAACCAGGTGTGTACTTAAAAATAAAGGTTCCAAAAGGGTGTTTTTGCAGTGATGCCATAGAACCACCATTTTTGGCTCCCCAAAGAACCTTTCAGCGAACGGTTCCTAAAAGAACCATTTTGAAGAACATTTTAAAAATCTAAAGAACCTTTTAAAAATATTAAGAACCTTTTCTACATTTGAAAGGTTCTACAGATGTTCAAGGTTCTTCATGGAACCATTGATGCCTATAAAGAATCTTTATTTTTAAGAGTACAAATCTTAACATCTGTCAAACTGAACTACATGTCTCTCTCTCCCATTAGAACCTGGTTGGCATCAGATTTTGGTTTTTGCCACCAAGGTGTCGCCTCCTAGCGGTTGACGTTGGCGCAAGTGGCTGGCAGAAGTGGGGCCTGCTGGAGACGTGCCAAGAGAGACCCCGCCCCGCAAGAACAACAGTCAGCCAGTATAACAACCATCGGAGAAAATGCACACTGTGCCACGCCCGCACACACACACACACACACACACACACACACACACACACGATGTAATCTCATAATCACACACAGATCACCTAACCTGAATGACATGGATAAAACTTGGAGTTTAAACCAACACAGGGCACTGCCCTTGCCAGAACATGTAGGAAAAGTTTCACGTTTTCTAGTCTGATTAAACCGACATGTTGCAGAAATTTGCACCAAACTGACAAATCACACAGCACTGATTACGCTGCTATTATTTTGCTGCGGTTTCTCTGTCCATGCAAAGCTTTAGCTTTTTTATTACTGATTTGAATTCATTTTTGTCAGGTTTCCGTTCGGAAGAGACCAAAGAAAAACTATTCATTTACATTTTTAAATGGCTTTTTAATATATTTTGTTCCCATTTTTGTTTTTTGAAAAGGCTTTAAAGAAAGCATTGATTTTTAAAATGCCTTTTTGTTTTGTTTTTTGGTCATGTTTCTTTTTAAAAGTAGCTAAGAAAATATGTTAAATAATTATAATGATGTTAAACACGTCTGGAATATGCAGAGCCAGCTATAAGTAGGCCATTTGCAACTTAATTTCACCCCAAAGTGTACATTTTTTAGCAACTTTATGGCACTATTAAAACGGATCTGAGCATCCCAACCGGCAACAAAACAGCAGCATTGGTTTGCAACGGCATAATCTGTCCGATCAATGTAAAATGAAATTGCAATTTCTGTTTGGTGATGCTTAAACCTTACATTCAAGCAGTCCAAGTCAAACTAAAGATGCTTCCCTTGCCAAAACATGTACAAATGATGCTATTCAAAGTCAGAACTGATTAGTTTGACTAATTAATGTCTTTTTAGTCCATATAAACACTTAAAATATAATATAATACAATATAATATTCATTGGAGGTCAAAAGTTTACATACACCTTGTAGAATCTGCAAAATTTAAATTATTTCACCAAAATAAGAGGGATTATACAAAAGGCATATTTTTTATTTAGTGCTGGCCAAATTGATTCTTAATATTGTGTTGTTACCTGAATGATCCACAGCTGTTTTGTTTTTTTCTTGTTTGTTCAGCGTTTAGTCCTTTTTTCTGTCCTGAACAGTTCAACTGCCTGCTGTTCTTCAGAAAAATCCTTCAGGTTCCACAAATTCTTGGCTTTTCAGCATTTTTGTGTATTTGAAACCTTTCCAGTAATGACTGTATGATTTTGAGATCCATCTTTTCAAACTGAGGACAACTGAGGGACTCATATGCAACTATTACAGAAGGTTCAAACACTCACTGATGCTCCAGAAGGAAAAACAATGCATTAAGAGCCAGGGGTGTAAACTTTTGAACAGAATGAAAGTGTACATTTTTCTTATTATGCCTAAATATCATATACGTTTTCATTTAGTACTGCCCTACAGAAGCTACAGAAAACACTTGCATGTTTCTCAGAAGACAAAATAAGATAAATTTATCCTGATCTCCAAATTCAAAAAGTTGTCACCCCCAGCTCTTAATGCATCGTGTTTCCTTTTGGAGCATCAGTGAGAGTTTGAATCTTCTCCAATAGTTGCATACGAGTCCCTCAGTCATCCTAAGTGTGAAAATATGGATTCTGCAGGGTGGATGTAAACTGTAATATAAATATAATATAATAATTTACAATTTTTAAATGCAATTTAGTTGCTTCCAAACAAATATGCAGAGAGATCTGTGAGATCTTATAAGTAATCCATTTATTTTAGTACTAAAATCCAAAATTTTAGTACCTCAGTGGCACTATTATAATATGGATTTTTCATATTTCTCTTCATCATGCATAAACATTAACATCCAGGATGTTTTCTAAGTCAAACTTAAAATGATTTCCAAATCTATGAATGGATTAGAATCATCAAGTACACAATACAATAAATTACAATGCTTTAATCGGTCTAAAAAAACATCCTTAGGAGTCACCCTGCCACTTTGGCAGAATACTTGGGTGAAGAGCATCGTTGTGTTGATTGAGAATAACTGAAGAAGTCTTATTGTCAAAACACACATAGACACACCCAGACTCACCTCCCACTGTAGGTGTGGTGGAATGTTTCTGATCTGGAGTTTTCTGGTCCTGTAAAAGAAGAAAAAAAGGGAAATGAGGTTTAGTGAAGGTTCCCTCACCAACTCTGCGTTATGAAACAACAGTCGTATACTGTATGTATACACACACACACAATACAAAACGAATGAGAGCAGCGGTTACAGCCGCAGACATCTGCAACAAAAACTGCTCAAGTTTACACCCACAATAACATAAAAACTAATTACACTAATGACATCCAACATCATCCAAATGCTGATTTACACTGACAGCTAGGGTTCAGAAAGGTCCCGGTCTTGTCTATATCTAAATGATGTGGAAAGAGATGCGTGGAAAGGTGAAAGTCAAAGTCAGAACAGGGATAAATCCACCTGAACGCTAACTTACATCATAAATGCTACTTCATTTTAGCTCTAGTATTAAAACTTTTATCCTTTCACATGTCATAGGAGTGAACAGATAAATCAAATTCTTGACGAATGTTGTAACATTGCAATTATGTGCTGACCACTGTGTATTGATCAACAGCCTATGACGGGGGTGTAGTCTAAAGACTAGTTTAGAACATGTCAAGTTTTTATTAATGCAATTTTCGCATTCATCTTGGTTTCATATCAATTTGATAAGCTTTTTCAAGAAAAGTTTCAGTTTGGCATAAAAACAACATGATTTCCTTAAACCTTGAATGTGCAAAACCGAATCTTAACACTTAAACATCTTAATTATCATTTCCAAAATATAAATACGAATGGTTTTCTAGTTGGTTGATATTATTGTATGTAACCTTATCTATTCAATTTTGCATTTGTGTTTGAATATACACTACCAGTCAAAAGTTTTTTGAAGTTTATGTTTTTACAAAGAAGTCTCTTCTGCTCACCAAGCCTGAATTTATTTGATTCAAAGTAAAGCAAAAACAGTACAATTTTGAAATATTTTTGCTATTTAAAATAACTGTTTTTTAATTTGAATATATTTTAAAATGTAATTCATTTCTGCAAATGTTAAAGCTGAATTTTCAGCATCATTACTCCAGTCTTCAGTGTCACACGATCCTTCAGAAATCTTTCCAATATGCAGATTTGCTGTTCAAGAAACATTTATTATTATTAATTATTATCAAAATTTAAAACAGTTGAGTACTTTATTCTGGATTCTTTGATTTAAAAGGAAAAAGGAAGATTTAAAGATCAGCATTTATCTATACCATTCAAAAGTTTGGAGTCAGTATAATTTTGGTTTTTGGAAAAGAAATGATAGAAATTAGTACTTTTATTTAGCCAGGATGCTTTAAATTGATTTAAACACATTTATAATGTTATAAAAGATTTCCATTTTAAATAAATGCTGTTCTGAACTTTCTATTCGAAGAAACCTGAAAAAAAAAATCTACTCAGTTTTTTTCAACATTTTTTTTAACAGCAAATCATAATTTCTGAAGGATCATGTGACTAGAGTAATGATGCTAAAAATTCAGCTTTGAAATCACAGGAATAAATTACATTTTGAAATACTAAAAACAGTTATTTTAAAAAGTAAAGATATTTCAAAATGTTACTGTACTTTGGATCAAATAAATGCAGGCTTGGTGAGCAGAAGAGACTTCTTAAAAAACATTAAAAATCTTACTGTTCAAAAACTTTTGACTGGTAGTGTACAAAGAGAATAGTAAAGAAAAAAAATTACTTTGAAAATGTTAAAACATTTGACTGAAAATGTGGTTTATTTATGCCTCTATTTATTTCCTTTCAAGAATATTTACCTAGTTTATCATATTAAAAATATAGCTAGGAAATGATCAAATTTAGTGCAGTGCGATTATGTGAACCAACCAGGTTTCGCAAACTTGTTTTTTTTTTTTACAAATGTTTTTGGAGAGTTGCACATACCCTTGACGAAATTAAAAACAAAAATAAACTTAATTTTTTTTTTAAAGAATTGTAATTGAGGAATTAAAAAAAAAAAAGTTGTATTGAAGTCATTGTATTTAACATTCATGATTTATTTTTAATGACTCTCAAAAAAACCCTGATAAAATATATACCTGGAATGCACTGCTCTAGACAAAAGTATAAATAAGCATAAATGTAAACATAAAAATTAGATGTGGATCAGTCCAGAACTTTGACATGGTACGTAAGTAAACCCTAACCTAAGGTGTTGATTGAAAAATCATTCAGATAATTCTAGTACGACATGATTTATGTTCATAAATTAACTCCATGCATCATTTCAAAATCGAGGACAGGACCTGTGAGGTTAGAGAAAATCTCTCAAAATGATCTGGAAGCAGGTATTATTTATAGGTAGATTTGTGAAGATGCTTGGGAGCATCCGTCCTGCTCATCGTTCCTTGGAAGTGAGGCAGAACGGGCAAAGGAGAAAGAGAGAGAGAGCGAGAAAGAGAGAAGAGTCTGAATGGGTATATTGAAACTAGACACTGATGTAGCTTAATGCCAGCTGCCCCGGAAGCATCCAAACTCATCGCCCAAGAAAGAGAGAGAGAGAGAGAGAGAAAAAGAAAGAAATGCAAGTAACTACAGCAATGTCCAAGCAATGCAAAGCTTGAAAAAAAAAAAAACTTAAAAAAAAGAGTGAATTGACTATAAAGTCCAATAGAGAACTGCGGCATGGCATTGCTCCATCACTATAACAATGACACAGTTATAAGGAGACCAGATAACCGTAGCACCCTGGAACCTCTAGAGGGCGTAGCAGCAAACTTCTAACGCAATGCATCTGTTTAGGATCAAGGAGGGAAATGGGTGCCAGGGGTCATGTGGGAGGGGCAACCCTTTTCTAGTAACAGAGAGCAGAAACCCTAAAGACCTCTGAACTCCGGAAGGTTGATGCCCACCGGTTGACAAGCCGAGAAAATGGCGCCGTACGCCCGCTTTCAAGCTCCCTTCATGCAAATGGCGGGCAAAACAGCCAATCAGGGAACAAAGAATCCTGCAAGGGTGTTTCACGCCACAAAGATCAACAAAGCGTGCGTGCCTAGGCCAAAGGAAACCAATTGAAACCACTCACTGTGCAATCTTGAAAATGGCGGTGCACATTTGAAGGCCTTGAAGCTGTTAATAGATGTGTAATAGATAGCATGTGCTTGATTTTTTGGATTATGAGGAGAACTGAGAACACGACCTGGAAAGCACCAAAAGGTACAACAGATGTTAACAAAAGCCAAAGGCCTGGTGAGACCACCAAGCTGTTCGCTCTCCCACTGATCAATCACCTCGTTCCCGAACCCATCCCCCAACCCAACGCATCCACATCCCACCCACAACTGAGTTTTTCATCCCCCATTACTACAAAAACATCCCTCTTGTTTGCCACCTTTGAACCCGTATAAACCCATCACATCTCGCCCAACCAACTCTCGGAGCACTTGGATTGGTCAACGGCGTGGAAATGACATCCAGATCAAAGCGTGAAGCAAACCAACACCCCTTTAAGTCTCTTTTTCCATTGTTTAGAGAAAACATACTTAAACTCTTGCAATTTACCTGGAAGTGGGCCTTACGTCCAGCAATGACGCTGTGAGTGATGGACACAAACCACAAAACCAAAATCTGTCAACATGCTCAGATTCTCCAGAAGGAACTGCATGGGATTTCTCCGTTTTATTGGTGTGGCAAATAAAATCTATGTTTGGATTTGGCTTTAGTTAAAACGGGAATCTCAACGCACTCTGAAACATAGAACGTTCAATAAAAATGCTAATAAAAGACTAAATAACAAGAACAGAAAAGAGTGAAAGAAAAAAAAAGGGAAGAGAGGGATTCACCCCCTACAAGGGTCAAAGGTGAAGACTCTATAGGCAAGCGAATAGCATTAGGGGGAGGGTGTGCGCATGTTCGGGTGAGGGTTGGTATGTGGTATTGTCCAACGGGAGCGGTACGGGTCAGCGGCGCATTAATGAAGTTTACTACTATCATGAACTTGCGAGCGTGAAGGAAACAGTAGAGATGTGACTATATGGCTTGAGATAAGATTTACCAGAAACTACAGCGACAGCAGAGTTTGCGATGTGATTTTAATGACATAACAATAATAACATAATATGATGATCAATAAAATAATCTATAAAGATCACTCTTTTAGTAAAGCCCACTCTGCACACACAGCATCACATGAGGGAAAAAAAACTAACATTAAAGGGAAAGTACTATATGTCTTGACATAGTTAAGCACATTCAGTTCCTCCACATATTACGCAAACATGCTTAAACACAAACGTTTACTTTGCTCATCTAAATGAGGCCATACCATAAACTACCAAGCATTAAAAAAATTAGCTTACATAAAAATATAAAGAGTGGCAAATCAACATTATAAAATGACTTCTGTAACAAATTAGTGTAACTGCAGTGTTTCCCCTAGGTTTCCAGTGTTGGGGGGGGGCTTAGGGGATTGGGTGCCGGTAGCCAACGTTACTTTTTTTTCCCGGTACTTTACCCTACTTTGTGAAATAACGAAAACATTATTATAGACTTATTCAGTGGAAAAATAAGTCCAAAACTCTCTATTTTAACATTTTGAACAATAGGGCTCTACCAACTTTTGCTTTTTTTTTTTTTTTTAAATTCTTGTGTGTATTATTTTTTCTCATAATCAAATTAAAAGTATAAACATTTATTTATTTTTAATCAAATGAAAAATAAACCCTTTTAATTTTTGGCAAACAAACAGAGGTTTACTGTTAAAATCAATAAATAATAATAATTTAACATTTAAATAATAATTGTAGTATTTTTTTCTACAATTAAGTGGTTAATCTTGTTATATTTATTTTTTTATCATATATATTGTTTTATGTCAATTATTTAAATAGGAATATATAAACACCTACATTATACTGTACAAAAGTAATACAAGACTAATGTTCTGTTACATGTTACATGGTACTTTTATTTTGACAGGTTGCCTTGAAGTTTCTGTGTGTACAGCATGATATGATGCTAGTTTTCTCAAATGAAACGGTAAAAGTGACACTCACAGCAGCTTTGGATTGAGTTTATCTGTTCATGTGAGATGCAAATGCCCAAAATTAGCGGGAGCGTCACGCGTACTTCACTGTGCGTGTAGTAAAAAAAAAACGCGTCTCCACCATTCAAACATACTGAGGCAAACGGAGCATGCAGGATTCATATTGAAACGGTCATTTTGCATTTCAGTTTTCACAGACACTAGTCCATATCGCGATTTGAATGAAGTGACAGACCAACTTTTGATTTATTAATCCAAAAATCGACAAATTTACGTGGCATTTCTCGCTATAGTAGATTCGGTTTTTATGAATGGAGTCCGCGATCCAGTCTGTGTTTTCGCGGAGGACACATTGTAAACACGCGATCATGTAAAGACAGAAATGACATGACTTCATGTAAATAAGATAAATAACATAAGGCAATTTAGTTTGTTTAATAAAAGACCAGTGTATAGACCTGTTCTATAGGAAAGATAACCTTAATGACTTCTATTGTGATCTGACGCTATTATCGAAAATAAAATGAACTTGACATTCAAGGGGGGCGGGGGGTGCCGTTGGGGGGGCGGGGCGCCCCCCTAAGATAATGGTAGGGGAAACACTGAACTGCTAAATACTCTGCTTTAACTACTATGTTCTTGCATTTAAATTACTCATTTGGTGGCATGCACTTATTACGTACATGGCATGCATGTTTTTACACTGTGCTTATATTTTTAAAAATATCTGCATGTGATTACATCTGTAAGTAATTTTTTGTAAATATTTTTTTATAATTACACTGGTGACCCATCATTCACACCTCAACCCACTCTTAAAGCTATCCATACCACCAAACCTTTCCCTAACCTTGCCCGTATACCATTTTAATAGCAGCAAGAGTGTTTTGCAATACAATATGAACACAATAAGTACCTTGCAATTATTTTCTGATGCAAGTACAAAAGTAGTTAAGGCCACCTAATATAAAAGTAGCGCCAAATATTCTAAAACACTACGGAAAAAAACTGTTAATAGGCTACTACATACAGGGAAAAACTGTAAAAGATCTAACCAGACATTTCATAGAATTTTAAAGTAAAAGACTTTTAAAATATACAGTTTTTAGAAGTAAAAAGGCTAATCAAATTGCAATTTACAGTGAAAAATGACATATTCCCAGAATTCCCTTTTGAACTCCATTTTTGAAAGTACTTAGTTTGAATAATCATGTTTCTTAATAGGTTTTCTTATCAGATCTGCACATTTGGGTTTTATGTTACATCATCTGTTGTTTAATGAATGTTTATTGCATTACTTTAGCGTTGTGTGTGCTACCATCATGGTGTTTAGTGCACCTTCTGTATACTAGTATAATTCAGCTCGTGCAAAAGCTTGATGAACTTTTTCATGATTCTTCATGTGGCTTTCTCTTTTACCACATGCATTATAATGGTTGTTGTCAGTATGTTAAAGGTGAAAAATAGATTTTAGTAGCAGTGTACATTTTTGTATTTACTGGTTTGAACGGCAATTTTCTTGTTTGTAAATTACAGGTTTATACTGTAAATTTTACAAGTTGTTCTGTAAATGTTTACATTTTTATTGTTTTTTATACAAAATTATTCTGCCAACCACAGATGCCAGAATTGTTTTTTTTTTACAGTGTGTGACACTGCAGACTAAAATAATCAAGGGAATGACATATTGAACTGTTTTTAAAAAGAAAAGTTATTTTAAATTGTAACATATTACTAATTTACTGTATTTCACTGCCTTGGAATTGTAAGGTTCTATCTGCATTCTAAGCCTTTTTGACATATTGAGCTTCAAAATTTTTGCATTCCATAGACATTTGTAGATAGAACCCTTTTTGTTTAAAAAAAAAAGAGCCCTAAATTCACACAACTTACAAAAAAACGACATCACATAATGTAAATAAGTTGTCAAAGAGTAATATGTGAATAACTCAATTTTGACAAAAAAAGTCAGATAGAACCTTATAATTCCAAGGCAGCGGTTTTTAGTAAACAGTCAAATCAAAATTTCTCACATTATCAGAGTTTATTCGCTATAGTTTAGAAAATGTTCATAAAACATGACAAGAACTCCAAGTTAAACTGGGTCAGAACAAATTCATCATGATAATGTCAGATAACTTTGATAGAAAGGTATGTAATGAATTACAATCAACCAAAAATTCATACTAACAATGGTTAGTATGACAGTCTTTACAAAACTACCAACACATTGTTGACTTATTACCAAGCAATGCTTAATTTTGGTGGTGTAAAAAGCAAAACATGGTCGGCTCAGTGTGACTGAATTGTTTTGGGACAATTTTAGTCCTAAATTTGTATTAAGGTTTGGGTATAATATGTCACAGTTTACTTTATTTTGCTATCCTCACTTACATAAATTAACTATAGTGTCTTGCACCAACTAGTAAAAAAAATATCAAAAATTATATCTGATGTCTGAATAATTTTTGGTTTGACTGTAAATGAAGCCCTGGTAAGTATTTTTTTTTTTTGACAAAAAACAAAACAAAACCACACTTTTGAATGGTAGTGAATATATACATGTATATACAATAACTACTAACAATGAGCCATATTTTCTTTTTTTTGTATTTGGTTGTTAATTATGCCCAGATGTGAATTTTTTAAAGCTTTTTTAAACTTTATAATTAGTTATAGACAACTATAGCCAAATAAATCCACACACACAAGGACAATATCACACACATTTATATAAAGCAGGTGCACCATCACCACCTTTGCTAAACATCAGAAAGACCTCCAGTATCCAGATGCGTGATGGCCCAGTCTCAGCTGGCTTGGAAGAATCAGCAGGGCTCTCTTAATGATATATAGACATATTCCATATTTAATATTCACAAACACACTCTGAAACACTGCCATGTCAAAACCGCAATCTCTCACACACTAAACTTATGGACATTGTCTGCTACATACATCTCTTACATGCAAGTTTGTCTTATAAAAAAAATAAAAACATCAACAAAATGTAAGTATTGAAATGAAAGTACAACAGAAAACTTGAAAATCACCAAGCAATAAACAAAATTGCTACCCCCAACACACGCTCACAATCTCAACATTTCAACAAACAACCCCACGGTGCAGGGAACAAATGCGTCACACTGACATTAAACACACAGGCAGACTCCCACACCGTCAGCACTACACAGGTGCATGTCGACGTAAGTCTGTACGAAACCTGCTAAAATATACCAAACCACTTCTGATGAGCGTCGGCCTGTCAAAATAGAAGAAAAGACACAAATCTGGAAGACAAATGCGTGTTGTCGAGGATAATATACGTGCTTCCCAAAACATCGCTCCCCATTTAGTCTCAATGGATACACTATATTAAAAAAAGTGAGCTGTGTCTGTTCTACAAGCTTTACCACGCAATCACCTTAAAAGCTTTAGACACTGGGAATGCTTTTCTGTCAACTGTGTATGTGGGATTTTTTTTTTTTACAGAGTAACACCTGTCAAGAAAAAGGAGCTGAGAGAAATGAAGAAATCATTGAAGACGGTTTGATGCGAATACATCTCGACAAACAATAGTCAATGGAAATAAAATCAAAAGGTTAATAAGATTTGTAGTTTACATTAGCTTACATTAAGGTCAACGTCTCCATTTCAAAGGCCAAGCTCTAAGTCCTAAGTGGCATTTAATTACGCGACTTAAAACGACGAAATGTAGTGATCTAACACTAATTAACCATTCGAGGCCCACCGTGCGAGAGGTCCAACACGAAACGGAGTACGCAGGAAGTCAAAAATCACCCCTTAGAAGTCACAACTTCCTGTCTTGCTTTCAGCCATTTCCACCTCAGCCAATCAGAGGTGAAGTTGGTTTGAAAATGGGGGAAGGGCAGATAAGCAGAAAGAGAGAGAGAGAGAGGAAGAGAGGAAGAAGTGAAACAATATGCCACCAAGAAAAGAGCATTTACTTGCATCCTAAACCCCTCCTCCATAACTTACTTGTTCATTCATCGCTTTACCTCTTTATATATAATATGGATACCTAAGAAGTTTTTCGTTAATGTACATTTTTGGCCAATAAATCAACCTAGCTTTCTTCGTAATTTGTCCACATATTCAAGTAGCAATTTAGCAACTTGTACTTGCAGTAATTCAACTGCATTCAGGCATTAGAGGGATCTGAAATTAAATTGCATTCCAGGTTCTTTCGAAAACACTTAGGAGAGGTCACAAATCCTCTAAATGAACCTTGCATTAACTCAACGTGCATTTGCCCATGCAGGTAATGGAGTCAGTTTAACCAGTTCTGCCATTTTGAGAATTTATTTTCAATTGAATTTAAAAGCAAATATGTAAAGGACTTGCAAAACTTGTATTTTAGGCTAAAAAGACTGTTGGTTTTACTAATACTACTACTACAAAGTTTTTTTTGTTTTGTTTTTAAATGATTGGTTCACATAAATCACACTGCACTAAATTTTATATACTCCTAGATACATTTGTGGTATGGTATATACATGCACCTACATAAATGTAGAATCAGAAACACAATGTACATTGTTAATAAATCAACCTAATTTTCCGATTAGGCTGATAAAAGCTAAATTTTAAAGGACTTGTGAAACCTATAATTTAGGCTAAAAAGACTTTTGGTTTGAATACTAATACAAAGTAAAACAAAATTTTATATGTTCTGAATTTTATATATTCCTACCGACATTTTTGGTATAGTAGTACTTAGTAGCAACTTGCACTTGCACAGTAATTCAATTGCATTTAGGAATTAGATGGATCTGAAATCATACTGCATCCCAGGTTCTTTCGAAAACACTTAGGAGAGGTCACAAATCCTCTAAATGAACCTTGCATTAACTCAACGTGCATTTGCCCATGCAGGTAACGGAGTCAGTTCAACCAGTTCTGCAATTGAGAATTTTTTTTACATTTCTACAAAAAAAAAAAAAAAAACTAATAAATTTAAAAGTAAAAATCTAAAGGACTTGTGAAACGTATAATTTAGGGCTAAAAAGACTGTTGGTTTGAATACTACTACTATGTAAAAAAAACTTTCAGGTAATGGACAATGTTCAATCAGTTCTGCAATTTGGAGAAATTATTTTCAAATTTCTCCAAAATGAATTTTATTAGATACATAAGCAAAAATCTAAGGTACTTGTGAACCCTATACTTTGGACTAAAAAAAAACTACTCTAAGACTGGTTTGACTACTACTACTAGATAAAAAAAGGTTGGTTCACAATCACACTGCACTGAATTTTATATAATGCTAGAAACATTTTTAGTATGGTAAACTAGGTAAACATGCACTTAACAGGCACATAATGAGTGTAGGATACGTTGTTGACCAGTAATCAAACCAGCTGTCCTCGTAATTTGTTCTCATACTCGAGCTGCAAATGATCAACTTGCACAGTAATATAATTGCATTTAGGCATTAGACGGATTTAAAATCAAATAGCATCGCAGATTCTTTCTAAAAAAAAAAAAAATTAGGAGAGGCTACAAATCCTCCAAAAAACCATGCCTAACTCTTTGAGCATTTGCTCATGCAGATAATAAAGTCACTTCAAACCAGTTCTGCAATTTAGAGAATTTATTTTCAAAATTTCTACAAAAAGAAATTTCTTAGATATAAAGGCAAAAACATAAAGGACTTTTGAAACCTATAATTTGTGATTAAAAAAAGACTGTTGGCCCAAATGCTACTACTAAAACTACTAATAATACTACTAATAATTCAATTTGTATTTGCATAGTAATTCAATTGCATTTGGGGATTATAGGGATTTGAAATTAAACTGCATCCTAGACTCTCTAAAACATTCAGGAGAGGCTACAAATCCTCCAAATGAACCATGCCTAACTCATCGTGCATTTGCTCATGCAGGTAATGGAGTCCATTACTAGAAGAGCCAAAGTTTGTCATAAAAGTAAAAATCTAAAGAAGTTGTGAAACCTATAATCTGGGCTAAAGAAAAGACTGATTGTTCTGACTACTACTTACTACTACTGCTACTAAAAATGTAGGGAGGAATTTATAAAATTTAGCACCGTCTGATTGTCAACCTATCTATTTTGTAATAATAATTAGTATTTAAACCAACAGTCTTTTTAGCCCAAATTATAGGTTTCACAAGTCTTTTAAAATTTTGCTTTTATCAGCCTAATAGGAAAATTAGGTTGATTTATTGGTCAATGTACATTATGTGTATCTGATACTACCCTTATGTAAGTGCATGTTTACCTTACCAAAAATGTAGCTACATGAACCAATCTTTTTTCTTTATTTACTTTGTAGTAGTAGTACTAGTAGTAATAGTAGTCAATTAACAGTCGGTATAGCTTAAATTTATATACATTTGTATTATAAACACAGGTTTCGCAAGTCCTTTAATTTTTTGCTTTTAAATGTAAAAAAACAACAACAACAACAACAACAACAACAAACAGATTTGTTTACATAATCCTAGCTAGATTTTTGGTATGGTAAACTAGGTAAACATAAGATAAGATACACATAATGTACATTGTTGACCAATAAATCAACCTAGCTTTCTTCATAATTTGTCCACATATTCTAGTAGCAAATATTCAGCTTGCACTTGCACAGTAATTCAATTGCATTTAGGCATTAGACGGATCTGAGCTTAAACTGCATCCCAAATTCTCTCCAAAACATTTAGGAAAGGCTACAAATCTTTCCAAATGAACCATACCTAACTCATCGTGCGTTTGCTCATGCAGGTAATGGAGTCAGTTCAACCATTTCGACAAAGTGGAGAATTTTTCAAAATTTCTCATGAAAGCAAAAATCTAAAGGACTTGTGAAACCCAATTTGGGCTAAAATAAAAGACTGTTGGTTTGACTACTACTACTACTA
Organism: Garra rufa; assembly: GCF_049309525.1. Lineage (NCBI taxonomy): Eukaryota > Metazoa > Chordata > Actinopteri > Cypriniformes > Cyprinidae > Garra > Garra rufa. The sequence goes on from NC_133361.1 coordinate 50,708,071, forward strand.
CTTCTAGAAAGTGAAAAAAAAAGGTTTGTTCACATAATCACACTGCACTAAATTTTATATATTCCTAGCTATATTTTTGGCATGGTAAACTAGGTAAACATGCATTTACATAAGTGTAGGATAAATTTCACATAATGTACATTGTTGACCAATAAATCAACCTAGCTTTCTTCATAATTTGTCCACATATTCTAGTCGCAAACATTCAGCTTGCACTTGCACAGTAACTTAATTGCATTTAGGCATTAGAGGGATCTGAAATTAAACTGCATCTCATGCAGGTAATGGAGTCAGTTCACAACCAGTTCTACAACTTGGAGAATTTATTCTCAAAATTTCTCCAAGAAGAACTCTATAAAGTATAAAAGCAAAAATCTAAAGGGCTTGCAAAACCTGTAATTTGGGCTAAAAACCACTACTACTAATAAGTAAAAAAAAAAAAGGTGGTTCACATAATATCACTGCACTGAATTCTATATATTCCTAGCTACATTATACATTTTTGGTATGGTAAACTAGGTAAACATGCACTTGTGTAGGATAAGATACACGTGTACACTGTTGACCACTAATCAGCCTAGCTTTTTTCATAATTTGTCCACATATTAGTACTACTACTACTACTACTACTACTACTACTACTACTACTACTACTACTACTAACACACAAAAGCTATGATTTGCTATACCAGATCAAATCATAGCTTTTGTTTTTTGTGCTACATTTTATCTATTCCTAGCTACAAACTATATACTAAAAGAAACTATATTAATAAACAAATCACATTTTAAGTCAAATGTTTTAATCATTTTGAAAGTGATTTTTAAAATATTATCATATGTATTCAAATACACATGCAAGAAAAATGAATAGATGATAAAATACATACACAAAAAAAGTAGAAAAAAGGGAAGCTGACTGGGATTACTCAGCACAGCAAAGTTTATATTTATAGCTCTGCAGAAATGTTTCACACTAGGAAGAGTTTGCTAGACATGGCACTTAAAAAAAACTCAGAAGTGTTATTTTTACTAGGCTAATTAAACAGATGTAAATAAATGAGCATATAATAAAGTAAAATATAACTGAGATTTTCAGCTGATCTTCAGCAAATCTTATTTTATTTTATATAATTACTGTATAAAAATAAAAATAAAATAAAAAAAATCACATCTGAAAACCCAAATCGAACCAGTCTCTCCAAAACACAAAATATTCCACTCAGGTCAGTCACGAAACTGCACGCATAAATGTATACACAGCCCAAACTCAAATTATACAAAGCTAAACCACTTTTTAACATTGACGCACTGTGACAGTGGCAGGCAGAGGAACAACATGAAACAGGACTTCAGTCAGTGAACTGCCAGTGGAGCTTCGTACAGCAAGGCCTCTGAAAATGGCGGGTAAGTGTGGGAGGGGAAGGGGTGGATCCTAAGTTCCACACACCTCCCTTTCCCGCTCTTTGCGTAACAACGAGTCCACGGAGGGACGTAGTAAGCTGCTTAAGGTCTAGATGGACGTGGAGGTTCCTCAAGTCAATGAAAACATCCTCGTAACGAAGTTTGGTGGCTGTGCAGAAAGCTATAGGTGCGAGGCGTCATTGGAGATACCCTCTCGCCGGGGGTGGACCAGACACGGCGGTTCCAGGCACTGAATGGAGCAGCAAGGGTTAAGCCATAAATCAAAGTGGTGTAGAGAGTAGCAGCGATGGTGAGACAACTTCACCAGAAATAACAGACGTCCCATCCCCCCCTTTTCCTGCTTTCTTCTCACTCTGTTTCTCGTTCCCTCTTTCTACACTCCTCCCTGTGGAGCTTTCTGCTCTGCATTACCTGATAGGCCTTCCCTCCCCCTCGCAACTCCGCTTTTTTTCCCCCCCTTGCCCTATTCCTATGAGAGGTGAAAGGTCACTCCCCAAGCTTAGCAATCAACACATGCTGATGCAACCCGTAACATACCAGAAGAAGAGAGCGAGGGGCAATATATTGCTTACTGCCGGCTCCGGCAATACAGTCGTATAACAATGAAACCAATAAAAATAAATCTCCCACCTCCAAAAGGTGCCACTTGCCATTGAACACTGGTGCTGGCCAATAGCATGGCAGTAGTGGACCCCGTCTGCATTAAACTGTCAAATCTGGCACTTTGACTTTTGTATTTTGAGCTTACAAGAACTTTAAATCTTTAAAATGAAGAAACTGATTAGAATATGAATCCTATAAAAGCAACTCAATAAGCAATTGCAGGAAAAAGTGTAATAAAGCATCTTCATAAACAGATAAATTTATAAATCTCATCTATAATTAAGCATACACACGTATATATGTGACCCTGGACCACAAAACCAGTCTTAAGTAGCATGGTTATATTTGTAGCAATAGCAAAAAATACACTGGGACAAAATGATCAATTTCAATTTTATGCTGAAAACCAGTAGGATATTAAGTAAAGGTCATGTTACATGAAGATATTTCGTCAATTTCCTACCGTAAACATATCAAAACTTAACTTTTGATTAGTAATATGCATTGCTAAGAACTTCATTTGGACAACTTTAAAGGCGAGTTTCTCAATATTTAGACTTCTTTGTACCCTCAGATTCCAGATTTTAAAATAGTTGTATCTCAGCCAAATATTGTCCTATCCTAACAAACCATACATCAATGGAAAGCGTATTTATTTCAAAAACTTGACCCTTATGGCAGGTTTTGTGGTATAAGTAGAAATGTATCTGTTGTCATTCAAGCATTCAAATGTAACAGAAGAAAAGAGGAAGTTGACATTGTGCTACACTGATCTGAGACTAACCGTAGCTTCTCATAGGCTCCTATAGCTACACTGTCGAGCAGTGACAGTAAATTTTTTATGCTACTGGCAAGCAGAAAAATCAGAGTAAATATTTCATAATCCATGCAAAAGTGACCAGTGACTGAAAGTGTCTTTCTAAAATGGATTCGTGAAACACAAAGATTTGAGGAGCGAGGTCAAACCTTTGCAGAAACACGTTGCGAGAATGTAAGAGAGTAGCCAAATGTTTTGGTACTAGATACATTAAAATTATATGGATATTATTACACCGAAAAGATGGATAAAGTGAGAAAGACAATGAAAGGGAAGTCACAAGCTTTTGTCATTCTCTACATAAAGTAACAAAGACTCATAAAAAAAGGGAGAAAGAGAGAAACCAATTTGCACTGGCAGATAAACAGTATAATACTTTTGTGAAGTTCAGTCTGAATGCTTCCCTAATGAAATCAAATAGAAATAGGGCATGCTTTACATAGTACTTACATAATCTTTTTTTTGCCTGGTGCCTATAGATGTATCTTTACTATTTTTGCCTAAATTCTGTTCCCTCACAGAGAAGCAGAGAATTGCAACATAAAAAAAAAAAAAGTTTAATTAGGAAAAGAATGCCCCCAATGTCATACACAAAACACATTTGAATGCTAATCAAAAGTTATTAAAATCTGCTAAAAATACATGAATTACAAGACCAAAAATGTGTCTTTACATTCTCTTTCTACAAATTATCTTGACACACCAAAAGATTTTAAGTCTACGCATTCAAAGTTTAGATTCATTAGGCAAATGAATCAGTGAAACTAATTCTAACTTTTTTTTTTTTTTTTTTTTAAATGTACAACTATTTTTTTTACTTTGATGCGCCTAGCAGCATAGAGAAACCACTCTGCTTTTGACTGCAAATTTTTAAGCATGTCAAAGTGTGCAGGGAGCGACATGCTCAGCTGAGGAATGCAAACGGCCTCTGAAACGGCAGCCGGTGGGGGTGAAGCGAAGAGAACCTGAGGTCCTTTCCTGCACATTATCATGTGAAACACCCCTCCCTCTCATCCGTCATCTTCTCTTTCTCTCTCTCTCCCTTGGCCATTTGACTGAGACAGAGAGCCATGGGGAATGAAGAGAGAAAGAGAGAAAGACAGAGAGAGATTTCATCTTATCGACAAAGAGTTTTGTCTGCTAGTAGTTCTCAACCTTGCATCTCAACCTTTGACCCCGATGTGGATGGGGAACGCTATGGACGGAACTTTAAAAAGAGCCGTAGGGCAGGGCAGGGGACTGGGGTTACTAGCAAACAATTGAACTTTTCAAAGAGGCCGCAGATTATGCTGAGGTATGGCGGCTCGGTTAAAAGGGGGGAAGGGATTGCAAAACATAAAACAGCAAATATTAAAATCTTTATTACGTTTTGTGGTGCACTGCACAAAAAAAAATTAAATGTTAAAAAAAATTACTTTCAAATGAACAGGCCCCCAGGTAAGTTGCTGAAAAGGGGCGTTGTCTGAATCATAACTCATCAGCAATAACAGAAGGAATTGACTAAATGTTTTATTAGTTGCACACACTAACAATTGTAGCAGGTAATTGCTATTCAACTTGTACGATATTTACGTAAACACTGCGTAGCCCCCCATCTAGGCTATTCGGAGAAAAGCCGCTCAAGCACTAGCGTGTTTGCATCTTTCTAAAAATTCCATATGTATAGGCATTCCCCCCTCGGGTGGGGTTGGTTTGGTGGGTGGTATGTGAGAAACAACTGTAGAGAGTAACAACTCCGGGATCCAGTTAGTTTACAAAGGCGATATGCCCTTAGTTTGGGTCAAAGTTCATGCTTCGCTCTGCTGTGCCCTACTCAGCGTGGAGAAGATGGAAGCGCTTGTGCGCCTCCATTTTGTGACTCAGGAGCACAACACGGGACAGCATGACTGACTAGAAACTGAGTGAATAGACATACAAGTGAGCTCAAATACATTTGCATTACTATTAATCCACACACAAAGTTGCTTTACGCATTTTATGAAAACAAATTAAGAAAACTTGCGCTTAACTAAGGAGGCATAATCTGACACGCATCGTAAGAGTGTAAATAAACGTCCGGAGGACTTTTGCACGTTAATCAAGTTAGCTAAGCAACTGCAGTGTCAAATCTTAAATCATATTTTTTAATTTATACGTTTCTAATAAATCTGTATAAAAGGGCTTCGCCCTCCCCCCGTCTCGTACGTTCGCCATTTCACGAAAGCCAACCTACAGGAAGAAATGAAATGGCAGGTTGCACTTCAAAACAAACTTGTTCAGCATCAAAAGTCACAGAATCACCTTGTTGCTTTTGGATAATACGCATGCTCACGATTTCATTAAATAATCACGTGTTAATTGATTTAAGTTAAGGCGGAAAAAACGAACTTAAAGCACCGTAGCATTTGAATTGCATATTTAGTTTACATTTGAAAGCAGTAAAAATCTCACCTAACGAAAAAAAAAAATGTTAACATAAGTCTGCATAATTCTTAAATGTTTTAAAAGTCAAATAAGACTTAGGACAACGGACTTTAAGTTAAACAGCTTTATTTAGGTTAATATTAAGTCACGTATTTTGCATGAGAAGCGCATTGAAAAGAGAAAAGATATCAAATTTAACAATTAGCTTTACCAAATTAATTTTATATATATAAAAACATACAGTGAATCATTAAGCATGCACAATAAATACGCATACCCGCCATTTACTTAGTCTACGTCTTTTGTTGTGTGCCTAAGCTTTTACCTATCCATCCTATGCATACAGGTACGTTAGGATGTTTATGTAAAGCAAACTCATACAATTTGATTATCTCGTAGCACAACAAAACCAGCCGGAAATTCTGGCTCAGAGCGAGTAACATGGGCCTGGATACATCTCAACCATGTGGGCCAGTGTACGTTCAGCCATCTTCCACCGACAACGCCCAATTACCACAATGAATCTCAGTCACATGAGCAGGCGCAGAATGTGCTAGAAAACTATAGGTAACATATAGGAGGCGAATAAGCATCCATGTCAGCAGCACAGAGCGAAATGTGGCGTTGTAAGACTGCTTTTGCAAAATGCGTAAAAACAAAGAACGTGCATGTGAAAAATAGTACGTTTGACCTTAAAAAAAACAAAACAAGTAATCATGAAAAGGGTTCTAAGGTTACCATTATTAAAACCATCATTCCCTTTTAAACTACATAATAATGTAGTGTTGTTGCACTATCATTGCACACAGTATAGTGTCGGCTGATATGTAGGTATCATCGTGCATAACAATTACATTGTAGCTCAGGAATAAAGTGCTGTATTCCGCATTAAACTCCATTTACCAGCGCCTTTATTTGAGCCAAATCAAACTAATGATGTCGAATGTAAGGATTTGCCTTTAGATTAGTGCCTGCAGTGCAGCAGGCGCTTCTCTGGATCACTCCCCTTTACGCACGCCGCGCTGTGGCTTCAGCTTCTCGCAGGCAGTGAGGGGGAGACCTGCCTTCATTCATAAAGTCACCGGGCTACTCGAGAGTACTACTACAGCGCCGTGAAAGAGGCGGTGCGCACAGTCACAGCACCGCCCACCGCGGAGGAACGGAGGGGGTTGGTAGAGAAGAGGAGATCTGCACGTTGACGAGGAAATAGGGGGTGTGGAACGGAACAGAAACTGTCTCGTACAGAACCGAGCATCTACGCTTTAAGTGCCACAATGCAGTGCGCACCTGACTCAGCACGGTTTAATAACGATTTTGTCACGATTCGCATTGCTTTCCAGTGCTGTCCTCTTTAAGGGCACAGCTTGTAGCCTATGGATTTGCCGTGTCTTACCATAAAGATTAGCAAATTAATAGTTTCCATGATGTCCTGGTAATAAAACGCGCATTAAAAAGCCTGGGAATAATTTCGAATAAATTATTTCGTTCCACTCTCAACTCATCGGGAATATTAGTTCATCTGCGATTGTAAATAATTTATTCTTTCATATTCAAAGTTGCATATCTAGTTCAAGTTGCAATCTATATCATGTGAAAGTCATATTGTAAGCACGAAGATTCATTGGAGTTGCCAAGTCGACATGTCTAACACTGCAAATGTGAATGAACATGCCCTGTGTAGAGAAAAGTCTGATATTATCTCCTACATACGTTTTATATATATTTCGCAAGGTCAGCTTATTTTCGACCCGCACCAAAGATAGTTTACATTTTTTTTCTTTCAAGTAAATAATCATTTATTTCGTAAAACGATAGATCAAGGCAAATAGGCATGTGTTCTCGCATTTTGCCTTGTTCACACATTTGACGTCTTTTATATATCGCCTAAATGAATGAAAACGAGCAGTTTACCAGGCCATCATTTAGCAAGTAGATTTCTCCTTTTTGGCTAAAACGGAATCTTTCCATGCACAGATTTAAAATAAATAAACACACAAATAAATAAACCATTTCCAACTTTCCATCTAAACAAACTGAACAAACAAATTAGTCTTTCAATTACTACACACAGAGATATCTACTGTTTGCAAAGCCTTTGGCTTTCTTAAGCAATTAAACTAAAATAAAAAGAAAGAAAGAAAGAAAACCAACAGAGTGTTTATTTTAAGGCAGTTACTTGACTATTGAATTCAAATTTTTTTGATCTTTCTATAAATGTTTTTTTTTTTTTTTACTTTGATCAAAATGTTCTCATTCACAAAACAACACAGCCCAACAAATTAAAACTTTTCATTCAGAAAATATGATTAGAAACAACTTTAAAATGCAGCTTTGTTCAACAGATTTATTCAATTAAAACAAAGATTTAACATTAAACTAAACAAATTAACTAAATACATTTCAGTCAGAAAAAAATTAAGGACTCAAATGTTTTTACGGTTTTTATTAATGCACTTATACATAAATATCTAAAAGCTTAAAATCCTCCCACAGACTAGTTATAAATGTTTCAAGCTGTTCTACCAACAATATTCTACCACTAAATAAACCATTAGTTTGTCAGTAAATTACTGTGAATGTCTAATAATTTTAAAACACTTCTTCTGAACTTTAAGTAAATCTAACAAATGTCTCTTTAACCCATAGTCTTTGTTTCAAAGCCAGTTTCTTCTTTTGTTACGAACGAAGGACCTTCTTCCTTTCAAAGTGTGACGTCAGCCCCCTGATGTTATTTTTTTTTAATCTCTTGACTCTGAAAGTAAAGCTCTGCAGCATGGAAACATCTTCTGACAACACTTTCTTCGTACCGGTCTTCATTATCTCTTCTCTCGTTCCTTTCTTTAATGTACTTACAAAATAGTGACAATTAGAAACTGCTTTGTCTAAGACTTTTCTTTTGGAGGGAAAATATTCTTTAGTCTATCCAAAGATTAAAAATGCTCAGTAGTCCACAAAACAGCCTAATGAGGAAACAAAATTATACTGTCAAAAACGTTTTCATAAGAAACAAAGTCCATGCCTAAACAGAAAGCAACACAAAGTAACACATTTAAAATATAAAGTGAAAAAAAAAAAAAAAATTCTTTCCTGGCTGTATAGAAATAGCATAGCATAGCATCAAATCTTTCAAAAACAAGACAAAACATGACTTATGAGAAAAAAAATCTGAAATCAATTCCTGGTGAGCTCTTTTTCAGTATTTTACAACACCCTCTATACTAAGCTCTAAATGAATTGATTGCACTGAAATTATCAGTGCATAAAGTCCACTAAAATATTGTTCCGAATACCATCACATCAAATTGCATGCATTCTGAAAAAAATACTCATATATATATATATATATATATATATATATATATATATATATATATATATATATGTGTGTGCATATACACATGGCAGCTCTCCGCCGCCTGTGTAGGCCTTCGCTCTAGCCTGCAAGAGGAAGGTATGGCTCCATGTATGTCTTGAGGGGGGTGTTGCCGGCCCCTCCCCCCTTTCTATGCTTTTAAAATGCGTGTGTGTGTGTGCAAAGGGGGATAGCATGACCATACCAGCACATGCCTGTTATGAGGCCATGTGATCTAGAGGCTCCATTTTAAGTGATTTGGACTCGTAAGAAGAGAATTGCAATGTGGAGGAAGAGAGAGAGGGGGAGGAAGAGGGATACAGAGAGAAAATAGCATAAAAAGAGAAGAACAGCGTTGACTGATCTCTATGGCCTCATGAAGGGGAAAGGGGAAAGACGTGAACAAGCCATGTAGGTTCTCTTTTACACCTATAGGGAATAAAAAAAAAAAAATCAAACCCCTGCAAACTTCTGTTTTTGCTCATTTATATTGAGAATTGATTGCTAGCACGAATACTGCTGAAAGGCTTGAAAAAAAAGGGTAGTAGTAATAAAAGTAACTCTTCCTCAGCTAAAGAAGAAGGTTTGAAGGTTATGGACTGTGCAAATCAAAACTGCTAAACTAATTTTATTTTAATGCAAGCCAACATTAAAGCTGAGATGTAACTGAAGTATTGATCAAAATCCAAAATTATTTAGACATCAGATATCATTTTTGATATTTCTTAGTGGGTGCATGACACTAGTTCATTTATGTAAGTGAGGATAGACTGTGAAATATTACACCCATAAATTCTTCATACAGTGGACTATAAAACTGATAAACATTGGGACCAAAAATTATTCAGACACTTTGACCTGACAATGTTTTGCTCAAGTGTTTTTTTCTTTAATTGCTAATGTGACCTTTTTACACCACAGACTGAAGAAAATGAAGCATTGCTTGGTAATTGTTCAACAAAGTATTGATAGTTGTGTAAATATCATATCATCATACTAATAGTTGTCTGAATTTTTAGTTGATTGTAATCCGAAGTTATCTGATATTATCAAGATTAATTTGTTCCGACACAGAGTTCTTGTCAGATTTTAATACCATTTTCTAAGCTATAGCGAATAAATGGATAATGTGAGAAATGTTAATTTTGGTCTAACTGTATGTCGTATACATCCAAGTGTAAAAAGTTTAAAGTGGATTAAATGACTAGAAAAGTTCAGTATGCGTCACCAGAGAAGTCCGACGTTTCACTGGAAAACCCCATAATGATATTTTGATTAAAAATTGCAGGTAAAACTACTTTTACTTCTACTTCTTTCTTTTTTCAAATGAAACACGCACAATAAGATTAATAACATGCACTTACAAAAACGACGGTGAATTTGCATTTAAAGCCGATTTCAAGAGTAGACTTCAGTTTATGAAGTGTCCTGTTTATTTGGTGTGAACAGCTATGCAATGGCAGGTCAGCATCCAATTAATAATTGGCTGGCACACAGCTCTCTAAAACATACATTACATGCATGCATGCATACATTATATAAATGCATACATTATTTAAACACACGGTCACTAAAGAGAAAATAAGCTACATCTTTTCTCTTCTAATACGTGGTGTAACGTTCTCGTGATGATTAATACAGCAGTAATGTGATTCTGTAGGACTTGACTCATATCCTCATTTTTAAATTTTCCGGGATTTTTCTCCTCCTGAATTATTAATGCAGCCGAGAGAGAAAGAGCTTTCAAATAATTCTCGGTTTCCGTTACGTTGCAATGTACGAAAACAAACGGAAGCTAATTGGATATTAATTCCGTTTCTAATTATTTGTAGGTGCAAGGAACAATTATATGCTCAATCAATTGAGTAAAAGAGTAAAGCTATTAATAGGAGCTTGTATGATAGAAAGTTTTTTTTTTCTCTCTTTCTCTCCTGGTACTGGAAGATGACACTAAAACTGTCTGAGGCATCACAAGAAATCATTAGGAGCCATATAAAAATGTCACGAGCCTAGTTTTCGCCAGTCTATGATGGTGGCCAGCTTTTTTCTATTGTAACCCAATTCCACAAAAAGGGTATAGTAAATGTATGACCAGATGTGTGAGTCAGGAAAACAGGATTGCTTTGAGTGGCCTGTATATTTTAATATAATCGCAAAAGCAAAGTAGGTATGAACAAGTCAATAAAAAAAAGATTTCAATCAAATGTGACCCTGGACAAAACCAGTCTTAAGCAGCACAGGTATAATATTTGAAGCAATAGCCAAAAATACAGTGTATGGGTCAAAACTGTCAATTTTACTTTTATGACAAAAATCATTAGAATATGAAGTAAAGACCATGTTTAATTATGATATTTTATACATTTACTACTGTAGATATATCAAAACTTAATTACAAAAAAGAAATTCGGACAACTTTAAAAAGTGATTTTCTCAATATTTAGATTTTTTTCACCCTCAGATTTCAGTTTTTCAAATAGTTGACCAAATATTGTCCCATCCTAACAAACCATACATCAATGGAGCTTTCAGGTGATGTATAAATATCAGTTTCCAAAAAAATGACCCTTATGACTGGTTTTGTGGTCCAAGGGCACAAATGATAAAAAGCAGGTGATTTGAACATTTAGAAATAAAAAGCACACAAAGTAACAAAACAACTAGCTAGTTATCTTTAAGCAACTTTTTTTAGTTTTAACTCCATTCGTTCAAAAATAAATAAAAATAAATACTGTCCAAGAATAGCATTATGTCGAATAATAAACATTTTAATTGCTGTGCTTGTTGTGCATGAGTTTGTTTCGCCCAAGCAGGATCAGGAGCACAAAAAGCGCAGGAATTTAAGCCAGCAGCATTTTAACACACACATCCTGCGGAAGAACAATGTGCAAAAGAGCTTCATTATTTACAGTGCAACAAAACCAATTTGGAACACGCTCATTTATTTCACTCCTAACCAAGCAGAGCATACATTTAAATATGCAATGAGAACTTGAATGAATATTAATCCGCTCAAGACGCTTGTGTCAACATCATATGTACAATGACCCAAGCATTCAATGCATGCTCATTGGTCCATTTGGAAGGGGGAAAAGGGAGAAAGAAAAATGTAAAGAATTTAGGTTCAAGGGGCACCCCCCGTTCACCAGTGTTTATGATGGCAACGCCTTCAGAACGGCCTGTTCACCAGAGAAATAAAGAGTCATTTGGGGGGGCAAACAGGGGGCCCATACTTCAGAGGGGTAAACCACCATGAACTTTTTTTCCCCTTGGGAAACACCCCTAGTCTCACATCTCTCCCACACACACTAAAAAACAAAAACACAGACCTACATGCTGCCGTCACACTGTACTGCGTTTTTGTAGAAATACCCGTGTTATCTGAAAATTAAAAAATAAAAATAAAAATACGCTTGAGAATTCGCAAGTGACTCATCCAGCACAAAACAGCACTATTTTTTGGGAAAAGTCAACAGTTTAAATGTATTTCAGCAAATGTATTCAATGTTTATAATTTAAATAAATATGTAAATGTTCTAAACCTGTTCCAAAGTTGCAGCAAAAAATAAGCCCTGAAACCCGTCCCACAACTTGGGCAGCCATGCTGCAAAATGGCGCCAACTGATGATTTGAACTTTAAGCCAAGTCTCATCCACCTGTGCACGCTGCCTTGCAGATTCTGTAGTTAATGTATTCATCTTAGAGAGAGGGTTTCTGAAGCCTTATGTCCCAAATGTTATCAACAGACTAGGATTTCTCCTAAGAATCCTCTAGAATCTCTATTACTAGTTTCCTGAGCAGTAAGCGAACAAGAATCAGCTCTTACCAACACTGTAAATCCAAATCCACTGGCATAGCGCATTAGAAATTCTTATTTGAAGACATATCTCAATTAAACACATAAACACTCAGATTTATTGTGTTTATCTTAGGTTATTTAAAAGCCCTTGGGGTGTGAACGTGCTTGTGGTACCGAACACCAGTCCAAAACTGAGGTAAAGAGACTTCGATCCTTTTAACCAAAAAAAAAAAAAAAAAAAAAAAAAAAAAAAAAACACCGCACAGATGGTTCAAAATAGGGAAAGGGGGAGAGAAGACGACACGTTGGTAAGGGGTTAAAATGGGAGGGGCGCTCTTAAAGGCACAACGCACACTTAACTTTGCCATTTTCAGCATGCCTACGTGCAATGAGCATTTTTTTTTCCTCTTTGTCCCTCGTTCTCCATCTCGATCATTTTCCCTGTTCAAAACAATGGTCGTTTTGAGAAAATCGCTCTCCGTAACAGCAAAAAAAAAAAAAAAAAGGGAAGCCCACAAGGAAGTGCTGCTGAGCAAACCCTCCTCAATCCCCACCCCCTTCTCTCCTCTTCTCCTCGTATCTCCTCTCTTCTTTCCTCCTCTCCTCCCTCTTCCTGCTCAGGCAAGCCCTCAAGTAGGACGTCATATGACCGAACTGACAAGACTGCCTGCCTGGCTGCACGTTCTGCAGCCCTGCAAATGTGGGAATCAATCAAAAATGCATGCAGATTGAAAGACAGCCTGAGCAATACAGAGGGACAAAGAGAGGAAGGAAAGAAAGAGACAGAGCAAAAGTGCAAGCCAGGAAAAGAAAAGGGAAAAAGCTGCACGCAAGCAAGCACGCTGCTGAGAGAAAGAGAGAGGAAGAATGAGAACGAGGTTGCCTCGCGTGCAGCACCGTCAACGGCTTCTGAGAAACTGCACACAGGTGTTCCTGGCCCTCGATTGGTCGCACCTCCTTCTTCGTAAAAACCCCTCCCCCTGCCTTCTGTAGTACTACAATCACAAGCCGAGATGGAGAGAAAAGGACAGAGAGAAAAGGAGGGAGGGAGCCAGCGAGAGAACGAGTGAGGGAGAGGACAGAGCAGGCAAGTGTGGCTTCATACTGCCTGAGCATGCAATCGCAACACGCTCGTTTATTTACGCCGTGATTCGATTCAAAGCTGATGCTTTTTTTGGTTTTAGGTTTTTATCTTCTCCCCTTTTCTCTATGAATCCCCTTTGCAAAGGTCTGGTGAGACGTAGCTTCTTTAAATGCACGAATCCTTATTTAAAAGTTACTTATACAAAAATGCTGTTATTTCAACAATGCTGTAAGTGCCTGTGGGTTTTTAGTTCAGTCAAAGGGACCGAAGCATTTGATAGATACTGGGTGTATTACATTGTGTGTTTAGAAAAAAAATAAATACACACACACACACATACACACACACACACATTAAACAGGCTATTTGCAGCACTCCATAATTGCTAGACAGCAATTAGTCGTTCTTTAAAAAGATATTTTAGCACTAATCACAATGGATTTGACAGCAAACATGGGGAGTGGTAAATGGGGATTTCTAGCTTTCTCCAAAATTGAGCACTTGAAAGAAAAAAATAAAGACTGAACGGTCATAACACAGAGACAAAATCATCTCAACAGAGATAAACTACCAACACTACACACTCCTCAGCAGGTCTTCCCCTTCACTATTTGTGACCCTGGACCTCAAAACCAGTCTTGGGTAGCACGGGTGTATTTGTAGCAATAGCCAACAATACATTGTATGGGTCAAAATGATCAAATGTTCTTTTATGCCAAAAACCATTAACAATATTAAGATCATGATCCATGCAGATATTTTGTGAATTATCTACTGTATATATATTAATACTTAATTTTTTATTAGTAATATGCATTGCTAAAAACTTCACTTGGACAACTTTAAAAGGCGATTATCTCAATATTTAAATTTTTTGCACCCTCATATTCTACATTTTCAAATAGTTGTATCTCAAACAAATATTGTCCTATTCTAACAAACCATACATCAATGGAAAGCTTATTTATTCAGCTTTCATATTGTGTATAACTTTTAATTTACAAAAATTAACCTTATAACTGGTTTTGTGGTCTAGGGTCACATTTATCAATAAACCCACAGACAGTTTCACTTCAGTAACACATTTTTTCCCCCCTGTACTACTTACAAATACACACATACAGTCATACAGCGGCTACGTTATTTTAGACTTCTGTTTTCTGAAATAATTAATTTCAGTCATTTTCCAAAGTATTTCCTTTTTGCAATTTTAAATAAATATTTCTATTGCGGTTCTATACCAATGAGCTGCACCACACTGGTCTCTACTGCATTATTCAGTTCACAAAGAATTGCCACTGCCACTATTTATCCATATACATCTCTTGTCTGTTACAATTTTTTTTTTTTTTTTTTTTTTTTTTTGAGAGAGAGAAACAAAAACCATGTTGTGTTCTGGACCTTGATAGGTGCTTACAAGGGGAAGGGAGCACACAGAGTAGCATCTGGAAGAAGGGGGAAGGGCCATTGTTACACTTTTAACACCCGTTATTGTCATAAAGGTGTGGCTCTTCCCCTTGTCTCGAAATCTCTCCTGCCGAAGAACTTCAAAAGTGGCCCATCAAGCCATTGCAAATGGCCCCGTCAGACCAATGCAACATTACATAAAGCAGGGAGAAACTCAAGGCGTGAGACATGGAGCCGCCCACACAGCTCTATGCACAAAACATTATGGCTTACTCACTACACCCTCTATGGTTTTCACTGTATTCTTTGCACACATTTAACTTCAGTTTTACCAACAACTACTTTACATGCATACCTTTGAATACAAGTGAATAAAAATTAGCTACCGGTGGCCTTGATGTTTTGACAAGTTTATTTGTTTATACATCAAAAATACATTTCTTGTTTTACTTATAAGCATTACATAAGACAGACCCCATGTTTCCAAACGCAAGGGGTGTGCACAATACGAAAGGAGCTCTGCTCTGACCTTCCACCCCACCCCAAATCTTGTTACTCATCCTGCATTCACACTCCTCCAACTCAACAAATGAAACTTGAAGCATTTGAAATATTTATGCACAAAAAAATTATATATATCTGAATTGGTCAGAGTCACAATTCAAGCAGCACGTAAGCATACAACGTAACAAAGGGTCAAATCAACATATATGCTGACCTGGGGTTGTACGCTGCTTTTAAAGAGGCCAGCCCCACAAAGACGTTTATCAAAATGGCGACGAGTAACAGTTCCACTCTAATTAACATTTCTAATGCATTTTCCACAACTCTGGTTGTGTTTTGTGTGTGCGTGCGTGTGTTCTGGTTTCTTGGAATTTTCAAATCAAAAGAACCACACAGCGTCTCACCAGAGCAGACTATACGAATTCTAAAATTATCATACGCACACAGGCAGAAAAAAGTCCCTTAAGTATGAACGTAAATGGCAGAATATATGAGTTCATGGGCAAAACGTATTTTTAGCTAAACCACCTCACTATTGAGGATTAGTCTGCGGATTGGTAAACTGTTTACATTACGCTATCAAATGAATTTGTAAATATGCATTTGCACCCATTCATGTTAATGCCCCAGTGCTTTCAAATGGAGCCTTCGACAGAGGGCTACATTGTGCGCCATTTTCTCAATTGCTGACGTTGGTTACTCTTCACACTGATGGCGACCACGTGTCACCCTATCAGTGTAATGTTGGCCTCCCAACACTAATTAGTGATGTGCGATACCACTGGTTTCCTATCCGATCCGATACCAAGTAAAATCAAGGCGAGTATCGGCGATACCAATCCGATACCAATACTTTGCCCAAAAATTACTGTTTGGGAAATTAAAGTAACAAGTAGTGTACTTAAAAGTATCACTTTATACTGAATATGAGACATATTACGGGTTCTTCTTGTTTATTGATGAAGAATTATTATACAAAAAAAGAGCCTACTTACATATTTATTGACAGCATCTGAGCATGTATATCTTAAAACGCCTGCCTGAACATCTTAACATAAAACAATAAACCTTTCACACTTTTTGGTTTAGTGACATGTTAATCCAGTCCTCTTGAAGATTTTTAACCTTCTTTCAAAATTTCTCTCATTCACAGGTTTTTGTTTAGGAAGAACATATTAACAGTTTTTCCTTTGAGTCTGCTCAGTTTCTACATACAGTTTCCAATCTGCATACAGTTTCTATTTTATAAAAAATGCTGTGACTCAAACTGAAATGGCTAGTACAATACACAATTAGAGAAGTACCATAATAACTTCATAATTGCCAAAACCCACATTTTGAAATTTCTATTTAACCATCAGTCAAAACAAATGAGACGGAGAATAATACAACTGAGAATTATTCTATTGAATTATCTGTCTTCTTACCTATCAAATACTTTTCCTGGCAGACGTAATGTAAAGTCCAATGCAGCCTTGTCAAAGTAATTTAAATGATCTACTCTGCAGATAACCTTACCTAACTAAATCTGGGCCGGCTGACTTGATGTGCGATTATCTCAGGGACACATTTTACTCCAAGCTGAACTATTGCAGACATTTTGGTCATTTAATTATTTCATTACTTATTTCATAACCAAAGTTCTAAAACAAATTTGTTTATTTTAAACTTCGCTTGCGTTCACCCATATCCAATCCGCCGGACTGACAGCGTGACTGAACAGCATGTTCCAGCGCACTGAGTGGCTACTGGCTAGCGTGCTCTGCAGTTGTAAAGTGCCATATTATGCACATGACTTGGCAGGCGGAAGAACAAGTAGTTCTGACTAAATTGGCATTATTCAGATGAATTAGGGTAATTGTGGTTACTTTCCACTGTATTTCTATTTCCAATAAACTACATATTTGCTCAAAATTACTGAAATATCGATATTTTGATGAGATAATCGATTCTAGAACATACAAAGCTGGTATCGGAGATATCGATATTTTAGTATCGATCCGCACATCACTAACACTAATCACTTTATGCCATTGAGGTCTTTTTAAAACGTATATCTGATACAAAGAATCATTTTATGAAAAGTCCGCTTTATACATTTGGGGACGCGTTCTGCTTCTGCATCAGACATATGCAAAAATCCAAAAAAACAGCTATAGCATTCGTATAGTGAAATATCAAATATGCAAAGCATACGTTTTCTCACAAAAGGCCTGTCAGCAGTAAACAGGTTTATGGCTAAAGCGCGTAAACCATAACGCGCTGGTTCAACTGGTTAGAAAGCGGTGCAAAAAAAACAACGTAAATCTATAAATCACACCTACCACAGAATTATTCAAGCAGATATGAGACGTAGAATTTCACATATGAACTGCAAATTATTTATTTACGTCAATGAGCACACACTATCGTTTTACCATATAGATTCTCCACAGGATGCGACGTTTTAAAACACTTTACCGTCGTGTTACACCCTAGGTTAACAGGTGTAGCTCGAATGGTTGTGAAAAAAAGCATTTAGGGTGTAAAGAGGTAAGAAGGAGAGTTGAGTTGGGTGGGGACGAAGGGGAAGACCTTTTTGTTGCACAGAAACAGTCTAATACGCGCCATGCAAAGTCAACAGAAGAGAAATAAATATATTTCTGGAGATATTTCTCATTTTACGCATTAAAAGTTACACTCTCGTATTCACATTCACTCACAACGATCGTTATAAATACGGATGAGTGATAAATTAAACGTCAAACCTTTTAAACTGCACAGTTTGTGCAACATAGCCATATATATATAGGCTACGATTTGTTTCTCCAGCGCTGACCTGAAGCGGCGTTCCCTACAAAGTGTACCCTTTAAATATCCGTACAAAAGTACGAACTACGATGGTGTTCCAAAGTAATAGCAGCTTTTAAAACCACAGCGGGCTAGAAAACTAAATCTGTGTTGCATGAATTGTTTAAACGAATCAAGCACCGAGGCCTAGGCCTTGCAGTAGGCCAAGGCCTAATCAACAGGGAACCAGTGATTGAAATGACACGGAGAGCAGCATTTGTTACATGTTTGACAAATATGCACGCATATGCCTAAACTGGGGGACGAGTGCCATATAGCGCTGTAGTAGCTATGAATGTAACAGCACGTGGTGTAATACTACTAGCATATGCCACTTCAACATCCGTCACGTGAAGAGAAACAAAGAATATAGAGAGCTAGATTCTTCAAAAGTAGCAACAACTTAACTGTACAACCAAACAGACCCACAATTTAAGCACACAGCGAGATCCTGCTTACATAGTGCACATATTTGTACCACCGCCACGACATATATACACAGCTTTTATATACAGTAAGCAAACAATTGTTGAACGATTCAAAGAAAGCAAATACCTCTGCTTCTTAGGGACAGAATGTTCGACCTCAATTCGTTTGCCGTGAAGTTCCACTTTACCTGGAAAAAGGAAAGAAATCATTTTTTTGTTTTGTTTTTATTTTTTAACACCACTCACAAATGAGACCTCCAGGTTGCTTAAATGTCCCTCATAACTAAAACACAATAAATGTACCTCATGTGCTTCGTTATGTGAGGAGATTCTGTGTTTTTACAGTATAACTTGCTTCGCGAATGGCCTAAACGAGCTTTTGAGGTGTTGAGGTCGCAAGGGTGGGTGTTAATAAAAAGTAATTAAACTAAAAAAAATAATAATAGTTGGCTCTGGTTAAATGACAAAATGCTTAGGACGCTTTCAAGGTTCACTGCTCAGGGCTAACTTACACAGGCTATTTGCGTCAACTGTATGACAGAATCCATATGTGTAGGGTATTATTTATTGTTCGTGTCTAGTTGAGACCTAAGAGGCACATAACGATAAAAAGAACAGCTGAAGATGAATTAATCTTGACCGTGGATAGTTTTAACTGGATCCTTATCGGCATGGCGACCTTCGTGCTATATAGAGCACACGTCACATGCTACATATGTGGAGAAGCGAGGAGAGACATATTTTGTGGTCAGTGGGACAGATGCAATGCAACTGCATTGTTCAGGTCAGCATATGAGAATGCTACACGCTCGGATGTGTTAAAAGCAAGAGGGTATCTCTCACTATTGTGCCTGTTAACTCAATAGGGGCTTCACGAAACATGTTTCATTTTAGCTCCACTGGCCTATTAGCCAAAAGGGGGAGGGGTGAGACCTGATTCTATAGCTGTGCCCGGTAGGTTGGACTAAACCTAAAGACTGAGCTTAGGGGAACCACGTCCTACAGTTTACAATCAGTACGACGCTAAACGTACAGTTATTTCTTAAAGCAGAGCACACTGCACGTTTTAAACCTGTCAGAGCAAAGAAAGTAAAGTCGTGGCTGATGTGTGCATGAATGCTTTTAGTGTCTGTGCTCTTAAAAGTTCACTATCTCAGGCACCTTTGCACTGTAGAGCCTTACATTGCTCTGACTTCAATGGCAAACCGTAGAAACATTGATTCACGTCCACAATAACCCGAGTGTATTTTGCCAAACAGTACAATTTGACTTATAAACAAGCAAAACACTCACGAGAGGTTAACCAGGGTAAGTTACGAAAAAACCCGGCGAAGAAGCAAACCGGTAACCAAAGGCCCATTAAAATCAAGTTACTCACCAGAAAATGTTTCAATCGCTTTCATTGCCCATTGGTCGTCCGGGCAATCAACAAACGCATAGCCAGTTTTCATGAGAAACTGTCCAGAGTATGGAATCTTGTAATCTTCAAAGGTTTTAACCAAGTCTTCTGCGGTCACGTTTTCATTGAGATTTCCAATGTATAGCTTGTTCATCGTGAAAAGCTGTAACTGTCCCCCCCAAAAATAGAAATGAAAATAAAACTTTTCGGCAGAACGCTCTTAATTTTGAAAAAGGACTAAGACACCCGCAGATTACAAAATCATGTAGATGTCAGCCGGTTGGAATTAAAAACGGGGAGACAAACAAAAAAAATTAAACTGCAAGACAATCCAAAAAAAAAGGGGGAAAGTTTGACTAACAGTAACGTTGTAGTCTGTTTAAATCCTGCAGGCGAGTGGTAAATATTCTTCACTGTAGCAACCTTCGCGAATTCCCAGCGCGGTGTAGAAATGGTATCAGTTTGAATTAAGCTGATGTTTGTTACGATGGAATAGTAGCGAGTATATAGCGGGATCGGGAGAAATTATATCCTCTCGCTGCCCCTCAACCTAAAGCTGTACCCTGCACTGTCACACAGATCCTACCGCTTGGCGATGGCACCGCCTCTAAAACCGAGTCGAATTTACTAATTTTTTTTGTTTGCAAAGAAGAAACCACGTGGTCTCAGAGTAGCTGGAGAAGGGGCCGGTCCTCCGCTCTCTCTCGCGTGCGCGCTCTCTCTCTCTCTCTCTCAAGCTGTGCTTGGAAAGACAGGAACATTTTCTATACATTGCAGATTGCACCGTATATATGCTCTGCATGCACACAGATTCATACTAGCCCACACACGCGTTTCCTGTTTGTGTTTCTACATTTACAAGAATTTCAACGAGACAAAATTTACAGGACAAAAGGCCATTTAGAGTAATTATACATTTTAAGAGTCTTCGTGTAAATAGCAAAAACATATCTAAAACCCCTCTGCTTGGCTTATCCTCGCTCTTTTCGCATTCGCTTAGTCTGCAGCCTGACTCAAGTGGCTAAAGTTGATCACGAAACACGTATTTCCAATACTAAACCAATACCCTTTATGTAGCATTGTTAGCGGTGGGTCACGACCAGGGCGGTGAAGTAAAATATTTAATTAGGGTAGTTTTGCAACCAAAGTTTATGGCAAACATTTTTGAGGTGAAGTAAATACTAAGCAGTAACACACATACTCAATGCATGGTTTTTATTGAAACACTGTATCCTTTTTAATTCGGCTCTTGGGAACTTGGTCGTGCTGGTAACGCTCGATCCAGTTTTACTTTCACAGGTCAGCTCCAGCAGCAGAGTTCTCCGAGGCTTCCACAGAGATCTCGAAAGTTCTCCTGCTTACCTCCATGTTGCGCCAAACCGAGACACGAGAAGGTCCAACAACTGATTCAAAATGGGGGGGCGTTGAGACAGCAGGGCCTAGCGTCGGGGATACCGCCTACCAACAGGAAGTGAGCAACTGTTGCATTGCCTATTGTGTGTACACGCTGTGTATGATGTTTCATAGCGAGGATTTTTCAGCTACATACTCAGGGTATGAAGAATCCGACCTCAAATCCCCATTCAAATGAGTTGAACGCAAATCAGATGAGAATTTCAAGCGGTTACTTTTGTTACGTGGCTCTCAAATTGTACACGTGGCGGCAGTACCGGCTCTCTGTGAGAAAATGGCTTCCCGTCCATTACAGCAAGAGTGAGGAGTGATTCACGTCTTGCAAGAACTCTACCATAATGAAATATGTGTTGAACAAAACGCCATCTGAAACAAGCGCAAGTCCACATGAAACCCATTTCATTAGCTCCTTGAGCTTCTCGCATGTTTAAATCACACATGGCGGGATCCTTCAGTAACGAAGCGCCAAGGACGTCCTCATGCAAGAATGATTACGATGAGTTGACTAAAAAGGCGTAGTTGTGTACATACCTGAATTGTCTAACACGTCTGAAGTGATTAATATAAAGTATTCCCTGATGTACATAACGCGACTTCTATCGCGCAAGTGTAAATAAAGGCTGCTTTGGTGATTTCTCTCCTTATTTTAATACTCCTTCACCACAATTCATAAACGTACGCTCTTAGTTGTGCCTCAAGGCCATTCGTAGGTATTAAGGGTATTTGAATTCAACAGAGCATTCAGTTGCACACCATAGCTTTCACTGACATGCAGGTTAGATCTACTAACAACTAAAGAGGTCACTGATCTGATGGTCTATGCTTAAACACTTAAACACACTGTTGTTGTTTTTTGTAGTGGTCATACAAAGTTAGCTTTAAAGTTACTAGGTCAAATGCATGAGTAGCCTATATTCTATTTTTGGCAGTCGTCATCTTTTTTTGCATTGTGTGAGATATGAATTTCTTTTCATAGTCCTGGTACACTGTTGCAAGGGGGTGCACTTTGTGGTCATGTGAAGGAATTGGCATGTCAATACAACCCCCTGTGAGTTTAAGAGGGACTCTGAGATTTGAGATTGTGACCTGACCACACACTGTGAGGGGGATGAGGAATAGCTGGTGTGGGGGTAGGGCATCTCTTTTCTGGGTGAGGGGGACCACAGGCATGGAGCTCATCCAGGACAACAAGGAATTTAAGAGTTTGATGGTGCATCAGTGAAAAAAAATGTTTCTTTCTATTCCTCACAACTTGCTATGCTTATTATACTAATACATTTTTACTGATGCATCATACTTAAAAAGATTAACAAGTGCTTTGCTTTCCTTTACGTCATGTTGCGTTTAGCATGAAGGCTCTTGCTCGGAGGAACAAAGCGTGGTGGGAAGGAAGTTCTGAGAAGAAGCAAGAATGACTGTAAGAATAGTGTTTGTTTACAGTTTACATTCTCAGATGCATTCACTTGTAACTAAAAGTTACTTTGTGGAGAAAACAATGAACAGTGTAAAAAAAAAAAAAAGACACAAAGTTACAAAAACCTGTTTTGGTCTGGCCCCATAGTCCAGGGTTGTCTGATATGCTTCCATGCCTACGTATGTAATTGTAAGGCAAGGCTCTGCTGTAATTCTTAGGATCTTTTCAAACTGTTAATATTTGGAAAGCAACGTTTGCATACTAGAGACCAGAGGCAAGGTCAGTCTTAAACATGGAAATGGAAGACCTTAGCTGAAAAAAATCAGATAGTTAATCATTTTTTATGTAATCGGTGGATATGCATTTTTACATAGAAAAAAAGTGGAAAAAAAAGTTAATGATTTTTTTATTGATGATTTTTTGAGAACGAAAGTAGACATAACATTTTTTATATAGTCCAAATCTGATTAAAAAAAATGTTTTCTATCACTAGTTTGCATATTTGTCCAACCCACCAGAAGAAGGTCTAACAGTGCAAGAAGTAAAGAATTAATTTCTGGTTTCCATGAATGCTTCCATATTTGTTTTCTTGCTTCTTTTGTATCTTCCTGCTTGCATATAGGCAATTCTCATCATGGAAGGAAATACTAATAGATCTTTACAATCTTTATTAACTTTGTTATCAATTATCCATTAAATGTAGTAATAAATTGACTGAATCGGAAAATAAATAATCTTGATCATTAACCATTAATTGAATCTGACTAAGAACAATTGTAAATTAAATAATTAACTCTGAAAAAAATGCCACAAGTGTCTAATCACTTTTTGATATTGGATATTTAAGTAGCACTTCTTTAAATCAAACAGTTAAAAGGAGAATTGAATTAATTTAAAATATGAGTGATTTTATTTCGTTATCATGCACTTACAAATATAAAAACACGGATTTGAGTCATAGTTTGAGCAGTTATGCATGCTTTTGCCTGAACAAAAATAACAAATCAAATCTGATTAAAGTTTTCCAAGATAGAAATCTTTGAATCTCTTTCTAAATACCTTGGAATAAGAAATAATACATTTTCAATATAAAGACCATGCAAATTTTTAACCAATATTTTATTTATTTTAACAACCTGTTACATTTGTCTAATACAGCTTTTACACAGTTTGAAAGCAAATGATTGGACTATTTAAATACGGGCTAAGAGTGAAATAATTTCTGCCCTCTTGGAGGAAGTTGAGAATGATTGGCAGTTCCTTGTTATTTCCCATGATGCCACTCAAATGATGTGAGACCCCTTCTGCTGTCTTAGCAATAACACAATATAATCTGGGTTGGTAAAATCCTGTAAATCCAGCCCTATTAATCTAAGCAGTAAGCCACAATGAAGACCCAGTATGTTTAGTGTGTTGATTCCTGAAACAGTTTTGCTGCATACACATATAACTTTGTATTTTTTGAACAAACTGTTTCAAACAGTATTCTCTTTTATTTCTATTATATGTATAAACATATCTAAAAAAAAAATTCCAGTTTATCCCATCTAAATTATGTCTTTTAAAAAATAAATGTTTCTTAAAAAGCAAACCTGTTGATCCAAACTACAAAAAGACATGTGGGTTGATAAAATGTTTGGTTTAAATGCTGTGTGCAGATAAATAAATATAATTATTTACATTACACTACAAGCAGTGTTTTATTTCATATACATTTCCAATGATAAATAATTTGCATATTTGATATAACACAGCCTCTTCCAATAAAATAAGTTCCTCAAGCTTACCAATAAAATACGTTTTCAAATCTAACATAAATTGAAGTATGATCTAATCTCTAAATAATATAAGTCAATACAGTTTGATTAAATAAGAAGTTTACAAGTTAACAGTACAGCATATTTGAATTTTTTAGGAAGACAGTTATTTTCAACAAAAACAAAATAGTTAACAGCACAACATACAAGCAAATTTAATTATTATAAGTATGCAATTTAAACGCATAAAAATAAATAATTAGCACGAATTTAAAAAGTAAATCATGCAAGCTTTTTTAAAAAAAGAAAGTTTTGTTTACAAACTAAAGAAAAATGACTTTGACTTACAGATGTTTGATGTACAGTCATACAATAAGATAAAAGAAAATAAGACAAAACAAGACAAGATACATTAACAAGAAAGAAAGACAGAAAGAAAAGAGTACAGGAATGATCATTCAATGCGCACGGTATTGTTGAACTACCTGACTGATTCATATCAGCACTTCCTCTATTGTATTAAACTTCTCGATGATAATGCATTGAATATTCGATATCCGTTTTTCGAAGGACAAAAAAAAAAGTTTTTATGACCAGCAACTTGAAGCTAATATGCGTTTTCTCACAAAATGGAGAGGGAGGGTGTGTCCAATCAGAAAAGTGTATCGCCTCTAAACTGGTGACGTACATAACACACCCCCGCACGTACAATGTGAACAATTATACTCACCAGTTGTATTTCCCTCATCCGTATACACGATTTATATTTCACTTCACGCATATCTTAGTATATTCTTTTCTTCACAAATATTAGGTAGCACTACCGTACTGAGCGTCTGAACACAATAAGCAATTTTTATTCATTTAACCGTGTCAAAAGCGAGTGATTTACCCGTGGCGATGGATAGAGAGAGCGAGCTTTGGGAAAACAAGCTGTTGGTTGACTCTCATATCAAAGCTCGACAGTTGTATCGACAGCTCTCTGTATCAATTCTGCAAAAAACAAACGACATCTAACGCTCAAAACGAGATCAATAGCTGTAAGATATTAGTGTTTTAAGTATAGTGTGCCCACTAGGGCAATGACTTGCACGTGGCTGCTTCCACCAAGCGGGCATTTTGAGATAATGCATCTTTCGAAGAACTGAGACGCATAGAGAATTGTTTGTTCACTAAAAGTTCATTTTAAGTGCATATTATCATGTATTTCTTGCAGTTGTTTACATGTACCGCATGAAGCTGCATTAACCGAATTAAATTATGAGGCAAATAAGATCTAATATCAGCTTTCAAAGAGAACACAAAGCATTTTCATTCCATTCTGGGACGCAAATATCAAACGCCTGATAAAGATTGTAAATATCTTCGATTACAAACCACAATGAATTTCGTTCACTCGAAGCTTTTGCCTGATTGTTGTGACGTGAGATATAAAAACAGTGTAGTTTGCAGGCATTTTATTTATTATATGTAACTTCGATATGGCAGATTTGTTGCAACAGAGTTGCACTTGACTATGCTCAAAGTTGATGCAGGGTGTAATGATTTTATTTACTTGGTCAAATGCACAAATGCTACCTCACAAAGACATAGTTTTAACGATGTTCAATAGCCTACATTTATAGGGATTTTCAACGCGACAAAACTGAAAAATAACTCAACAAAGTGAAACGAAATATAGTGTTAGCGTTATGTCCTTAATTCGTATAGAATTTCCCCGAATAGCTACACATTAGATTCCCAATCTTTATCTCATTGCTTACACTGTTGTTTACTTTCAGCACGTTAAGAGCAAACAAATAACAAAGACTTAAAGACGCGTAAAATGGCACATTCAATCAAATATCGTGAAAGTTAAATAAAAGTTACATTAGATTATATCAACGTAACTTCAACACGACCAGTTAAATTGTTTAATGGTGTTCTACGAGTATAACGAGTTATTAAAGCGTTATAAAGCTGCAAAGTCAATCTGTTACAACAACCAAGATGTTTAGCTCTTTGTAATAATTGTATGAATTAAATAAACAGTTTGTTATAACGAAATACCAAAGTCAAATCGAATCTGAGTCAGTCAGACGACCGTTCTAAAGTGAATAATTTATCTGAGGAAATAAATCGTTTTGATAAATGAATAAAGTGAAACTCCAGTTGTTCAGAATGGTTCGTTTCCAGTTGATAACAATTCTGTAGTTCAGATAACGCATTCATATCACATGCCGGATTCTTTAAACCACAAAGCAGAAAGACCATAAAGAGACAACTTTCATCTGCTTAACATCTAACCTTTCCTCATGACTTCCTCTGATAACTTCATTTAAAACGGAACTTAAGCTGTTGGTGACTTAAATTCGTGGCTTCTTCGGTTTCTTTCCCTCTGCGGTGACTTTTGTTGTCATGTTCAACTTTTAGTTGCGTTATGCTGCATGGTCTTGTTGTTGTAGCCCCGATGGTTAGATAGGATAGATTTCTAGTGGTTTAAACTTACGCAGGATGGGTATAGTGACGTCACGAAACGTCAACTTTCACCGCCCCTCCCCTGAAATTCAAATGTTGTCATAGTTGTGCTATTGTTGTGAAAGAAAGCGAGTCAAGCGAGTCACAATTCATGAGGCAGTCATGTGACAAAAAGCCAAAGACGCTTGAATTTATGATACATGTGGGAAAATATATCATTCAAGATATGAAAGCATATGTGGCTATCCTTTTGAAGAGAAACGAATTTAAAACTGAATACTAGAAAGGCTGAAATGCAGCAACCAAACCTTGCTTCATTAGAACTAATAATCGTATAATATTTACAGGTGATCCCTAGCCTATAATAAAGAAATACAGTAGCCTACATTTATATCAGTTCCTATGTCACAATTATACACTTCCTGTGTTCAGGTATGTTCACTTTCAAGATGAATGTTTGAGAACGGTTTAACTGATTCACCTAAAAAAAAAAATTTGTTTCACATACCAGAACATGTTTGACCAAGAAACACTGAAAAAAAAAGAGTGAAGGGAAAGTACATTTAAAGGTTAGTATCATTTTAGTATCATTTTGTGGTCACTGTTATTTTTTAAAGTTTTTAAGTGTGGGATGTTACATGAAGATGTTTAACTACAGTGGTTCTAGAGTTAAACATTTCCACCAAGACCCTTTCAATCTTTGTCAAGTAGTTTGTCAATGATCTTACACTCTCAAAAAAGGTACAAACTTCTACTACAGAAGTACATCTTTGTACCTTTTTTGCCCCTAAAGGTACATACACTCTTAAAAATAAAGGTGTTTCACGATGCCATAGTGGAACCTTTTTGTCTAAATGGTTCTATAAAAAACCTTCTATAGTTTTACAAAAGGTTCTTTGAGGCGAAAGAAGCTTCTTCAGATTATGAAATGGTAAGAAAGAGATGACTGAATGGTTTTTTGTGGAACCAAAAATGGTTCTTCTATGGCATCGCTGTGAAGAACCTTTTAAAGCACTTTTATTTTTAAGAGTGTTTTAGTACTTTAAAAGTACATATTAGTACCTATAGTGTACATATTATTATTTAAACATTTATTTTTAATGGTCTTATGTTCACATAACTACTCCAAAAGGTTTACAAAGAGAAATTGCCTCTATAAGCACATCTAACAATTTAAAAAATCAGTTAAAAACAGTAAAAAAAAAAAGAATCCTCTGCCAGTTTCATTCCAGGCTATCACAGTGATTAACAGGGTATTTCTTTCTTTATCTTTCTTTATACAACCCCTGGCAAAAAATTATGGAATCACCACACTTAGATGTTGTTCACCCAATGGTCTTACTTCATAAATAAACGAATCACAGATATGACACAGAACAAAGTTTTGTTTATTAATTAAATCAAACAAATGAGATTAAACTCTTTTAATTAATGGAAAATTACTTTTCATATCAAGTACAGGAACAAAATATGGAATCATTCAATGTTGAGGAAAAAAATATGGAATCATCAGCAAAAACAATTAGTACTTTGTTGCTCCTTCTCTGGCATTTATGACAGCTTGAATTCTTTATTCTTCATCAAGCTGGCTCCAACTTTCTTGAATAGCGGTTGACAGATCAGCTTTGCAAGATGGAGCCTTCATGGACCAGTTTTTTTCAATTTCCACCATACATTTTTAATCGGATTGAGATCCGGACTGTGTGCTGGCAGTGTCATTGAGTTGATGTGCCTTTTCTGAAGAAAAGCTTTAACTCTTTTTGCTTTGTGGCGAGGTGCATTATCATACTAACACTTCATCACCAAACTTATTTTCTATTGATGAAATGAGAAAAGTGTCCAAAGTTGTAGTGTAAACCTGTGAATTGACTGTTGATGTAAAAGGATTGCCATTTTCTCCTGGTCTTTTACCTGACATGCATCCCCATAATATAAATGAGTTTGGAAATTGTTTTCTTCAGGCAGTCATCTTTAGAATGGCACAGGACAAAAGTTCCAGCATCATCTTCTTGTCCATTGCAGATTTGTGAATCATCACTGAATATCACTTCATTAAATCATCCACACCCCATGACTTCTTCTCTTTAGCCCACTCTAATTTTGTTTTCTTTTGTTTATGTGTTAGTACTGGTTTTCATTTGGCCTTTCTATATGTAAATCTCATTTCATTCAGCCGGTTTCTTACAGTTATGTCACACACATCGACTCCTTTTTCCACCAATTTGTTCTACAATTGTTTTATTGTGCATTTTCTATTTTCAAGGCAAATTGTTTTGAGTTTTCTATCTTGACACTTTGATGTCTTCCTTGATCTGCCTGTATGTTTTCCTTTTATAATCTTTCCATTTTGTTTATACTTACACCAAATTTTAAAAACAGCTGACTTGGAAGATCCAACTTCTTTCGCCACATTCCATGATGGATTTCCATCTTGAAGAAGTTTTATAATCCTTTCCATCATTTCAACTGACAGCTTTCTTGTTGGCGACATGCTTCCTTACAATTCGCCAAGTTCAACAGCTCGTTAAAGTCTGTAAGTACTCTCTTTTAACTGCTGGCTAATTAGCATTTTAGATATGTTTAGATATTTGTTTCAGAAATACTAATTACAAGCTGATTCAATACGTTTTTCCCTTAACATTGAATGATTCCATAATTTTTTCCTCTACTTTATATGAAAATAGTTTTCCATTAATTCAACAATTTTAATTTCAGCTGTTTGATGTATGTTTTACATAACCAGTGTGATGAATAATTAAACAAAACTTGTTTTGTGTCATATCTGTGATTGATTGATTTGTTATAAAGTAAAAAAAAAAAAATGGGTGAACAGCGTCTAATTGCAGTGATTCCATAATTTTTGAAGGGGTTGTAGTTGGCTCAATATCTGTGGTTGCAAAAGCTACACACTACTGCCCCCTAATGACAGTTCCACAATGTTTCAGAAGTCTAAAAGCTTTATCAACGCACATGAATTGTACTTCATTAAAAGAGCTTATTTCACGGATAAGTGTATATTATGGTTCGACTGTGTCAGATTAATGAACGTTTGCTGCTTTTGGTTTTTATTATTATTATTATTATTATTTTGTAGTGTTCTCTGAGGTCCACTTATTATGTTAGCATGATTTTTACATACAAAACATCATAGTTCAGAAGTAAAAGGCTATTTTCTGTTCTGTTTTGACCGCTTTCACCAGAACTCTCTGTTTGAATAACGTAACGGTCGGAAATAAACACTGCTATGATTGGCTAACAGTTTGACAGCTTCACAGATGGACTCTGCTGTGATTAATGTTAAAAGCACATGAATAGGCTACTCAGTACATATCAAACGATCTGTAATAACAGACAAAGCAATAGTGATACGTAATACAAACAGTTACTCACACTTGCGTGGTGCGAAATTACTGTGGATCCAATATATTCAGCAAAATCCCGTGTTGAATTGCACCTTGTTTGTAAACAATCCGCGATTAAAAAATAAAGTGAACAAAGAAACAAGTTCTTACTGACTCGTTCTGAAACTGAAAGTTTATCAAATAAAGTTTATCGTTTGGTTTCTGTGTTATTTACGCTACCTGCGCCAATCGGCGGGCGGGGCTAAACAGGCAGTGACGTACAGCAGACGTTGATCTTCTTCTGTGGAGGAGGTGTTTAGCCACAGTATTACGTCATAAAGTGGAACTAACTTCAAGCTGTTTTTAAAGGGGTCATCGGATGCAAAACTAACTTTTACATGTTGTTTGAACATTGATGTGTTTTGGCAGTTTGTGTACACACAACCTCCCTACAATGATAAAAATCCACCCAGTGGTATTTTTTAATCTTTAAAAGTAATATCCCCTTTTTAAAATCAGATAATTCTCAGCTTCTTGTCATTGTGACGAAACACAGTTGATTGACATGAACGTTTTACCTTAGCCCCGCCCTCACCGAGCTGCAACACTCCGACTTCGACTGCTATTGTGTGACTCAGGTGCAGAGGAAGACTCTGATTGAGCGACTGAGGTCTTCTGTTGTTGGATGTAATAATGAACATAGCAGTAGTTTAATTTTTAAAAGGAAAACACCGATCCCTATCTACACATGCATCTATGTTTGTGTGAATCATTCCTGATGCAGCTTCATCCACAGCAGAAGTGAGTAGAAGGCTTTTTTTATGCATCTTTGCAAATGGAATTTCTTAATAATGTGCTTGTTGGCAAGTTTTGCGCTAAATGCAGCTAAATGTGGCTAAAGTAAACATTACAGGTGGTAACCAGTGGCGATTTCTTTAAGACTGCAAGGGAAGCTCAGCTTCCCCTATAATGTCACAAAATTAATGGTCAAATTACGTACTATTGTATTAACATTTTATTGACTAAAAATGCATTAGAAAACGTTCATCTCAAAGACGGGTTCGTTCAGAATCAGTTAGACATAGCAGGTCGGCTGACTTGATTTTCTTCTCATACATTCCCGTAGCGTCACAGTGCATTTCCCCATTGAAGCCCAGCGTCCATTGACTTCAATGGGGCTGCTTTGAACGTTTTTTTTCAGTGCTTTGAAACTAGACGGTCATTGGATAAACGCTGCGATTATGTCCCGCCCACGGACGCCCAGCGTCTCTGGGGGTGAATGAGGAGTGGGCTGGCCTGGACGCTGAGCTTCTGCGTGATGATTGGAAGGTCTGTCGAAAGATTGCATCTCCTTTTGACTGACAGCGATTTTGTACTATAAGGAATCGCTGAAGCTATTCGCGCTCAGTCCCATCGTGGATTTCTCAAGTTCAGTCGAAATAAATACTGCTGCAACCTATTTCTTTATATTTGCTTGGCGAAATTGCTTGATTTTCATCACACATTTCACACAATTATACACCACATTCCTTGTTTCACTTTTACAGAGTTTAATTTTTTTTTTTAGATCGTTCATTCATTCATTAATATAGTAGGCTAGGCTAGCGTCTTGGGTGAAACTGCACACGAAAAGACGCCTAGTTGGTACGACAGGGTCACAGACCATTTTCTTGAAAAGGAACGTAGGGCAGAATTTACTTTTAAATAAATAGACAATTTTATGATGTAGGCCGAAAATGAGCTTCCCCTATTTGACAGACCAGTAGCCGCCACTGGTGGTAACCCCTCAGCAGAGAGGGGCGGGGCGAGCAGAGCTCATTTGCATTTAAAGGGCCCATGCCTAAAATGAGCTGATATTTTGCAGAGCTGATTTTGACAAGGTAAAATCGTGTTTTTTACACTACTATTGAGATTTTTTAATCTAAGTATATTAGAGACTTTTCATTAAGTCCCTAAAGAATCATATGAACTTGTGGAAAATGGGCATCCAACG
Source organism: Garra rufa (assembly GCF_049309525.1). Classification (NCBI taxonomy): domain Eukaryota; kingdom Metazoa; phylum Chordata; class Actinopteri; order Cypriniformes; family Cyprinidae; genus Garra; species Garra rufa. The sequence continues at coordinate 50,740,496 of NC_133361.1, forward strand.
ACACCTTTAAACTAGAAAGTTTTGAGGTCTGAAACTTTGTTTTTATAGCACAATGACCTCTTATGTCGTAACATAAAGGGAATTTTTATTTCTGTTCATGACTCCTTTTCAAAGTAACACACAAAATATTTTTGTGCCTTGAAACTAAAATCTAAATGTGTTTTATGTTGATCTAATGTGCATAAAACAGTGAAACTCATGACATTACAATTTAAAAAAAAAAATCAGTTTCCAAAAGTTTCCAAATCAGTCACAGTCCGAAATGTTTTAGAAATATATGAACTGTATTATCAAATACATGCTTTTTAATGGTTTTGACAAGCAAATGAAACTTTTAAAAAAATGAGTAACTTATATAATTCAGAAATCTTTACAATTTTGCACCCCCCAATTTTGGGGGTGAAAACTTTTTGAATTTGAAAATCAGGGTAAATTTAACTTATTTTGTCTTCTGGGAAACATGTACGAATTTTCTGTAGCTTCTGAATTGCAGTACTAAATAAAAAATATGACATTTAGGCAAAATAAGAAAAAAAGTACTCATCCTCATTCAAAAGTTTACACCCCCGGCTCTTAATGCATCATTTTTCCTTCTGAAGCATCAGTGAGCGTTTGAACCTCCTGTAATAGTTGATGAGTTTTGATTGTCCTTTAAAACCACTAGGAAAAAAAAAATCAACTAGGGACTTAGCTTATGGAAAAAATAAATAATAAAAAACATGCAAACTTTATCATATTATGTGTTTAATATGGAAATATACACTCCCATTGCCCGTGCAATTTTTAATAATCAAAATAGTAAGTTGAGAAAAATGAAACCAAAGAGAGGCACAAGTAATCAGAATCAGATTTATATATATTTTCTTATTACAGTTGCAACTGATTGATACATTAATTAATTACATAATTCATTCTCATTTTGCTAACAAGGGAGAAGCATTAGTACATCACAAAGTCAAACTCATAGTCAGGGAACTGTTTCCTGTTGCAGGGCGCTCTAGAAGAGAAACACAGACTTAAGAGTCAAATTGTTCATTCAAAACAAACACTCAAGCAACCTAACAGTGTTGTCTTATCAAAATATGATGTCCTAGACCAGAATATATTCTCTCTCGCTTAAGAGAAATCATCAAAATGCTAGCACATGCAAAAACCATAGAACTGTACTTGGGCCCATCAGAGAATGTTGTGTGGTTCACTTAATAGAAGACTATATGCAATCCGCTTGCTCATGAATAAAATGCATTATAATTGTACATGTATACAAAATACTAAAGGCTGCCAGTTTGCCTGTGTTTAGCATGCTGTGGAAAACTATATGCCTGCTATTTAAAGGGATGGATTGCAATAGATTTTTGCTAAATATTTAGGAGCATAGATCGTCATGAACCACAGTGTCAAGTAACGGTTGAATATTATCCCATTCCTTCATCCTGTTGCATATGAGGACACCAGTGGCCACAGTATCCCCGGTAAAGAGAGCGACATTTGTAGCAGTATCGTGGGACACTTTGAGCAGAGGCTGGAGTGGAATTGCGGTCTAAGCATTATGAGTAAAATATCAAAGAAAAGTGAGCAAAAGTAAGTTTCTAGCGTGTTGAAAATTCAGGGTTATTCCCAGAACAATAACAGAACAGATGTCTCATTTGACACTCAACAGCTTGACAATTAGAGACAGATTGAAGTTCACCAAACGAAACTGTATTTCCAACAAGTCGACGACACTCAAATGGCAACCGTTCCCATAAGTGCTCGGCTGGCTGCTGATACTTTCACCAGTTCAATAGCATTTTAAGAACATTGGACATTAAAATAAAACTTCTCTATGAACAATTATATATATATATATATATATATATATACACACACATTTGAAGTTGCATCCGTTTGGTTTGCTCTTAAAGTGTGGTATTCAATTCTCAATTTGTGATCATATTCATTTTTAAACTATTTTATGAGTGAGCTTTTAGAAATAGAGGAACAAAAGACCAGGAAACTCACAAGCGAAGTGTGAAATGTGTATTTGCAAGTAAACCGGTTCGTTTTAAGAGTGATTTTATTTTCATTATTAATTATTTGTCTTAGTATGACTTGTTTTTTTTTTCTGTCAACTCTACACTGGATGCAGGAAGGGACAGAGAAACACAGACTCAAACGGTCAAGGCTGTGATGACCTGCTGAGGAGGAGTTGATGTATACATCTTTGTCACTTACAAATGTACACACGCACACATATCTATACACCTCATTCCCCCTTCTGACTAAACCTCTTCTCCATTAGGGGAAAACAAACAAACAAACAAACAAACAGAAAAACAAAAAAAGCAGTCATTGGCCAACACACAAGGAGCAAGAGGAAAATTATGAACCAATTGAGTGGGACAGAAACTCTGTCCTCTGTCAGTAGAATCTCAGCTCTCCTTGCATCTGTGCTCGCTTGAGAGGAGTCCCGAGCTGCAGGTAAAGGGAAACTATCTAACCTTGCTCGCACTCTAAGGCTGTGAGCTGCCCTGACTGTCCGGGTCAGTGCCGGAAGAGCTGGTGTCCGAGTCGGAGTCGCCATTGTTGTCTTCTGGCGGGCACTTTTCCCGCAATCGCCTCTGGATGGCTCTGAGACGGGTCAACAGACCCTGGTAGTCAAAACGACCCCTCTTCTCTCCAAACGGATCCTGCAAGAAATATAACAAAATTAGTGCAGTCAAAATTAGCCGATAGCCTTGTGGGCAGCACACCGACATACAGCGCTGTTGTGCTCCGGGCGTCCCGTGTTCGAATCCCGACTCGAGGACCTTTCCCAATCCCGCCCTCTATCTCTCTCCCACTTCGCTTCCTGTCATTACTGATCTGTCCTATCAATAAAGGCAAAAATGCCCAAAATAAATCTTTATAAAAAAAAAATAAAAAAATTAGCATGTTAGAGGAACACTCCACTTTTTTTGGAAATAGGCTCATTCTCCAACTCCCCCCGAGTTAATAAGTTGATTTTTACCGTTTTGAAATCCATTCAGCCGTTCTCCTGTTCTGGCGATTTCACTTTTAGCATAGCTTAGCATAGATCATTGAATCCTGTTAGACCAATAGCATCGCGTTCAAATATAACCAATGAGTTTCGGTATTTGTCCTATTTAAAACTTGACTCTTCTGTAGTTATATCGTGTACTAAGACCGGTGGAAATGCAAAGCTGCAAGTTTCTAGGCTGATAAGATTAGGAACTACACTTCCATTCCGGCGTAATAGTCAAGGAAGTTTGCTGCCGTAATAAGGCTGAAGCAGGAGCAGTAATACCACGCAGCACATGTGCAAATGCTAAACTAGCTGGGAACTCATTTCTGATGATACTCCGCCTGCTTCGGCCATATTACGGTTTTCCTCGGCTGTGATCGTTTAGAGCCCTTTGAAGCTGCATTTTGCAAGTTCAAACTCGGGGGCACCATAGAAGTCCATTATATGGCGAGAAATCCTGAAATGTTTTCCTCAAAAAAACAATTTCCTTACGACTGAAGAAAGACATGAACATCTTGGATGAGAAGGCGGTGAGCACATTATCTGTACATTTTTGTTCTGAAAGTGAACTAATCCTTTAATACATTTAAAATAGAAAACAACTGTTTTATTTTGTAATAATATTGTGGTTTTTACTGTATTTTTGATAATCGCAGTCTGGGTGAGCCTAAGAAACTTCTTTAGAAATAAAATCAAATTCAACACAGTTTGAACAACAGCTCCACTTAACCATGCGTGACATGACTACAAAATGTCTGAACACTGATTCATAGCGTGACTCGAGGACAATAACAACTTTGGAAATCCCACAGAAATGGCTGCTGGGGAATAGAGGCTGTGCTGAGTGATTCAGCTGAACTTTTTACTAGGAGGTGTGGTAGTACATCAGATTCTTTGTTCCTTCTGCTTTTTTGTTAATGCTGACATGAATGAGTCACTGCAGCGAATAGGAATGTTTGTAATGTCACAATGCAAACATTTGCATAAGGCTGTATTTCTAATGTTATGATGACAATCGAAATGACAAGCCATAAAGTGCAATGGTGAATGTAGCAAAGTGTGTTTGCAAACAGTCATTACCTGCATGTTCTGCCCTTGGAGATGCAGGCGTTCTTTGCAGACCCCCTCATAGAAATCATAGTACTCCAGGAAGGATTTCTCCATCACGCTCCTAGGAACACAAAAACAATGCTCTTTTTTATGCCTCATTTTTATGCCCAAAATCATTGGGATATTAAGTAAAGACCATGTTCCATGAAGATATTTTGTACATTTCCTACCGTAAATATATCAAACTTAATTTTTGATTAGTAATATGCATTGCTAAGAACTTAATTTAGACAACTGTACAGGTGATTTTCTCAATATTTAGTTTTTTTGCACCCTCAGATTGCAGAATTTTAAATAGTTGTATCTCGACCAAATATTGTCATATCCTAACAAACCATACATCAATAAAAGCTTATTTATTCAGCTTTCAGATTATGTATAAACCTCAGTTTCAAAAATTTACCCTCATGACTGTGGTTGAGGGACACAAGTAGTAATTAGTGATGCACTGAAATGATTTTTTTTCATTAAAACCAAAATCTAAGTTTTCATTTAGCCAAACACCCGAAACAGAAAACAAATAATTATTCAAATGTATTTAATAACAAACACTCATATGTTGTGCAAACATTTTAACCATACATAAGGGAGTTTTTATACCATCTTTTTAATATCAGAATTATGTTTCTACTCCAAATAGTTGTAGAAATATAAACATCCAAATTGTGGCTGTAATGAAAACTTGTTTTCTTGACAGATGTATTCAAACGTACATTAAGTAATAAAGACAAGTTGAGTAAAGATATACTGAATATGTAATGTAATGCATTTGTATTCATCAAAATGCTCCTTTCTAGAGTTATTTTTTTCTAGTTGACTAACCAGTTTATGGATATTTAATGTCTTTCCTTTCTGTTTTACGGACATTTTACCACTGTGTGCATAATTATTTGGCAAGTTGATATTCTGGTCGTATTTTTTTACCAAGCACATTTTACCAATCCCAAACCACATCAATCCTAACAACTATTAATTTTGTATTTAATCATTTGTATGTGATATATAATTGTCCATGAAGGCTGAAAGTGAAAAACTACTTATAATTATTAGGCACATTTTCTTTTACAGATAAAATGAGCCAAAAAAGAGATTTAACTCAGACTGAAAAGTCAAAAACTATTGAATGCCCATGAGAAGGATGCAATACTAATGCAATACTGGAATTTGCAAAGTTAAGGCAAGACCACTGGACAGCGAAATGCTTGTTGGGTCAGCACGGTCAGACAAAACAGGTGAAATAATTCAGAATTAAGGTGAAGAATTAGGTGTAAAAACCATCAGGAACCATTTAGTCTCCAGCGGCACCATTTTCTAGAACTGCAACCTACCTGAAGTCTCCAGAAGTGCAATGTGTCAGGTTCTCAGAGAGTTTGCTTGGGTAAAAAAATCCTAAAGAATGACTTTCACTTCATAAGAATAACACACTGAAGTCTTGTGAACTACAGGAGGGCTGTTTTTTTTTTATAGGCTTTATAGACAGATAAGTTGAGAGTGACTCTTGAAGGACCAGCACCAAATTATCTTGCAGCTCTCTTTCAAGAATTTATCTTCAAGACTGGCAGTAAGTTTTAGGAACTCATTTTAGTCCATCTCTGCAAGACAAACATTTCAAGATAGGAGACTAAAACTGAAGTCCCAAAAATAATACTGCCAGGTACTGGAGGATAAACTCTCAAAAGATTGCTACAAGAGGATGTGGTGCTGGTCCTTCAGGAGTCACTCTCAACTCATCTGCCTATAAAGCCTATAAAAAAACAGTTTCCATGTATTTTACAACACTTTAGCATGTTATTCTTCTTAAGTGAGGATTTTTGTTTTTTTAGGATTTTTTTTTACCAAAGTATTTGAGAACCTGACACTTCTGGAGACTCCAGGTAGGTTGCAGTTCTGGGAAATGGTGGCATTGAAGACTAAATGGTTCCTGATGGTTCCACACCTAATTCTTCAACTTAACCAGTTAACGTGTCTTTTCTTCTCGCTGTGCTGATCCAACGAGCATTTCAATGTCCAATGGACATGCCTTAACTATTGCATTAGTACTGCATCCTTCTCATGGGCATTTAATAATTTTGGACTTTTCAGTCTGAGTTAAAGGAACACTCCACTTTTTTTGGAAATAGACTCATTCTCCAACTCCCCCCCGAGTTAATAAGTTGGGTTTCACGGTTTTGAAATCCATTCAGCCGTTCTCCTGTTCTGGCGATATCACTTTTAGCATAGCTTAGCATAGATCATTGAATCCTACTAGACCAGTAGCATCACGTTCAAAAATGACCAACGAGTTTTCATATTTGTCCTATTTAAAACTTGACTCTTCTGTAGTTATATCGTGTACTAAGACCGGTGGAAATGCAAAGCTGCGAGTTTCTAGGCTGATAAGATTAGGAACTACACTCCCATTCCGGCGTAATAGTCAAGGAAGTTTGTTGCCGTAATATGGCCGAAGCAGGCGGAGTATTATCAGAAATGAGTTCCCAGCTAGTTTAGCATTTGCACATGTGCAGCGTGGTATTACTGCTCCTGCTTCAGCCATATTACGGCAGCAAACTTCCTTGACTATTACGCCGGAATAGGAGTGTAGTTCCTAATCTTATCAGCCTAGAAAATTGAAGCTTTGCATTTCCACCGGTCTTAGCACACGATATAACTACAGAAGAGTCAAGTTTTAAATAGGACAAATATGGAAACTCGTTGGTCATTTTTGAACGTGATGCTATTGGTCTAATAGGATTCAATGATCTATGCTAAGCTATGCTAAAAGTGATATCGCCAGAACAGGAGAACGGCTGAATGGATTTCAAAACGGTAAAAATCAACTTATTAACTCGGGGGGGAGTTGGAGAATGAGCCTATTTCCAAAAAAAGTGGAGTGTTCCTTTAAATCTCTTTTTGGCTCATCTTATCTATAAAAGAAAACTGTAATCTGTAATAATTCTGCACACCTGAATATAAGGGGTTTTTCACTTCCAGCCTTCATGGACAATTATATTTAACTATATATAATAATTAAATACAAAATAATTAGTAGTTATTAAGACTGATGTGGTTTGGAATTTGTACAATGTGCCTGGAAAACTATATGACCAGAATATCAACTTTGTAAATATTGTACTGTTCCCTATAACATCTGATGTTCATTAATGTTAATGTTGTGCTAGTACAGCAGAAGATATGATCGTTTCATGTGAAATGAGTAATCAATGTTGTTAGACCACATTGTGAGCACAAAATAGACACTAACACACTGAGAACTGTGTCAAACCACCGAAACTGAAAAATCAGTTTCGGCGGAAAATGACTTGTTGCCAAACTACCAGTGCATCACTAATATGTGACCCTGGACCACAAAACCAGTCTTAAGTCGCTGGGGTTTGTTTGTAGCAATAGCCAAAAATACATTGCATGGGTCAAAATTTTTGATTTTTCTTTTATGCCAAAAATCATTGAGAAATTAAGTAAAGTTCATGTTCCATGAAGATTTTTTGTAAAATTCCTACTGTAAACATATCAAAATGTAATTTTTGATTAGTAATATGCATTGTTAAGAACCTAATTTGGACAACTTTCAAGGTGATTTTCTCAGTCTTTTTGATTTTTTTGCATCCTCAGATTTCTGATTTCAAATAGATGTATCTCGGCCAAATATTGTCCGATCCTAACAAACCATACATCAATAGAAAGCTTATTTATTGAGCTTTCATATGATGTATAAATCTCAGTTTTGTCAAATTTAACCTTATGACTGGTTTTGTGGTCCAGGGTCACATATTAACACTTACTATACAAGCCCTTTAAAATTAACCATGATTATGCAAAATGTTTGATGGATAATCACTTACCACAAGGCCTCAGGACATGGCACTTTGCCCTCTAGCATATCGCACACTGCAACTCGCATGGTCTCGTGGCGGATACACTCGTTATAGTTTTTGCTGTCACCTGGATGCCTTTCCTAGCAAACAGAAGACAATGCAGAATCAACTATAGCATTCACTGTGAGCAAAATAAATGACAGATTATAAGATGACCGGATAAAGGCTTAAGATACTAAGAATGCATTGTGGGAGCTCTAGTACCTGCTCAAAGCCCGGCTCATTGTGGTAAGGGTTCTCTGTCATTAGGGACTGTATGGATATGAGAACAGAGGAGATGCTCTGGGCAGGACTCCATGCTGGACCAGTCCAAGTGCTGTGAAAAGAAACAGCAATCAAAATCAGGATCGGAATAAAGGTCTGTTCACAACAAGAATGACATTATAACATTATAGATGTGGTGTGGACTTACCTACTCTCATAAAATTGGATTGAATATCCAAACTTTATAGTTATTGTCCTTGGCCTTAATTTTGGAACTAAAAGTGGTCAAGTAAAATATATTTGGGAATCCACCCACAAAAAAAAAAGATATCATTCTTACCCAAGGATGCTGAGGCAAACTTTGCCGTTGCGGTAGAAGTTGGGGTTGAAACGAACAGTGTTGTGCCCGGTAGTGATTAGTTTGACGCGTGGAGGGTGGATGGGATAGTCAGGAGGGCAGCGGAACAGGAAGAGGAAGAAGCCACCCTCATATGGTGTGTCAAAGGGGCCGGTGATGAGGGCGTGAATCTGTGGAGACACGAGAAGAAATTACTTATTCTAAGCCACTACCCAACAAGCAATAGTCGTCATTTCACCATCTGGGTTACCTATAAACCTGATATAGTCCGGCTATGCGTAACCCACTTCCAGCCCAAATAACCTTGAATTTGGTTGCATGCCATTTTTTTGGCAAAATAACTAGTTAGATGTATGATATTCCATCCTGTAAGCAAACTCAGCAACGTTTACAAGGTTTTATGGTTTAATTTTTAATTTTTTTTTAATTGATGACTAGTCTAATATTAGGATATGTTTAGACGTCTATTAAATTTTCACTGACAGCCCAAATACAAACTTGTTTTAGCCTAGACGTCTGGGCTGTGTTTTCACAGCTAATAGATGTCTTTTAGACCAAAAATTGCTTGCTGGGTATAGAGAGAATAACCAAAGACATTCATTCACTACAACAATTTCCATGACTTTTTACATTTTCAAATACTCTTACAGCATTTGGTAATTTAGGTTATTGTTAAAGAGATCACCCTCTTGTCGTTGCAATCCATAAGACCTTCGTTCATCTTTGGAGCACAAATTAGCATATTTTTGATGAAATCAGAGCTCCCTGACCCTCCATAGACAGCATAGAAAGCTCTCGGATTTCATCAAAAATATCTTAATTTGTGTTATGAAGACAAATTAAGGTCTTACAGGTTTGGAAATACATGAGGCTGAGTAATTAATGACAGAATTTTCATTTTTGGGTAAACTATCTCTTTAATTTTATACCATCATATACTATTTGTTCATTGTTAATTCATGATTGTATATAAAATGTTAAAAACATGTCAATACAAAATGCAAAAAACTAATGATTACACTACCATTTAAGTCTGGGGTCAGTTTAATATTTTAATGTTTTTTTAAAAAAAAGTGTCTCTTCTTTGATCAAACATACAGTAAAAACAGTAATACTGTAAAATATTATTACAACTTATAATAACTATTTTCTAGTTTAATATACTGTGAAATTATTCATATGACGCAAAAATCTATTTACAGCAGCCATTACTCCAGTTTTGAGTGTCACATGATCCTTTAGAAATCATTCTAATATGCTGATTTGGTGCTTAGGAAACAACATTTTTCAGAATACTTTGATGAACTGAAAGTCCAAGAGAATTGCATTTATTTGAAATATATATTTTTGCAAAAGTGTAAAAATCTTCACTGTCACTTTTGATCACTTTAATGCATCCTAGCTGAATAAAACTATTCATTTCTTTCAAAAATAATAAAAAATGTACTAATCCCAAACTTTAGCAGTGTGTATTTTGAAACTAACAATAATCTACAATGATAGATGCTGTAAAAGTATTATTCATTGTTAGTTCATAAAACCTAATACTGTGCACATGCAATTATTGCCTTCAGTGTTTAGTAAGAACATAATAGAAGGGAGGATTGAGGGATTTTAATTGTGAGGGAGAAGTGTGCTGATGCTTACCTTGGTCATGTCATGAGGATCTGGAACCACAAACATACCTGGAGGAGGTTCTTTATAAATGGACATAATGTCTCTAAATGGAGGAAAGGAGAAAGAAGTATGAACAATAAATCAGAAAAACAAACTTCATTAATATAAAGAATCACTGGTCAGATAATGCACCATTTCTGTCAAAACACAAGGAAGAAACAAAAGTCACATTCTCTCTGCTAAGAAAATCATCATATTACTAAATACCTGGATTAAAGAGACTAATTACACATATACACATACTGACTCATTGCAACCAAGTGCTTTCGTTTTGTGTCCATGTCTCCATTATTAGTCCTCTGGGGATGGGGACATTTATCACTTTATGCCCAGGCCAAAGTCACTGCCAAGTGATAATTCCCGAGAGTGGCAACATTGTGTCTTATAAATACAGTTGCATTCGACAGATTAATTTGCTTGCAACATTTGGCTGGAAAATGTGTCAACATGACAAAATAGTAACGATTGACTGGTTATTGCTTTGAGCAATATTTGACCAATATTCTACTGATAAATGACATTATTTGTTGGGTTTCTAAACAAAGGTATCAACCAAACTACAAAATTACTATCTATTTATTATGTACCAAAAAACAAAAATGTGACCCTGGGTCACAAAACCAGTCATAAGTAGCACGGGTACATTTGTAGCAATAGCCAGCAACACATTGCATGGGTCTAAATGATCATTTTTTTAATTCATGCCAAAAATCATTAGGATATTAAGTAAAGCTCATGTTTCGTTAAGATATTTTTTTAATTTCCTACTGTAAATATATGAAATCTTAATTTTTGATTAGTAATATATTATTATGCATAGCTAAGAACTTCATTTGGACAACTTTAGAGGTGATTTTCTCAATATTTAGATTTGTTTGCACCCTCAGATTGCAGATTTTCAAATAGTTGTATCTCGGCCAAATATTGTCCAATCCTAATCATCAATCAATGGAAAGCTTATTTATTCAGCATTCATATAATGTACACATTAAATATAATGTGTAAAAATACCCTTATGACTGGTTTTGTGGTCCAGGGTCACAAATAGTTATATATTAAATCGGTTAGTTTGCATTAAATCGGAAGTTCATGTTTATTCAGCCTTCGGACACACATAGCCTACTTCCTTCACCATATGTCTGGACTGGAAAGTAAATAAGCAATGCAAATATCACGCAGATCAACATAAAAAGTTGCTTTACATTTCCCAAAACAAATACAGACCTATGTGAGAGTCCAGCATTACCTTTTTATCCGGAGAATACACTGCTGAGACGCCTTCTCGTTGTCCCAGTCGGTGCTTAACGTGGGATCCCATGAGGTGGCGTGAATTTGGGACAAGAGGCCCGCTCCGGCCGGGACTCCTGATCCGATGCCGGGCTGTAGGGTTGGAGGAACGGCCACCACGGGGACTGTGGGGTCGACCGCATGGGTCAGCACACCGAGTCCGCTCTGCACAGCAGGAGTGATGGTATACGGGATCCCGGGAGCAACCACAGCCACGGGGGTCTGTGCCGGAGGCGGTGAGGCTGCTGAGTGCCCCGGTATAGAATTACCAAAACTCGCGGACAAATGCGCTCCGTGGTCCTGCGCAGACCCCACAGAACCGTTGGCCTCCGCCCCAACGCTATCCGCCATCGTCGATGAGACCGAAGAAGCCGCAAAGTGTCTGAGCAGCTGTCAGATAAATCAGTTTCTTATGCAGTTTCTGTTTCTCCTCGCTTCGGAGGCAAGTAGAGGAGGGCAGGAAGGGAGAAATGACTCCTACATATTCTCCCGTTTCCCACTTCCGACCTCAACTATAACAACCTTTGTCGAAAGCAGCGCCGATATTAACGTTTTATCAGAAGTAGCCGAGCTTAGAGAAGCGTTTAGCATTCGCATCAATGAGTAACTGAGTCTGAACGCACGTAAACGTAGTTTCTCCTCGTTCGGCCTGGCCTGTTTATCACTGTTGTTTCGTTTCTCCTCACTTCCTCCTCGTTTAGAAGCAAATAGTGCCATCTAACGGTGCACTCCTGGAGGAGACTCAGGCTAAATGGAAGTCGTAATGGATTCAAACGATTCTTTTAGTTGTTTATTTATTGCAAAACATATAATACACACATCTTCAGGGAACATATGACTGTAGGCTATCTTTAACAACATCTACATTTACATCAACAACAAAACAAACATGGGTTTACGTACACAGATAGAGAAAAGCATAATAATAAAGTTAACGTTTTTTAAACACATCATCATAAAACATCAAATTTTGTGCTTTTTTGTTTTTTTAGTAACTTATTACACGCAATCTCTACGTAATCAGATTCCAAAAATTAAGTACTTGCAATTAGATTAAATTACATTTTAAAATACTTGTAATCAAACAGTTACTTTTTATGGATTACATGATTACATATTATTTACACAATATCAATAAATTATTCATTATTTTTTTATTCTCCCTAATTCCTCTTTCAAATTTTTCTTTTAAAAATAGCCTTCTGCTTATATACATTCAGAAAACGTTCAAGTTTTGTGGACATTCACATAAAGATCAGTCATTATTCATTAGAGCATTTGAGCACCGATTTACAAAATCATTTCAGGTTTAAGAAGTGTTTCAATAGTGCATCAACTACTGATGAACACGTTAATTTTTATTTGAACTATCACTCTGTAGGTTATGTCTTTGGAGGTATTTGTCTTTCTAACACATTAAAATTCACACATTTATATATTTTTTCTGTCATCTGATCCTCTTTCACCTGATATATTTACTTGAAGTATCTGAGATTTTAAAATAAATATTTTAATAATTTTCACATTTGCATGTTCATTGGTTATCTGACATTGGTTACTGTTCACACCACATGCAGGTAAAAAAATGTTTTTCAGTTTCAGGTTTTTTTTTTTTTTTTTTTTGATGGATTGATTTAATTTAATATTTTGATGATTTAATTCATTATTTCCTTTTCATTAAAGTCATAACCCCCTGCAGTTCCTTCTCAAACACCAGTTTGGGAAACCTTGACATTTAATGCATTTCATGTTGTTAATAACAACAAATGGAATATATTTTCTTACTATTTGTATTTTGTATTTATTTTGTCAATATGGTGCAGTATTATCCTATTTAAATCAATATGATAAACAAGATAGGTTAATAGTAATCTAAGAGTAATCAAAAGTAGTCTGATTACATTACCCAAAATGTGTAATGTAATGGATTACGTTACTGATTACAATTTTTGTCATGTAATTTGGAATCAGTAACGGATTACAATTTGTAAATAAAGCCATAGAACAACCTTTTGATCTAAATGGGTCCATAAATAACTTTTAACATCTGAAGAACCTTTCTGTTTCACAAAATGTTCTTTGTGCCAAATAAGGTTCTTCAGATTATAAAAAGGTAAGCAAGAAACTAAATGGTTGACATAGAAGAACCATTTAGTCAAATGTTCTTCTATGGCATCACTTAAAGAACCTTTTGAAGCACCTTTATTTTTAAGAGTGTCTGATTAGGCTATATTACTTTATTTGGATGTAACAATACTCGTTTCATATAAAACAGTGCAGCAGTCATTCTTGATACATTTGGAGTCAATTAGTAACCATGAGGTTCAGTATGTGAGTCGTATTAATTCATACGTGTTTAATTCATAAAAAAAGAACCTGGAATCGGATCATATTGGTTGCTCTGTGTTTTTATTCACTAAAGTGAATCGGTTCATAAGAGTCATTTGTTGGAGAATCAGATTACATTAGTCGCGCTCTAAAATGAATCAGTTCATAAGAGTCATTCGTTAGGGAATCGATTTATGATTTGATTCACTTAAGAGTCAGTACTCGGTCAGGACCACACCGATGCACATTCAAGAACCGTTAATGTAACCGAATCAACGAAATCATTCAGGTATTTTTTAATGAAGTCCGTTCTTGGTTCCCAGCACTAACAAAACGGGAGTTTGCTCATGAAAGTTGCTCATATGACAGAATAACTTAAACACTGAGAAGCTGAGCCCACAAAATACTTGGCAGGTAAGTTAACCATGGCTACTGACAACATTTCTACCTCTAGAAACGTGTAACCTTTGTTACATTGCAAGACGAACAGATAATGCCTGAGTGGCACCTTGTAAGAACTTTTTAGTAAGCCTACCATATTTTTTTTCTTTAAAAACAAAAACACATCCTTACTCAATTCAGTCACATATTTATGACGTAAATATGAAGTGTGACGCTGGGTCAGTCATAAGGTTACATTTTTTGACAATTAAGATTTGTCTGAAAGCTGATGGTTTGTTAGGATAGGACAATATTTGGCCGAGATACAGCCATTTGAAAAAATAAATAAATATCCTTTAAACTCGTCCAAATGAAGTTTTTCACAATGCATAGATCATATTTTATACATTTACAGCACAGTGGAACATGATCTTTACTTAATATCATAATGGTTTCTGGCATAAAAAATAATTTTGACCCATACAATTTTTGGCCATTAATACAAATATAGCCATGCCATTTAAGACTGGTTGTGTGTTCCGGGGTCAGTTTTCATTTTGGTAAACTATTTAACTAAAACTAATAACAAACTAGATTAACAGCAGTTAGCAAGAATGTTAGCAAATTTATACTGGGTATATTTAAATGTCAGCATGAAACAAATCACTACAAGGAGTCTTAAGATGTTCAGCTTGAGTGAGTTTTAGACAACCTATTAGACAGCAGAGGTTTTGAATAAAGGTTTAATTTAAGTATTTGATGAACATTCCCCAAATCCAATATTACTTTGAAAGGAAGAAACAGCCCAGTCTACCTTTTCCTAACATCCTTGCATGCTCAAGGCAGAAAATAAAACAAGAACAGCAGCAAACAGATTTCAACCATTTATTCAGATGGTCTTATGTGAAGTGAGTTCTTACATAAAACGTTCAGATAGAGAAAAACGGTACAGGGGAACATAAAAAGGGAGAGTTTCTTGTAGTTTTGTTGGAATGGCGGTGCCACGGCCTAAGCTGTGTGTCAGAGTTCCAAACTCCAGATTGAGGGAGCCGAACCGCATCGAAGAGAAGACATCCAAATTACATGGCGAACAGGATAAGGAACGCCACCATCAGACAGAACAGACCCATGGCCTCAGACAAAGCGAAGCCCAAAATGGCGTAGGAAAAGAGCTGCTGTTTCAGGGAGGGATTCCTATAATTGAAGGAAGCAATTAGGCACAAGTTCAGGGTTTGTACAGATATTGTAAAGGGAAATTCCAGAACTTTCAATTACTTTAAGCACTACTTGAATCAGTGCAATCACAAGCTTGAATCAGTCAGAACTGTTCCAGCGTAAATGAAAAATTAAGCTAATTACCTGGCATAGCCAATAATGAGGCTGCCGAACACCGTCCCGATTCCAGCTCCTGACCCGGCCACACCCACCGTGGCAGCTCCAGCACCAATGAACTTGGCCGCTGTGTCGATATCTCTGGATACAGCGCTGGTCTGGAACCCCCGGGTTATATTAAGGAGGGTCGCTTCACTGACTGGCAAGAGAGCAGCCTGGAAAGGGCAAAAAAAAAAAAAAAAAAAAACCTTGAGTATGTGCAAGAGAAGCTGCAAGTTCCTCTTGAAGGAAGGCACTTTTTATTTTTTACCTGTTCAGTTCTTGCTTCAGGTCTGTTGAACACCACTGAAACAGGTCGGGCCAAAACCCTGGATCCTCCACGGACCTGAGGGATGAAAAAAATATTCTGAATGAGAACTAAACTAAATGGGTTTCTATATCAACAAGCCTTATGAGAAAGCATGTTTTATTCAAATGTGACCCTGGACTACAAAACCAGTCACAAGGGTACAATTTTTAAATTGAGATTTATACATATGAAATTTGAATAAGCTTTCCATTGATGTATGGTTTATTAGGATAGGGCAATATTTGGCCAAGATACAACTATTTGAAAATCTGCAATCTGAAAAAAATTAAAATAGAGAAAATTGCCTTTAAAATTGTCCTAATGACCCAGCAAGCAATTTTTGGTCTAAAAGACGTCTATTAGCCGTGAAAACACAGGCCAGGCGTCTAGCCTAAAACAAGTTTGTATTTGGGCTGTCAGTGAAAATTTAATAGACGTCTAAACATATCCCAATATTAGACTAGTCATCAATTAAATTAAAAAAAAATTAAACCATAAAACATTGTAAACGTTGCTGAGTTTGCTTACAGGATGGAATATCATACATCTAACTAGTTATTTTGCCAAAAAAATGGCATGCAACCAAATTCAAGGTTATTTGGGCTGGAAGTGGGTTATGCATAGCCGGACTATATCGGGTTTATAGTTAACCCAGACGGTGAAATAACGACTATTGCTTGCTGGGGAAGTTCTTAGCAATGCATATTACTAATCAAATTAAGTTGACATTCACGGTAGGAAATTTACAAAATATCTTTGTAACATGATCTTCACTTAATATCCTAATGATTTTTGGCATAAAAGAAAAATCGATAATTTTGACTATTTCTACAAACACACCCATGCTACTTAAGACTGGTTTAGTGGTCCAGGGTCACAAATGTGTGTGCAAGGATTCAACTTTTCGATAACATTTTGATAGGACAGTAGCTGCGTTTCCATTACCCTTCAAATTGTGCAAACTGAAAACAGACCTAATGGAAACGCATAAATTTTGCAAAAACTTCCACATGTCGCAAAAGTTTACACGCGCATATGAGTTTTTTTTTTTGGCAACTCGAAAAAGGGACATTTCGCAGAACTGCAATGGAAACATCTTTTTCACATTTACAGGTCACCTTGCATTAGGGCTGGATGATAAATCGAACGATATTGTGAGGCACGTTTAGTCAATGAAGCCGGTACTTTGATTAGTAGTAAATCTCCATCACGTGCGTTCCGCTCAGGTTCTGCTGGAGCGGCAATTAATACACAGTCTTCTGACAAGCTACACCAAATCGTGCTCAATCGCATTCGATTCGCATTCGATTTTGAGCACGATTTGGCGTAGCTTGTCAGAGACTACTAATCAAAGTACCGGCTTCATTGACTACACACGCCTCACAATATCGTTCGATTTATCGTCCAGCCCTACCTTGCATACATAAGTCACATGATTATTCTTTAATGGTCTATAACCTCAAATGTGGCAATTAATACAAGCACTGTACACACAATGATTGAATTCTGATTGACTGGCTTCTTTGCCATTAAAGCTTGGATTACCCCTTATTTGTAAGTCTGTTGATCGCTTTCACTCTAGTAAATGCTTGCATTTATACCAAGTGCGCCGGGCTCGTTTCAATTTCAGAAGCGGCTCTTCACACTGCTTCTGTAAGAATAGATGCCCATGTCTCCTATGATTAAATTGATGGCTAGTGCGGTGGCCTCGACATACTTAAACCTAGTAACAGCGAAAGCACCAGCAACAGCGCTTTATGTTGACGCACTGCCCACAAGGCTATTGGCGCTGTTAAAAGAAATAAATTAAATTAAATAAATCAATTCTTCACTACTCTAGTGCACTTCCTAATCTAGCTTTCTGACATCTATGAATATTGTTGGCTCTGTGACAAAGTACTTATGCTCCTCCATTTTAAATCGCTTGGGATAAAAGCACCTTTTAAACTCAAATGTAAATTTAATACAAGCATTTAAATGCGTGATTATACAGACAAACCAAAAATTATTCAGACACAATTTTTTATTTTACTAGTGGGTGCAGGACACTATAGTTCATATGTAAGTGAGGATAGTAAAATAAAAGTAAACCATGACATATTATACATAATTCTTCATACTGTGGACTACCAGTAAAACTGATAATTTGGGACTAAAAATTATTCAGACACCTTAACCTGAAGTGTTTATTTAATTGCTAATACAACATTTTTACACCACAGACTGAAACTTAAGCATTGCATGGTAAGTGGTCAACTAAGTATTGATAGTTGTGAAAATCTTGAAAATGTAGTTTTTTGGTTGCTTGTAATCCATTACATATGACATCAAGATAAATTGGTTTTGACAGTTTAGTGCTGAATTCTTGTCATTTTATTACCATTTTATAAACTATAGGTGAATAAACTGATAATATAAGAAATGTTCAAGGTGACTGAATAAAGTTTGGTTTGACTGTAAATGAGGTTAGAACTAATATTAAAGTGAACAGTCACTTCCACAGAAGACAGAAAATGCTCAAACAAGCCTCTGAAAAGAATGGCATTAAGGTCATTTTCTGAGACAAGTCAATGGAGTGTGACTAGTGTATTTGAGCTTGAATACATACCACAGCAGGTGAGGTGACAAACTTAGCACATGCGTACATGGTTGAAGCCTGTGGAAAAGAACGATATTAGACAGGTGAGAGAAAAGCATTACCGTCATATACAATAGGGCTGGGTATTGTGACCAATTCGGCGATTCGATTCGATTCTCATTTTTATGGATTCGATTCGATTCCGATTTCGATTCGATTCAATTCAATTCGATATCGATTAGCTATCAATATTTCATTTAAAATGTTAGTTTTGCAGACATGGGATCCATATTTTGATATAAATGCTGGTAACTGAAACTCTCCTACTTAAGTTTATTACTGAAATACACATCTACATTAATAATAGGGTGCACACAGTTGTTTATTTTAAACAACTATTATTTTAAATGAACACTGTAACAAGAAGTCAGAAATATGTGCATCCATTGTACACCATGTAAACAAACTGCAAAATGCACATTACTGTAAAAAAATAAAAAGACTGTAAAGTGCAACAGTAAAATCTATTAAGAACTTCAAACATGTTTAAGAAATAAAATATTTTTCTAAATTCAAAACGTTCAAAACAGGCCCATTATAAAGCCTTTGTCTGCTTATACAAAACATTCTAACTGTCCATAAAACTAACAGTTCTTAACTACAGCCTTATCATTTTTGATCACCAGATTTTTCTGCAAAAAAAAGCAGCTGATCAACATGTTCTGATAGCTCCTTTGCGCTGTGATTAGATCACCAGCAGTTGAGAAAACTCTCTCAGCAGGAACACTAGTGACAGCTTCAGGACGAGAGGTGAATATTCATATCCTCATGCACGTGCATTAAGAATCGATTCGGGGATTTCCCGAATCGATATCGTTGCGTTAAACTGAAGATCGATTAAAATCGGAGAATCGATATTTTTTACCCAGCCCTAATATACAACATAACATAAAATTTCATGTTCATGTGTCCTTAAGACGGTATGTGCCAACAAGACTTAAGTTACTCATTTTGCAACTGAAGAGACTTAAGACCTTTAAGACCAAACTACTTAAAGCAAGTGAAATATTAATTAAGTGTACTATAATTTAATCCAAGCTAAAATGTGTTTTATATGCATAAGGCACATCGGTTTAGATCTGCTTGGATAATGTTTTTCCCGGTCCGACCGAATAGTACAGCCCAAAACATGACAATAATTTATCATTTTCAGCAGCAATCATCAGCAAAACATGCAGGTTTCGTTCAGTTCAGTGGCATTGTTTTGTTCAGTGCACATGCATCGTATTACTATTTTATTTTCTGAGTTGTGTTAAAAATAGAAACAAGTAGCGCCAGTAACTCACAGAGTGCAACCATTTGACGTCAATGAAATAATGGTGCCCCCCATAATCCAAAATATGTATAAAATGTGGATTTTTTAAATAACAAATCTTTTGTGGGTTTTCTACTACATACTTATGTGAGATACATCATTTCTGTTATATTAAGCCAAATATCTTCCAAGAATGTTTTGCATTGCCATTAAGTTATGAAAACTAACCAAAGGATGCAAGACTACTTCAACCCAAGAGCACATCCTCTCTAGGTCAGTGGTCAAACATGGCAGCATAGAGGTCATGTGTTGGGTGTTTTGAGTACAGTAATAACGTTTTTACCTAAAATAAG
Organism: Garra rufa; assembly: GCF_049309525.1. Lineage (NCBI taxonomy): Eukaryota > Metazoa > Chordata > Actinopteri > Cypriniformes > Cyprinidae > Garra > Garra rufa. The sequence continues at coordinate 50,760,644 of NC_133361.1, forward strand.
ACGTATAGATTGGAGAAATAGTTTAAGCCATGAAATCTGAGGGTATTAGATAGAGCCTGTCCACATTGTGACACCAGCAGTAACTATAAATTAAGTACTCAATGTACTGATTACTCAATATTTCCTCCCTCATGCAACTTTTCTTAATTTCATATAGAGTATTCAGTTACCCATGTTGTCTATTTTGACTTTTCATTTCAGGTCACTGTATGGATAACCTTTTGAACAGCCTGAGAAGGCCCATGCTACTCGTTTCAAAATACATTATTATATACGAAATTACATTAATAACCTTTTCTAAGCTGACTTTTGAGTCCTAAGATTGAGGTGTTGAACTTGCCCGCAAACTGCTTGCGCGGACAAGCTAGAGACTGAAGGTCACCAATAGCTTTGACTCGTACTTTTTTGAAACTTAGATGCATATAAACTGTCTCACAACATGAAACATACATAATTTATAGTTGCACGTCATTGTAGTGTTAAAACACTTGCAATTGAATGGCTTGGATACAGCGTGAGCTTTCAGGCTGATGCGGGCCCAGCGCAAGTCAGACATTTTGCAAGTGTCACGAACAGTATGAGAATAAAACACCCGTGCATTTAAAAAGCTACAGAAACCTCAGTTCTAAAAGGCATTTGTTTTATTTACCAGTTGTGTCAGTGCCCTGAGATGTGATCGCAAATTGATTCTTTCATTCATTCACATGAAATGACTTTGACAAGCGGCTAGCGGAGCTTTAGCAACGCGCTTCTCTGAATGGCAACCTGAAAGCCGCAATTACCTTAGCCGGATGCACAACTTCCGCACACTTTCACAGATTTAAACAGTTTACTGTTATGTATCATTAGACGAATGCAGAGAAAACCTGACTCACCTAATAGTTACAGCACACAAGGGCCCGGGGTTACAGGGACAAGCTTGCAGCTAGAGGCAACGAGTACGCCGTGAAAACTGTCACCTTGTCATTTATAAGCTTCGGAACTACGTCCTCGTTCGTGATTGGGCAGAGGGTCACGCTCGATTTCTCTGATTGGCTATTAGGCATGTCACTGTATAGAACATATCAAATCATGTGCGTTGTCAAGAAGGCGGCTTCTCTTTGATTGGTTTAAATGGTTTAAGGAAGCACGCCGGGAAAGTCACGAATCGCATCCCGTGTCCCCTGTTTCTATTGGATGCTCTGGGTGGAAATCCCGCCTTAGAGATTTTAGAGGACGGGGTGACTTGCAACTGAATTGCAATAGCGGCTGAATATCTCTAGAGGGCGACCTGTGCTCTTTTATCTGAGAGAAATTGAGAGCAGGTAACGTTAGCAGGGAAGAGCAGGGATAACCTAGGGTTTTTTCTTGTTTAGAAATGTTAAAAATGTTTGCGAATGTGTTTCATATTGACTAAATATATTCGAAATGTCAGCAGTCATTATCCATACCAGTTCAGTTTGTAATGTATTTTCATTTTTTATGTGTAATCTGATGTAATCTAGTTAATTTAAAAACATACACAAACATTTTGCACATCCTCAGTTTATGAAGGACTTAATAAAGGGTTTGCACTTTTGTCAGTTGCACGGCCGTATTGGCGATATACTCGGATGTAAACAACAGCATACTGAATACGTTGTTCTGCTAATTTATGCTGTCTAAACCATGGAAAAAACATGTGGAAGCTGCTAAATCATATATGGAAGGATTTAGTAAGCAGGAAAGGGGTGGTAGAGATACATACGAGATAGATATTAGCCTAATATTTCACCTACCTGACCTGAAATAATAAGAACAAACACAAATGTTGTCAAGATTCTTGCCCTGGAAATCCTGGTTCAGTTTGGCCAACAACAAGCGCCTTCTTTCCTCAGACAGTTTTTTGCACTCTTCTCTTTGATTTGATATAACTTTTAGCAGTCTAATAGTACTCCAAATTTTTTTCCCGGTCCGACCGAATAGTACAGCCCAAAACATGACAATAATTGATCATTTTCAGCAGCAATCATCAGCGAAATATGCAGGTTTCGTTCAGTTCAGTGGCATTGTTTTGTTCAGTGCTGCCAATATGGCTAATTGACAACATGTCGTAAAAACATCCTATAGTGATGTCAGACTGTACAGAAACACAGCAAGAAAGACAAACAAGTTTATATGGAAAATGCATTTTACTACAAAATAATAACTTGATATGAATTATGAGTTAATTAGAGTAGCTAAAATATGGTCTGTTTTCTCCATGTTCCAATTTCAGCGGAATTTGTACCGAAGTGGACCCACATTTCACTGGCCTAGATACATTCATGCAGGTAGGAACAATGCAGATTTTTTTTGTAGTATTGCTATCAGATGCTTAAAGGAAGCCCCAGGTATTAAGACTTGTATGGCTTAATATAACAATAATTATGTATCTTACTGAAATATGTAGTAGAAAACCCATGAAAGATTTACATTATTTAAAAAATCCACATCGTTGTATACATAATTCTGATGATGTCAAATGGTTGCACTTTGTGAGCTACTGGCACTACCTGTTGCTATTTTTACCGCAACACAACTCAGAAAATAAAATACTGATACAATGCCACATTGTGCGGCTTTTAGTTTCAATTTTCAGTTGAAGGGCAACAAGAGAACTGCTTTCCTAGCGATAGGAAAAGGAGAAAAGAATGGGAAGATGCCTGTGGACGAATAAAGCTTCCACAAGACCTGCGTGTTTGTTCTCTCCACTTTAGCCCTGATGCCTTTAAGGATTTTAGTAGACCACAGCCACTTAAAGATATTACAAATGGCAGAGACAAGAAATGCTAAATGCCATCCTGGCAGGATGTAAACATGCTGATGCTTGTCATGGCGCTGCAGCCACTAAAGGAGTTTCTCAGCATTGATTTCACTCGATATACTGGAGCATTTACACTCCTTGTGGGGGAAAAATCATTGGTACAGTATTTGGTTTACACTATATGCTTATATCCATCACCACCTATAGCTCTTTCAGTGGCTGTGGTCTTCGTATCAGTATTTTATTTTCAAAGTTGTCTTGTGGTAAAAATAGCAACATGCAGCGCCAGTAGCTCACCAAGTGCAACCATTTCACGTCATCGAAATAATGGCACCCCCCATAGTCAAGACTTATATGGCTTAATATAATGTAAATTATGTCTCTTACTAAAATACGTAGTAAAAAACCTGTGAAAGATTTACATTATTTAAAAAATCCCCATTGTTTTATACATATTTTAGACTATGGAGGGTGTCATTATTTTGATGATGTCAAATGGTTGCATGGAAATGGAGCTACTGGCGTTACCTGTTGCTATTTTTACCACAACACAACTCTAAAAAAAATAAATAAATACTGAAACGATGACCACAGCTACTGAAAGAGTTCACATGCATCGTATTAGTATTTTATTTTCTGAGTTGTGTTGCGTTAAAAATAGAAACAGGTAGCGCCAGTAACTCACAGAGTGCAACCATTTGACGTCAATGAAATAATGGTGCCCCCCATAATCCAAAATATGTATAAAATGATTTGGATTTTTTAAATAACATAAATCTTTTGTGGGTTTTCTACTACATACTTATGTGAGGTACATCATTTATGTTAAATTAAGTCAAATATCTTCCAAGAATGTTTTGCATTCCCATTAAGTTATGAAAACATTTTTAAATGTTTTATAATTTTTTTTCTTGATTATGCAAACATTAAGAAAACATTCCATTTTATAGTTCCATGAATGAAGTTTTTGTGCTAATGTTTTGAGAACATTATTAAAGACCAGATGTCTCTGAATGAATGTTTTTCAGAGGTCATAACTTTCAGAGAACTTTGTCAGAACTTTAGCCAAAGTTTTGAAAACGTTCCCTGTTAGCTGGAGATACTTTTATTGTAAATAACACTAACTTCTGACAACAGTGAAACATTTCAAAATAAAATAAATCTACTTCATAACTTGGAGAGGCTCCAATTATAAATGAAATAATACATTTCACATGTAATTTATAAGATATACTCTGTTACAAGAATGTATTCTATTACTATTCACTGAAAAAGATTCAAATGTGGGCTTGCTATGCCCCCTAAATGTGCCATGCGTTCGTGTCTTATTTCATTCATGTGATGTGCAGTATATCTGACGGCTTCTTTTAGTGGTTGAGACTTGCATACCTTCGTCTGGTGTGAACTTCACCTTTCTCTATAAGTTTCCTTTATACTCACCTGTGTGTCTATATCATTTTAACTGCCTGTCTGAACAAGACCTTTTATGGATTATGGGCATGATAAATCAAATCGAAATCTTTCCTCTCTACCCCTAAACCCCAAGTTGGAAAAGAAAACACAAAATATTCTCCTAACATTTTTCAGCTGGTGCCTGTGTCTATGTACGAAACCACAGTATGAAACCCTAAAGGCTGAATTGTGAATTTTTGGAAACCTGCCTTCAGAAACATGTTTATGGTGGACAATAACATGATTTATGATGATGAATGAATCACTGATGAGAATGAAAATGTGGTTTATTAGGCTATTTGATATCTAAATATTTAATGCATAGATATTCATGCATGTATTTTGTGCATATAAAAATCTATTTTTTGTTTTACTGCTGTCATTCATTTCAGTTGGCAAGTTATACCCATTTTTTTCTGATGTTCATTATACGCCTGTTTGTTTTGCAAATATTAATAACCAAAATAGCCATAGACAATCTCACAATACAGCCCTTGTGTCACTGATTAAACAGACAATGAAGCAGAACACATCCTTCAAGTAAATGTGTTTAACTGCACAATAATTCATCCAAGGCTTTACAGATTTTTAGCATACTTTGAAGAAATTAGATACAGTCTGCAATTCATCAAAGTGGTACAGCGTGAGATAAAACGAAAGATTTTGAACGGATTTCGCCTGAGGTTTTAAACAGAAAGGGTTGTTTCATAAAAGTCTTAATTTTATGTGCACACAGAATTGAAACCTCTTTAATGTTGTAAATGAGTAATTCACTTTTCCCGTTGAAATAAATTGGAAATTGAATTTGAAGCAATAAATATATTTGCTGAGAAAAATACGGGTGTTCTTCATGAAAGTATTTTCTGAATATTCCAGAAACAGACCCTTTCTAAGAGTTTAGACGCTCTCTCTCAGCAGGAGGTAGATTTGATAAGTTTTACAGATGACAGGGGCAATAAATTACAGGTCTTTACAAGCTAAAGCTGGCAAGGTTTTCCACAAAGAGCCGCAACTAAAGCACAGACGTGGAGTTATGTTCAAGATCTGCCACTAGGCACATTCAGAGTGACGTCTGTAGTAATTGTAATTACACACTTCACATATGTCAAGTGCTTTATCAACAAACATAGCAATGAGTTTACCTATACACAGTTTAGAAATGAAAAAAATTCTTAGTGAACAGGACCACAAACCTGTGTTGGTTTATTTTAGAAACATGTGAACGCCTATAAAGACATACACTGAACCAACAAAATATTATCATGTACTGTACTGGTTAGACGTTATATTGCAGGGTTTTTCAAACTTTTTAATGCCAAGAACCCCTAAATTTATTGCCCTTACTGTTACATATTTTCATACATAAATGTACTTACAGTCAAGCCCGAAATTATTCATACCCCTGGCAAGTTCTGACTTAAAGTTACTTTTATTCAACCAGCAAGTTTTTTTTTGTTTTGTTTTTTTTTTAGAAATGACACAGGCGTCTCCCAGAACATAATAAGACGATGTACAAGAGGCATCATTGTGGAAAAATGTATTACTCATCTTTTATTTACATTTGAACAAAAAGTGGCATGTCCAAAATTATTCATACCCTTCTCAATAATCAATCAAAGCCTTTATTGGCTATTACAGCAATCAAACGCTTCCTATTAGGATGCTTTAGAACAGCTTGGACTATTTGGAATGGTATAGAACTTTGGATTTTCCCATAAACTGACAGTTTTCAAAGGGTATGAATAATTTTGGACATGCCACTTTTTGTTCAAATGTAAATAAAAGCTGAGAAATATTTTTTTCCACAATGATGCCTTTTGTATCTCGTCTTATTATCTTTTGGGAGAAGCCTGTGTCATTTCCGGTCCAAAAAAAAAACTTGCTTGTTGAATAAAAGTAACTTTAAGTCAGAATTTGCCAGGGGTATGAATAATTTCGGGCTTGACTGTACATATTTGTGGGAGGGAAAATATTATATCATATTGTATTATATTATAAATATTATATTATATTATATAATAATATATATTATTATAATATTATATTATAAATAAATCATTAAAGTATTATCTAGAAAAAAAACATGAATAATTTCTGACCAGTTTTTAGAAATCATAATGAAATATAAAAATATAAAAAAAATTGAGCTAGCATGTTTTATAATAAGAAATAATATAATAATTTGTAATAATATAACTCTTTATCCTAAAAAAAACCCCTCCCAAGCACCCCTTTGCAGACCACTATGCCTGGACGTTTTTCATTCTTTCTTTTTTTTTTTTTTGTTTATAAAATTGACTGTGATTTTTCTTTTCAGTTCCCTACTTCTGCCAGTAAGGGGCGCCACTGTAATACTCTATGGTTATTGAGTAAAGCACTTTGCTATAGGCTCAAAAAAGGACAGCACCATAGAGGTCTAAACATTTCCAGGTGATATTTCAGGCTGTTTTGCAGACATGTAGATTTCTACAGCAATGTGGACATAAAAGCTTGCCTTTGATGGAGCGCTAAACATTGCAGAATTTATCCCAGAAGGGGGGGTTACTGAGATCACAGTCCCTATCTATTACAATTTTGTCCTTGAGGAAGGTACTAAATCACTGTTTGCAGTTAAATTAAAGTTAAACACTTCACAATAAGGTTCATTAATTAACATTAGTTAACTAAACTAGTTGTGTTTGTTAACATTAATGCACTGTGAGTTAACATGAACAACTGTATTTTTATTAGGCCTAACTAACATTAACAAAGCTTAATAAATCATGTGATAAATGTATTGTTTATTGTTTGTTCGTGTTAGTTAATACATAATGTTAACAAATGACACCTTATTGTAAAGTGTTACCAAAAAGACATTCAACGAGATTTTGGTGCTCATTTTGTAACTTTAATGATAGCAATAATTCAAAAGTCTCATGAACTATCATGTGCACATGGCATGTTAATGAGTTTGCATATGACTACATTCTTGTGGATCTGTTTATAAATGACTGACAGCTGACACTAACAGGACATTCCGGTGAACCAAAAGGTGTGCCAGCTTGGTCAACGGGTGTCAGATTACCTTCAGCCCACCCTGACAGTAATTCATATGGAGCTGCAGGTTTTAAGAGGCTCTTGTTGAACAGTTTTGTTAAACTGCAACTGGAGCAGTACGCACGCATGAAATAAATACCATATACAGTCAAGCCAGAAATTATTGATATTTTTTTTACTAGTGGGTGCAAGACACTATATAATTAAGGATAGCAAAATAAAGTAAACTGTGACATATTATACCCAAAAATTCTTCATACAGTGGACTACCAGTTAAGTTGGAGTTATATTTAAAAATGTCCTGACTCCTCCAATCTTTAGAATGGCAGTGAATGGGTGTTGAGATCCTGAAATCCAATAAGCTGCGTCAATGCGTCATAAAAAGTGCTCCACATGGCTCCAGGGTGTCAATACAGGCGTCTGAAGTGAATCAATGCATTTTTGTAAGAAAAATATCGATATTTAAAACTTTATAAACCGTAATCTCTAGTTTTTGCTAACTGTCGTACACGTGTATGAGAGAGTGGCATTCCTGTGAATGACGTAGGAGGTACATGAATACAGTGATGAACAGAAAAGTGACAAACATGGACGTGCAAAACAAAATACTGGTCATGAATTAAGTACAAAATGGATTTGTAATAAAAATGTCTGAGGATTTCAGTATAAACCAAGAGGAGACTGGTTTTCCTTTGCTGTAAACAAAACTTGGTTCTCGCGAGACTAGCATATTCTCTCTTGTGCTTACACTACGTTTACCTCTTACGTCATCCACTGGAACGCCACTCTCTTGTGAACACGCCTATGACAGTTAGTGAAAGCTACCGATTACGGTTTCTAAAGTTGTAAATATGGATATTCGTCTTACACAAATGCATCAATTAACTTCAGAAGGCCTTTATTAACCTCACGGAGCTGTGTGGACCACTTTTTATGATGGATGGATGCACTTTATTAGACTTCAAAATCTCAACAGCCATTCAATTCCATTGTAAAGCTTGGAAGAGCAAGGACATTTTTTAATATAACTCCGACTGTATTCATCTGAAAGAAGAAAGTCATATACACATAGGATAGCTTAAAGGTGAGTAACTCATACAGTAATTTTAATTATTGGGTGAACTATTCCTTTAATATATAATTAAGTGTGTTTTTTAAGTATTTTTTAAAGATTTTAAGAATATTTTTGGCTGTTTTGGGGTATAGGCACACACTGTGCCTATGAGCGTGCATTTTGCTATCTCAGTTTAGAAGCATAGGTAAATAATTACATGAGGATGCATTACTAATTACAGTTGAACATTTGGGGAGTGAGAAATGTGCACTTTAAGGTCAAAGGTCAGTTTTTTTCATTATGTCGCACCTGGTAAGCACAAGGCACAGATGGATTGTGGTGGCCATAGAAACAGGATGTTGTTGGCACAAAGGAGTGGGTGGTCCTAAGTGTAAAGTGGGCATGGTTAATGTACACAGTATGTCACACCCATGAATTGAAAAACAGATTTTTTTTTTTGTTTTTACAAAAAAAAAATCAGTGAATGGAATGTTACTCTTGCCTGATGTTGTAGACACCTCGTATAATCATTATTTTTATAAATTACCATGGACTGTGACAGTTATTGGACTTTTCACAAGTTTCAATTTTGTGCTAATCTATGACCAGCACCACTTAGTACTTTTACACTCAATCGTTTGTCACATAAATCGCAAAACTGGTCACAAATCTGCTGCAAATGCTACTTCGTACGACACTCTACCTTCTGCCTCTTACATCTGCTCTTGCACTATCCTGAGTATCCTCTGACTGTAGGCAGTGTAAAATCAATAGACTCTTAACAGGCCAGCTAGGCTTATTTCCCGGCCTCAACCTTGACAAACGAGGCAGTGTGCTAATTGATCGGCACAGCCTTCGCAATGTTCTCTGCATGGTACTATGTGCGAACCATACTTTAACACGCACGGTGAGCATGTAGGGTTGATCACTACATCTGCTGCATTGAGCCAGCTCTTAACACATCAAATCATGTCCATGAATCATCTTCATGGGACAAACTGTCGATAGTGAAGCTAGCATATGGGAGGCAGATCATTATGACAGAGTAGATAGTGACGGAGAGATGCACGGGCTAATTTTAGTACTCAGTCTCAGCTAGTCACGTGAATCTTATAGGCTACTGTAACACGTACGTGTCGCATGACAAAGGAATTGTGACTGAGAGGATGGGATCTGTGTGGAGTTTGCTGAGGTTCATTTGAGTTCCTTGACTTACTTTACTTATATATAACTTACATATATAGCTTATATCCATAATTTAGTCAAAATGTGTTTTAAAAATGAGAGCAAATTTGACTTGAATTAATTTACATACTGGTAACAAACAGCAGGGTTGTGCAAAATTCAGAATATCCAAATGAAGTTGAATTGCACATGCAATGCATCATGGGAAACGTAGTTGTTTTGTGCCCTAGATATGATGGAATACTGTAGCAATTATACATTTTATGGGTGAAAAATAAAGATTTTTATTTTAAGCCATGTTCCATGAAGAAATTTAGTAAATTTCCTACTGTAAATATATGAAGACTCAATTACTGATTAGTAATATGCATTGCTAAGAACTTAATTTGGACAACTTTAAAAGTGATTTTCTCAGCATTTAGATTTTTTTTTGCACCCTCAGATTCCAGATTTTCATATAGTTGTATCTGGCAAATATTGTCTTATCCTAACAAACCATACATCAATGGAAAGCTTATTTATTGGTTTTGTGGTCCATTGTGGTTGAAAATGAATAAGGGAAAGTCGATTGGATATGACTGGTTATGTCTGACTGTGACTGGTTCATGCAATGTGTTTGCGAATTATAAAAAGTATGTAAACAACCCAAACACTGATATAACCACTTTGTTACATCAAAATAACACTCAAAATGGCATGAAAACATGACTGTGATCAATATTTACTATAAGCCTGTTTCCACAGCTGAAAAAAAAGTTATTGTGACTTGTTATTTCACAATTCTGACTTTTTCTCAGAATTGCGTGATATGAGCTTGCAATTCAGACTTTTTTTCTCAGAATTGTGAGATATAAACTCACAATTGTGAGTTATAAAGTCCAATTTTGAAGGCAATTCTGACATTTTTCTAGCAATTGTGAGTTTGTATCTTGCAATTTTGATTTTTTTCTTGCGATTGCGAGTTTGTATCTCCAATTCTGACTTTTTTTTCTCAGAATTGTGAGACATGAACTCGGAATTGCGAGTTATAAAGTCCAATTTTGAGGGCAAAAAATACGCAATTGCATGTTATAAAGTCAGAATTGTGAGATATACACTCGCAATTCTGAGAAAAAGTCAAAATTGTGAGTTTATATCTCGCAATTCTGACTTTATTTCTCAGAATTGTGAGTTTGTCTTGCAATTCTGACTATAACATGCAGTTGCGAGTTTATATCTTGGAATTCTAAATGTTTAACTCACAATTGCAAGTTTATATCTCGCAAAAAAGTCAGATTTGCAAGAGGTAAATTGTCAGAATTGTCAGATAAAATGTTGCAATTACCTTTTTTTACATTTTGTTCAGTTGCAGAAACGGGCTTCCATAATTTTACCAATCTATCTATCTATCTATCTATCTATCTATCTATCTATCTATCTATCTATCTATCTATCTATCTATCTATCTATCTATCTATCTATCTATCTATCTATCTATCTATCTATCTATCTATCTATCTATCTATCTATCATTATCAACATCAACTAAATCTATGCAAACATTGTAATTGTAATTTAAAAGGCATTCTCAGTTCAATTCAGAATGGCACACACTGGTAAAGAGTCAGCATCTCAGGCATCTGCACTTTGTGATACTAAAAAGTACTTAACTTTTTCCAGATTATGAATGAAGAAGGCTTTATATCCTTGGAAAAGAATGAAAGTGTTGTACTTCCACACACATGTGCCATACATTACGTCTTATTTGTTGTACTTGCAGTAAGAGCGACGTACACAGGTTTGTTTTGATAGACCAGATTTATGATGACAGTTGTTCTGTTGTTGTACCTCTCCTTACAGATAACAGTACAGACAATGTGAGTGTGTGAGTGTGTCTGTGTGTGTTTTTGGCTTTAGAAAAAGAAAACCTTTTGAGCCCACAGACCAGCTGCTCATTTCTGGCCAGAGAGAGAGAGAGAGAGAGAGAGAGAGAGAGAGAGAGACAGATGGGGGAGGGAAACACTTGGTTACAGCTTGTAAATAAGGCTCATCCCGTCCTTTTGATGTTACACACACACACACACACACACACACACAGGCACACATGGACATCTGAACATTAGATACACTCACTTGCATGAACAAATATCTAATGCAGGACTCATGTGACTTGAAACCAGCTTGAAACCTCCCATCTGCTGCGTTGAGGAAATATTTAGCCACTCCGTAACAGCACAATAATAATAGTACTACACAGAACCCACATAATCAATAGAACAAATGCCTCGATTCCCTTCACAACCATCCCCCACGAACCGTTTCTCACAGACATCAGCTTCATCCGTGTCAGCGCGGTGAGCAAGTGCTTTCCCGAGGAGCTGCTGCTGTTTTTTTAATGGGCTGAGAGGGATGTGAAGAGCCCGAGCAGTCATTCAAAGTATTATTACACTCCTGGGCTGCGCACTGCCTGCTTGGCCCCCTCGCTGAGGTCGTGGAAGATGGATGGCTCGCTGGAGCAGCAATTAATAATGTTTTTACAAGAGCAATGGAGGCGTGCGCGAGCCACGGACGGATTGGGCAGAGTATTGAAATGTGCAGGTGAATTGATTGGCCCTTCGGATTTCCTGTAGAAATCATTTGGATTAATTGAAAGCACTGGGAAGGAGGAGGGAAGGTACGGGACACGTATTGATTTATAGGTCTCACTCAGAAGAAGAAGAAGAAGAGAAAATGGCCACCTTGCTCCTGGAGACAGGATGAGGTGGTTTCAGGCTGGCTGCCATTCAACATTCATTGTTACTATGGAAACTCATCCATTGCCACAGGATGAAGATTCATGTATTTAATCAAATATTGCTATCATCTTCCTAACTTTACATTTTTGTTCATTTGCAATCACATTTGCATTCTAAGGCCAATGCTGATCAGATGAACCATCTGGAAACACAAGAGAGCGTGATTTTTAGTTAGTTGCTCAATACTGCCCTCTGTGGTGTCTATTTGTTACTAAGAATTTTAAATTTTGGCCAGTACACTGTTATCATTACTTCTATATCTTATTCATCTATTACCCTAACTTGCAACAGTATAACATATTTATAATAAATAAATATGGTTGCTTTACAGTGTGTATAAATCATTTTTATAATCCTGTTTAGACAACAATATATTACATATAAATAGAACTTAGAAATTGTAGAACTAATGAACTTAATTTATTAACATGATTTGTACAAAATTAACACATTTTGTAAATATAATTATTTATACATTTCATTTAATTTACAATAACCATTTTTTTAAATCTATAAAACTTTTGTTTAAAAAAAACTGGTATCTGAGTAGAGGAATAAAGGTTTTGATGTGCTGATAACATTTACTTTTACTCCGTACAGTAAACATGAGTGAATCTTTATTGCCATTTCTAGATGTCTGCTTGCAGACAATGTGATGAGGCAAGTTAAAGAATAAACTACAGTGGCACCAGCTTTCGTTAATAAATGCATGTTTGCTCACTAAGCTGAACGCAAAACAGGATCTGCCGATTCATCTTGTTCTTTTAGAGATAAGAATGCTCCATTATGTCCTAAAAATCAGCAAACATCAAACAGATCTATTTTTATAGATGTAGAAGTTATATAAATATGCCTTTTAAGGCTTTGCTTTTTCCATTCACCGTTTGATCTAGGGGGCAGTATTGCCTCCTGAATAAACCAGCAACTACCCCTCTTTAGGACTACTGAGTTTATCGCAATTTATAACAATATAAAACTATGTGTGACTGGTTTTATAATAAAGACTGTACACGTGTGAAATTTTGTGTGTTTTATTATATTTATTATTATAATGAATTTACTTATATAGGGACAGTATAAAAAATAATCATAGCTAAAACACCAAAAAAAAAAAAAAAGCAAATCTGCATTCCATGTCCCTGGAAAGGCTTAAGAGATAAAAAAAAGAAAAGAAAAGAATAATAACAAACACTGCCATTCAAAAGTTTTACAAATGAATTAAATAATTATAGTTAGCAAGAATGGATTGAAATGGTCAAAAATTACATTACATAAAGTTGAAGTCAAAAGTTTACATTCAACTTGCAAAATCTGCAAAATGTTAATTATTTTGCCAAAATAAGAGCGATTATACAAAATGCATGTTGTTTATTTATTTAGTACTGACTTGAATAAGATATTTCACATAAAAAATGTGAAAGGCATATAGTCCAGATATAAAATATAGACCACAAGAGGAAAAAAAAGACCCAGTTCAAAAGTTTACATATACTTGATTCTTAATACTGTGTTATTTCCTAAATGATCCACAGCTGTGTTTTTTTGTTTAGTGATAGTTGTTCATGTGTCCCTTGTTTGTCTTGAACAGTTAAACTGCACACTGTTCTTCAGACAAGAAATTCTTTGGTTTTTCAGCATTTTTGTGTATTTGAACCCTTTCCAACAATGACAGTAAGACTCTGAGATCCAACTTTTCACACTGAGGACAACTGAGGGACTCATATGCAACTATTACAGAAGGTTCAAACGCTCACTGATGCTTCAGAAGGAAACACAGTTCATTAATTCATTACATCGGGTGTAAACTTGAACAGAATAAAGATGCATACATTTTTCTTGTATATTTTTTCATTTAGAAATTCTGAAAAAAATCCAATAATTTGTGGGACCTGAAGAATTTTTCTGCAGAACAGCGAGCAGTTTAACTGTTCAGGACAAACAAGGGACTTATAAACAACTATCACTAAAAACAACAAAAAACAAAACACACACAGCTGTGGATAGTATCAAGAATCAAATGTATGCTACGGGGTAATTTTTATAAATTCAGCTGTTATTTTCTCTTGTGGACTATATGTAAACATCTTATGTGAAATATCTTATTCAGGTCAGTGCTAAATAAAAAATAACATGCATTTTGTTGATATTTTAAAATTCTGCAAGGTGTATGTAAACTTTTGACTTCAACTGTACATTCTGTTACAAGATTTCAATTTCAAATAAATCCTGAAAAAATCATGGTTTCCACACAATATCAACCAGCATAATAATTTTCAACTGTGACAATGTAGAGAAATCAGCATATTTCTGAAGGATCATGTGATACTGAAGACTGGAGTAATGATGCTGAAAATTCAGCTTTGCTATCACAGGAAAAATTATATTTGGAAATATATTAAAATAAAAAAGAGTTTTGTTAAATTGTAATAATATTTCAGAATATTACTGATTTTAATGTATTTTTATTGCATTCATTTACTACGCACTGACATTTTTTACTTTACTAAAGGGTACATCTTTCCAAAAAAGACCTAGGCGAAACAGTCTGGGCTGAATTGATCTCAAGTCCCATCGGTTCACCAACATTTCAATAAACTAAGGAAGAAAATGTGAAATTAAAGGAACTTAAAAGATCGTCCGAAACTGATGGTTTTTTTATGATGGCTAGAGTTGTGTGCATAAACCTCAAATTCCAAGAACTAAAAGTAAACTGAAACCACACTGTACACCCTGAATATCAGTCTGTTAGCCAAAATCACCATATGTGACACTGGACCACAAAACTAGTGATTAGGGTCAATTTTTTGGGGTCAAATATTGAGAAAATTGCCTTTAAAGTTGTCCAAATGAAGTTTCTTAGCAATGCATATCACAAATCAAAAATTAAGTTATATATGTTTACAGAAGGCAATTTAGAAAATATCTTAATGGAACATGATCTTTACTTATTATCCTAATGATTTTTGCCATCATTTTGACCCATACAATGTATTTTTGGCTATTGCTACAAATATACCCATGCTATATAAGACTGGTTTTGTGGTCCAGGGTCACATATATTCCAGCCTTCCCCAAGCCACGGAACAGTGAGTGTGTGAACGCGGGAGGTTGTGAGCAAAGGGTGGTGGGACGTGATGCCCAGAGGCAGGCACTGGTTATGGCCAGCTGGCTGTCTGTAAAGAAAGCGGGTGACGCTGAAGCAGGCAGGAGTAGTGCTCTCCGGTTACAGTACCTGTCTATAAAAACCACTCCCGTGTCCAGCATCCCTCTCCTTCCAGACCCCCCAGGGTTCCCCCCGAATAGTACCAACGATGAAAGCCATGTCTTGGGTTGCAGCCTCTACAAACCTGGCCTGTTTATGAGGCCTCGTTTGATGTCTGCGCCTGGTTAAGGGGCACTCGCACCCAAATACGGGTGAGCTGCGCCTGGGTGGTGCGTGGAAATTTGCACAGAGATGCTTTAACTCACGGGAGGGCCTTTAAACATATCACTCAGCATTACAATAGCACTGTTTTTCCAAATTTTCATGTGCAAGGATTGGCTAGTAGCTCAATTATACGGATTAGACGCCAGTTACATGGAGATAATCTTCCTTTCAGAATGTCGTCACACTGAACAGGCATCAAGCAGTTGCTAAACAGAAGCTACAGTCTAAAGCGATGTAATCTCAGATGCATGTTTGTCCCCTAAGGGTTAAGATCATCTCTTTGCACCCAGTGCACCAGCTCAAGCCCTGTTAAAATATCTCACATTCCCCTTGACATTCAAGAGGCTGCTGAAGGACTCTGAGTCAGTGGAGTTAAAGATCGGCTCTTGTGTAGTTCCAGTGAAGGCGGTTTATTGCAGATTTCTTTACTGCACGCTGGTGCACACCTTTTTTTACAACGCAGAGAGAAGGCTTAACGGTTGGGGAACGAGTAATAAGTGGCATGTGAATGATGCAGGTCGGTCTGAATGAGCTGCCTCTGATGCTGTTTACAAGAGCTGAGCCTTTTTTAAGACTCTTCCCCAACCGCAAAAAGTCAGATCGCCCTCTTGCTTAATTACTATCAGGGTGTATGATTTTTACAGGCAGGCCAATCACAATTCAATTCAATCCTGCCTCTTTTATTTTGACAGCTTTAGGAAAGCATAGCCGGGTAATTTATTTATTTACTTAGTTGGGCTTCTGAATTTATTCATTTATTCTGTCAGAACGTCACCAGCGAGGATAACATCTGTGCATAATTATTGTCTTTGTATTATTTTGTAGTCTTTTAGCCTCTTTCATCCAAAGCAGCTTTCAAACGAGGAACTCACAAACTGTTTGTCAAAAATGGGAAAGGTAACTTAAAAAAATTAAAAGTCTGTTTTCATGTCTTTCCAAACCTGCATGACTTTCTTTCTTCTGCAAAACACAGAAGTAGATATTTTGAGGAATGTTGGTAAGCAAATTGTTTTAGTGACCCTTTGACTTCCATTATGGACCAAAAAATACAAATAAAAAATAATCCCACTGAAACATTTCCCAAAATATATGCTTCCATAGAAGAAATAAAGTCATATGTGAGGGTGCAAAAAAATCTAAATATTGAGAAAATTGCCTTTAAAGTTGTCCAAATTAAGTTCTTAGCAATGCATTACCAATAAAAAATTAAATCTATCTATCTATCTATCTATCTATCTATCTATCTATCTATCTATCTATCTATCTATCTATCTATCTATCTATCTATCTATCTATCTATCTATCTATCTATCTATCTATCTGGCATTAAATTCCCATCAGAATGCGCTGCCACTATGGATAGCTTATGAGGCAGGACTAACCCATAACTTTGCCCCAAACTGAAATATTAAAATAATGTGTATATATTGTTGGAAGGAAATAAAGGGTAGATTGTCAGCACACCCTGGCTCACCCAGAAAAGTCTCAGTGGTCTTTTTGTAATTATACTGAAAATTTGTGGGAATAATTATAGTCTAATAATGATCTCAGTCGTGCAAACATGCTTGCAGGGCAGAATCTGATTCCATGTGTGCTGTTGACCAGTAGGTGGCATGAGAGACAGTGTGCATAATGGAAAGGGTTTGCTGGGTTCTGGATATAACAGCATTATAAAGCAGAGAATTACCATAATTAAACTGTAGCAAAGTATATGTCTGAAAAATAACTACACTGATTATTCAAAAATCTGCACTTAATGAAACTTTGAGCTGGCCTGATATTAAAGGTATTCCTGTCACAGTTTTTATACTAAAATTAAATAGTATTATTATATCTACTGCTAAAAGTTCAAAGAAAAACAACGAATGTCTGCAGGGATAAATAGGCAGACTACAATAACAAATAGTTTTTCAAAATCAACCAAATCACAAAAAAAGCTAGAAAAACGCATATTTGGACCATTTTAACAACAACAACAACAACAAAAAAAATCATAATCAGTAGATATGACATGGGAAAATAGGCATATATCTTAATTGTAAGAGATACAAACCAGAAAAAAAACCCTTAACAAATACAACCATAGTCTAGCCAGGCAAAATAGGCTTCCAGAGGGGGAATGTGCATGAATGAGTCACGGTGAGAAACAAAGACACTTTTTCATTTACTTTAATAAACAAATACCTTGAAGAAGTGTTAAACTTCATTCCACATTTTTCTAAACAGCCTGAAATCAATACCAGTGGCACTGGTGGAGCACAGTAATGCTTTTGCAGCAATTTAAAATTGAATATTTATTGTCTGTCTAGTAGGTTTTAACGTCTACCTTCTTAAATTCTACTTTATTCAGTTCTGTTGTGTTGTATTTTTTATATATCGAATTCACACATCTGCTTTATAAATGTAGTAGGCCTACATACCTGCACCCTTAAATAAGCTCACAGATATCTCCATATAGAGAAATTAGTTTGTATCGAATACCCAAACCTTTCAAGACAGAACTAAATGACGATACAGGCTATAGTAATTTAAATTTTCATGAATAAAAATATGTTTAACTGCGAATCCTTGATGCAATTAACCAACCAGAAACGTTCTACAATGGAAACGCCAACAAACTCGCTGCAACACATTTATCGTCTCCGTCCAACTACCTGGTTTCCGGAAGTAGTTTATTTATCCCATTCTTTTTCTCCAGATATTTTAGATCTTAACCCCTTCAGACCTGATTTTTTTTTATCCGCTTGATATTTGCTCTTCTCCAACATATAAATGAGTCTAAAAAAAGGTTTGTGCCAACTAATTTTTTATTAGATTTTTCTCATGTCCCCTACAATGGACGCCGGGTCTGAAGAAAAAAAAAATCCTCATATTTTAACCATAAATGTCTTTGTGCATGTGAATTTTGTGTGTGTTGCTGTGTATTCAGTGATCTCATCCATTATGGCTGTTTCTCACTAAAACCAATGAAAAAAATATTTACAGGCTATAGTCAATTTGAAGACATAAATGAAATTATAATACTATAAATTTAATGAATTAACATCAATATTCATAAAACATCAACATTAGAATTTGTAGCTCTGTATTTAGCATTGAAATGCTTCAACAAATTTGTCAAACTGTGTTCAATCCTGTGTTCTGGAACTTTGAAAGATCTTTATAATAACTTGAATATTATCATCTGATAGTCTCAATTTTATAATAGATGCAAGTTGATGAGGCTACCATTAACATTAAAAGGTAATATGTGGGCTTCCTCCTCTTCCTGCCTAGTTGGTTATTATGTCTTGTTTTTGTGATGCCTGTAGCTCAATCAGATTAAGGTAGGAGTCATATCTTCATTGTGAATGGTTGATCAGGGCCCAATCAGTGACCAGGCATTGCTTATATTATAAAAACATAAAATTTTATTGGTTTAAACTAAAAATCATGTGATGTCCATTAAAAATGGATGCAGGGTCTGAAGGGGTTAAACTAAACTCCTTAGAGACAACATTTCTGATTTATATATATATATATATATATATATATATATATATATATATATATTTTTTTTTTTTTTTTTTTATACATATATATATATACATACACTGCCGGTCAAAAGTTTGGGGTCAGTAAGAGTTTTAATGTAATGTAATGTAATGTAATATTGCGAAATGTTATTACAATATAAAATAATGGTTTCTATTGTAATATACTTTAAAATTTAATTTATTCCTGTGATGCAAAGCTGAATTTTCATCAGCCATTACTTCAGTCTTAAGTGTCACATGATCCTTCAGAAATCATTCTAATATGCTGATTTATTATTAGAATGATCTGTATTGGATCTATATTGGATTATATATTGCAACAGTTGCCCTGCAAAGTATTTATTTAGAAATTGTGATATTTTTTCAGGATTCTTTGGCCGCTTCGCGTCGTGCCTAACAACGCCCTTCAGCCGTGATTTATTCATGATACAGCACGGACTCTGGTACCTTATTGCTTAAATGTTTATTTTTAGAATATGCGGTTCCTAGCTGTTCTTGCCACAGATGTTACACTATATTTAATCTATTTTCTGAGACTCTCATCCATTTGATTCTGGTCTAATTCTTCTTTACTTTTTGCATGGAGTATAACACTTAAGATTTAAGCATCATTTTAGGGAATTCATGTCAGTAAAACTAGGTATGAATGTAAGAAATTGATCACTATCCACCTTATTTTGCCATAAGAGTGGTCGTGGTCATTTGTAAATTTTATGGGTCTGGCTTCCGGGTTCATCGCATCCAGCTATTTTTAGCTTTACAAATTGCTAATTGGTGTGTCTTGCCATATCATTTTAATGTATTATCTTAATTATGAACAAGCTGGTTTGTAGTGCAAACAGTTTTACAGTTTACCGCACGTTGTTATTCTTCTTGTTATTTCCCTACTGCGACTAATAAACCAGAAGTCTCACTTCCTATAGAAGACAACTACTGCATGATGTGTCTTTGAGATCCTATCAACTCATGAAAACAATTTTTTTTTCAGTAAAGGGTCACTGAAACAATGCATCCAGAACATGGGTCAATAATCTCTTTAAAGAAGTCTTAACGGATGCGTGGTTTGGCCAAAAAACATTCCTGAAATCTTAAAACACTATAATAAAGGCAGTTAATAACAAACATGAAATGGTTTATCCAGAAGTCTTATTCATAGGATTTTTGTTTAATGAGATGGGAAAGATTTTTTTTGCCATTTACATAATAAGCACAGCAAGAATGACTGTCCCCCAGCTACAAATAGCAGAACATGAATAGCTTCAGACTCTAGGGCCCTGGGAGATCCCCATGTTCTGTGAAGGCCCATAAACTTGTGGCATGTCTCATTGGCAGGCTCAGTGTACAAGCAGTGTGTTTCCAGCTTACCAATTCATAGCACACACTGATAACACAGAAACCATTGCTTTTTAACACACATCAACAACTGTACAACCACATCAGTTGACCTACAGCATTCCAGACTGCGAAAATACCCACTGACATGCTTTATATGAGACCATGGACATTTTATCAGACACAGATAAGGTTGTGGCTACACTTAACAGGTTGACAGAAGTCAGACATATCCTGTCGACCACAGGACACAACCACAACTCTGTATGTGCATTAACCCACAGATTTATTGTAAAAGGATGCAAGCAGTTACATTAGCGAAGACATGAATTTAATCGGTTTCCCAACCATTAATCAACTCAGCACGAAACTAGACGCATATAAACAAACATTTTAGACTTATTGCTAATAACATACTTCCTACTGTACATTAACCCTATGAAGTGTGTCATATTTGATATGCAGATTTCTGGCTTCTAAATGATTGATATGATCGAATCTTTGATTAAAAACCTGTTGTATACAATCTACTACATGCTTTCAGATGTCTGTTTGATAGTTCATACTTTTTTTAGCAAGTAAAAGGCCTTTTTATATACAGTCAAATCAAAATTTATTCAGACACCTTCAGCCTTTCTCACGTTATCACAGATTAGTCACTATAGTTTAGCAAATGGTAATAAAATATGACATAAAGTCAAGAGTTAAACTGTGTCAGAACAAATTCATCTTGATAATGTCAGATAACTTTGATAGAAATTAAGGTATGTAATGGATTACAATCAGCCAAAAAATCAGACAACTGTTAGTATGACTATATATCTTTACACAACTAGCAATACTTTGTCGACCATTGCATTTTCTCAATTTTACTGGTAGTCCACTGTATGAAGACTTTTTGGTATAATATGTCACAGTTTGCTTTATTTTGCTATCTTCACTTACATAAATGAACTATAGTGTTGTGAACCCACTAGTAAAAAAATATCAAAAATTATATCTGGTTTCTGAATCATTTTTGGGTTGACTGTATATACTTGTTCTTTTTGCATTGAAAACTATTGATTAAATGGAATAACTTTTATAATGTTAGTCATATTTAATGTTTAAAATGACTTGCTGGATTGACTGTTTTCAAAACAACAACCAAACTGCAAAATAAAATAAAATAAAAATTATTTAATTTAATTTAACATGCAACTATCATGCCCTGCTCAGAAAAACTAGAGATGAAAACCTAGAGATGGCCCTGATTTGCATTCATGAACATGACCATTCTGTTTTCTTTCAACAGTGCTGTGCAAAAATACAGTATGGCCTAAAGGAGGTACTAGATGGAAATAACTGGACCAATGAGAGCAATTGAAGACCAAGCTGTCCTCTCCCTGGAGTACCATATTACCATATACAGCTATCAGGTTAGTCAACCTGTTAGGAATCCACTACTGTGCTGGTACATTTCCCTAAAGCTATGCAATACAGCTGTGAAAATGATCAGCTCACTGATTTAAACAAGCTACAGGGGACTTGGTGACACAGATTTCTTTTTAATTTGATTGTTTACATCTATGTTCCCTGGTTTTACTATTGCCCTGAAAGCTGAACAAATCAAATCCTCTCCTTATTTGAGGTTGTTACAGCCTGTTCTATTCCCCCCTCTAGCAGAAAATTTTAATTAAACTGGTGTCAGATGTTGTGTTGATGTTGTGCCCACCTCTGCAGAAGATTATCCGTTTCCCTGTAATGACTGAGATGTTCTGTTGATCAAAAACATTTAAACAATGGAATATTTCCCTGAAGAATATCATATCTTAAAACCTGGTATGCTTGTGGTATTATGCAAGTTTATTGCTTTTTCTCCACGTGTTTGTATTTTTTTCCCATCTGACAGAGCAGATGTTTTACCATATAAAACTATTTGTAGCCTTGCCAAAGTTCACCACATTATGAGTTTTGGCGAGTTAATGATTAAAAGCACTGTATCTTTATAAAAATGTTACAGGTCTTGCATTGTGCATTCCAGCAACATCCACTTTAAACAAGATTTGTCAGTAATTTGAGTTTTGATGCAACAGTTTTAGTCGTAATCTGGCTGTTATGACCTTTGTGTTTGTCTAACAAATAGAAAAGACATTCCTGTCGGTTATATCTTCGAGTTAAAATGAAATGCAAAACCCCATTGCAAAAGCACTGGAAGATACAATTCAAGATTTTGTGTGAAATATAATAATGTAGCATGTTATTTTTCTTTTTAGTGATATTGGATTTCGACGTCTATGACTTGGATTCCCATTATAGATATTGGCAAAAACATGCATTTTGTAGCTGTGCAAGTCTTTAGACGGCATTGCAGAGAAAGTGATTGATGCATTGTTTCAGAGCTACAATTGTAGCTATTTGTGGCTATCTGCTTAAAAGTGATACAGTGCTGTTGTTATTATTAGTGCAACAGTTCAGTCTTTCTCCTCACAGTCGATGTTCGAGCTTTGAGGAGCCTGATAGTCTGAGAGAATAAAAACCGCTGCAGTCTTTTGGTGTTGACGTGTGCACTGCGGTAACTGCGGTTTTGTGCTGGTTGAAAGGAAAAGAGTTTGTCCAAGGGTGGGTGGAGTCTTCTGTGATGTCTGGGATCTGGGATGTTTATGGTAATGAATGAGGCTTCAATAAATTCTCATTTGGCAAATGATTTTTGGTAACATTTTAGGATGAGTTTTTCCTCAGTAAATCTTCTAATTTGCTGCTTATTAATAGTTAGTTAAGTAGTTGTTTAGGTATGAGTTGAAAGATCTGGAATATAGTCATGCAGAATAAGGCATTATGAACATATATGAATAAGGCCTATATGTGCTTTATAACTATTAATTAACATTCAGTATGCTAGTAATATGCATGCCAATAAACAGCTAGTTAATAGTAGGAATTGGTTATTAAAATGCAGTGTTACCGATGTTTCCAATTATCATAGAAAATAGAAATGTTGATAAAAAATTATTTTATAGACTAAACTACTTTTGAGAATACCAGTCAAAAGTTTTTTTTTAAATGTTTTTAAAGCAGTAATATTGTGAAATATTTTTACTATTTAAAATAACTGCTTTCTATTTGAATATATTTTAAAATATAATTTATTCCTTTGATCAAAGCTACATTTTTAGCATCATTACTCCAGTCTTCAGTGTCACATGATCCTTCACATGACCCATTTTTAATAAGGGAAGAAGGTTCTCACCCAAGATTTGACAGTACGTGGCCCTGTCCATCATCCCTTTGATGTGGTGCAGTTGTCCTGTTCCCTTAGCAGAAAAACACCCCCATGCATAATGTTTCCTCCTCCATGTTTGATGGTTGGGATGGTGTTCTTAGGGTCATAGGCAGCATTCCTCCTCCTCCAAACACAGCGAGTTGAGTTGATGCCAGAGAGCTCGATTTTGGTCTCATCTGACCACAACACTTTCACCCAGTTCTCCGCTGAGTCATTCAGATGTTCATTGGCAAACCTCAGACGGCACAAACATGTGTTTTCTTGAGCAGGGGGACCTTGCAGGTGCTGCAGGATTTCAGTCCTTCACGGCGCAGTGTGTTACCAATTGTTATCTTGGTGACTGTGGTCCCAGCTGCCATGAGATCATTGACAAGATCCTCCCGTGTAGTTCTGGGCTATTTCATCACCGTTCTCATAATCATTGAAACTTCACGAGGTGAGATCTTGCATGGAGCCCCAGGCTGAGGGAGATTGACAGTTATTTTGGAGGAAGTGAGGTGAGGTGAGGCCAAGTATGGTGATCCATACTAGGAATTTGTGCTCTGCATTTAACCCATCCAAGTGCACACACACAGTAGTGAACACACACACACCGTGAACACACACCCGGAGCAGTGGGCAGCCATTGCTGCGGCGCCCGGGGAGCAGTTGGGGGATCGGTGCCTTGCTCAAGGGACTCACCTCAGCCGTGGTATTGAGGGTGGAGAGAGTGCTGTACATTCACTCCCCCCACCTACAATCCCTGCCGGACCTGAGAATCGAACCTGCAACCTTTGGATTACAAGTCCAACTCTCTAACCATTAGGCCACGGCTGCCCCGTGGCCTAATGGTTGTGTTTCTTGTGTTTCTTTTATTTGCAGATAATCGCACCAACTGTTGTCACCTTCTCATCAAGCTGCTTGGTGATGGTCTTGTAGCCCATTCCAGCCTTGTGTAAGTCTACAATCTTGTCCCTGACATCCTTGGACAGCTCCTTGTTCTTGGCCAATCTCAGCTCCTTACCTGTATAAAAGACTCCTGGGAGCCAGAAATATTGCTGATTGATAGGGGATCAAATACTTATTTCATTCATTAAAATGCAAATCAATGTATAACTTTTTTTAAATTAGATTTTTTTGTTGTTATTCTGTCTCTCACTGTTAAAACAAACCTACCATTAAAATTATAAACTAATCATTTCTTTGTCAGTGGGCAAACCTACAAAATCAGCAGGGGATCAAATAATTATTTTCCCCACTGTATACATTCAAAAGCTTGGAGTTAGTTAAATTAATACTTTTATTTAGCAAGAATGCTTTAAATTGATCAAAAGTGAGGATAAAGACATTTATAATGTTACAAAAGATTTATATTTTAGATAAATGCTGTTTTGCGGAACTTTCTATCCATCAAAGGAACCTAAAAAAATTCTACTCAGCTGTTTTCGACATATTAACAATAAAAGTTTTTTGAAACAGCAAATCAGAATATTAGAATGATTTCTGAAGAATCATGTGACACTGAAGGCTGGAGTAATGATACTAAAACTCAGCTTTGAAATCACAGGAATAGATTACATTTTTAAATATATTCAAATAAAAAGTAGTTATTTTAAATACTAAAAATATTGTGGCTTTTGCTGTATTTTAGATTAAATTAATTCAGGCTTGATGAGCAGAAGAGTCTTCTTTAAAAAAAAAACATTAAAAATCTTACTGTTCAAAAACTTTTGACTGGCAATGTATTTTTTTTTTCTGTGGACTCTTTCCTTCTCAGATGTTATATACATAATAGCATTTTAACATTGTGCATGCCTTACAGAAAATACAGTGTCTTTAAGTCAATTTTGTACTTCTATAACTTTATTGACTTCACTTTCACCCTTAAAGTCTTCGAAAGCATGTGAAGGGGCTTCTCTGAGAAGACCGAAATGTTCTCTGACTGAATCATCATCACTATTTAACTTTTTACTCACTCTGAACAGACAGTTAAAAAAAGACAGACAACTTTGACACAGACAGATTTCATCACTCCGTCTCTATATCTGAGTTTTACAGTATTTAAATAGCTTCAGTTGACACAGGCCAAGCCTGTAGATTTTACTGCTGCAATAAAGCTCTGTCCTAGCAACAATATAGAAACATCATACGTACTCATAACTCTCTGGCTTGCTCTCCTTTGCTTTTTCTGTCTTAGAAGGATGTCTGCATGCACATGAGTAATTATGCTATCAACCGTTTGAGATTGCAGAAAGGACAAGACAAGGACAGATTTCCAATTGTTCAAGGACATGGAGGATGATTCAGTGGTGGTGCATACAAACTGGGTTTGCTGGTTGGAAGTTTGTTGGATAATGTATGGCTTATGCTAATCACTATTACATCTTTTGGAAATACAATTGTTGTAAACTATAGAACAAGTGAAATATAGGATATAGCTTAATGGTTAGGGATTCTGGATGTCCAATTACTGTTTTTGCAATTGGTTAAAAGCATCAGATAAATGGTAAATACTAAATATTAAACAATAATTTTGTGAATTTAGGAGTCTATCATAACTTTAGAGGTTTGTCTCTGTTCAGGGAAGTTCTTTAGCAGGACATATGCTTGCATATTCATTGGGTAATTGCTTCAGGCAGCTTCATGCGATCTTTCAGCCATGACGATGCAGCTGTGGTTGTTGGCACACACAGCAGCTTCTCAGTGTGGCTGCCTCATGAACCAAACAAAGCTTTCCGCAGCCACCTACCTACCGCTAAACCGCTCATCTTACTTTCAACTATACCAATATGTGCAGCTCGGTGCATATGCTTGATTGTATGAAACCCATGGAAATGTTTCACTTTGGCTATCACAGTTAACAATACATCTGTTTCCATGTATAAGACTGGTTTCCCTGAAGGGCTAATGTGTTTATTTTCCTTAATTTACTTCTTAATTAACTTAATTTTCTTTTAAACCTATTGTGGCTTCTTCTCATCGTGTTTCTATTTAGTAATGAAGTGTGTGACCCACAAGGTTTAGAGAAGGATGTAATGTTTTCTTCACAGTCACTCTTTTTTTATACTCCCTTTCTTGTTGCTTTTTTCCTCTTGGCGTCTAGACTTGATGTGGACATCTAATACTTATATGATCATGTTTGGAACTTTTTACTAAACCAAATATCAACATGTTTTTTGCATATCCTTTTTGCAACAAACGTGTACAGTTTGACACTATGAACATTGAATTCATCCCCATCTAGCAGTTTTCTCATGTGCAAGCAAACTCAGGGTGGGTGGCCGGTAACAGTGTGGGAAGTCCAGCACTGAGATGCATGGATCTCGTTTTTTAAACTTAACTAACATTCAGGCGTAGGTGAATCAGTGAGTATAATTACACTACTGTTCAAAAGTTTAGAGTTGGTAAGATTTTTTTTTGGGAAGGTTTTTGAAAGAGGTCGTTTATATTCACCAAGGTTGTACATTTATTTGATCAAGAATGCTGTAAAAGCAGTAATATTTATATAATTACAGTTTAAAATAACTTTATTTTAGTATTGGCAAAGCCGCATTTAGCAGTAATACTCTAGTTTTTTTACTGTCCTTTACAAATCCTTCTAATATGCTGATTTGCTGCTCAAAAATGCCCTATTATTATAGAATAATAATATTAATATTTTTTGTGCAAACTGTAACACTTCTTTATAGGATTCTATTAATGAATAAAAAGTTCAAATGGCAACATTTATTCAAAATAGAAATCTTTTGTAACATTCACAGATTAATTTAATGCATCCTTGATGAATAAAATTATTAATTTCTTAAAAAAACAAAACTTACTGACTGCAAAACTAGTGTAAAATTCTGTAAAACTGTTGAAAATTGTTGTCTAAGAACTGCAGGGAACTTTTCTCTACTTTTTAACTTCTGCTTTAGCTTCTAAATTATGATATAAAAATAAAACAAAAACTGATTGATCTTAATTGGCATATGATGAATTTTGAAGCAGCTTCCCTTAAAGTGCTAAAAAATTATTTTTAATAAATGTTTATGTATGGCTGCATTGATTAAATACATAGACTACAATTTATATTTATATTATTTATGTCTACACTACTAGTCAAAAGTTTTTGAACAGTAAGATTTTAAAAGTCTCTTCTGCTCACCAAGCATTTATTTGATCCAAAGTACAGCAAAAAAGTCAGTCAAAGGAATATTTGTACTATTTAAAATAACTGTTTTCTATTTTAAAACATTTTAAAATATATATATTTTTTTCTGTGTGATTAAAGCTACATTTTCAGCATCATTACTCCAGTCTTCAGTGTCACATGATTCTTCAAAAATCATTCTAATATGCTGATTTGCTGTTCAAGAAATGTTTACTTATTATTATTATCAAAATTTCATTATCCACTATAGAAGCTTGGAGTCAGTATAATAATTTTTAAATTTTTAAAGCAAGGATGCTTTAAATTGATCAAATGTGATGATAAAGACATTTAAAATGTTACAAAAGATTTCTAGTTCAGATGAATGCTGTTCTTCTAAACTTTCTATTCATCAAAGAAACCTGAAAAAATTCTACTCACCTGCTTTCAACATAATAATAATGATAAATGTTTTTGAGCAGGCTTGGTGAGCAGAAGGGAGTTCATTAAAAAACTTAAAAATCTTACTGTTCGAAAACTTTTGACTGGTAGTGTATATTCATATACTGAAGCTAGAAGAGCAAGGTTTATGGATAATTTGCAGTCATGTCAACCTGTCCACCTCTGACTCCCTCAGGGCCGAGGCAGTATTAAGAGCAGGAAGTTGTAAAAATCACACGGTAGTGCTCTCCAGACAAAAGAGGATCCGCTACTGTGTGCTCAATCGGTGTTCCCAGAGTCACAATCTCTTTAAAGTCTTTCCCAATTTACCACATCACTCGCAATTCACAGGAGCGGCCGTTTTTTTTACTGTCATTTCCCACCTATTGCTGGGGCTTTACTGCAGACGTCACCCATTGAGTTATTGTCAGACTCAGACAAGGGTACTGCAGACTGTTAGTCTCTAATGATCTAAGCATCCAAAGTGTTGGAGCTTACACCTCTAAACATGAGATGTGATAGCATTACATCCATATTAAGGACACATTTTACTGAGTAGACTATCATTATTTTACATAAAGTAATGTAAAGTAATGCTATAAAAATATTTCATCCATATGAAACTGCACACTTTTCCCTGTAGTTTTTACAGCACAGAAATTGTTCTGAATGTTTGAATGTACAGCATTCAGCTCATTTTCTTCTAACGGTTATCATGACACAAGCCAGACAAGGTTAATTTACGCTGAGACATTCAGAAGCCTTTCAACTTGAATTCACCTGTAGCAGGTGGAGGTAAAATAAGCCGACACACCTGGATATTCAGCAGGTGCCTTCATTCACATAACCATGGCTATAATGCTGTTCACCTTCTCAACTACTTAATTCCTAATTTCTAGTGTGGTGTGTTGGAAACAAGGGTGTCTGTCCTCTTTTGGCTGTGTGTATGTGGTTTTAAGTAGGATATTCTGAAAAGTCATGACTGTGTCGTAATTTTATAGACATCAGTAACCAGTGTTGGGGAAAGTTACTTTTAAAAGTAATGCATTAGAATATTGCGTTACTCCCTAAAAAAGTAACTAATTACGTTACTTAGTTACTTTTCATGGAAAGTAATGTGTTACATTACTTTGGATTACTTTCAAAATCTGGACAGGGCTTGCTTGTTTTTAATATAAAAACTTTGATTTTTAGCAAATGTATAAGCCCTTTTATGCCAAAAAAAAAAAAAAAAAAAATGAGCCTGAGGATAAAGGAAAAGTAAATTCACGTATGTACAGTATAACTGTAGGAAAAGGAAGTTCAACACTCTTTAGCAATAAGAAAAAATTAAGCACAAATGTTAGTTAATTTAAAGTAAGTTTTGTTTGTTAGTATGGTTGAACTGGATCAACAAAGGTCAGCAGCAAAGACATTGGTTAATAAAATGGGATTAAATACATAAAGGAAACAAAAAAGTAACTCAGATATTTTCTTGTAAATGAAAAAGTAATGTGTTACTTTACTAGTTACTTGAAAAAGTAATCTGATTACGTAACTCACACAAAGGCTGCATTTATTCAATCAAAACAGACTGTAATATTATTAAATATTATTACAATTCAAAATAACTGTTTTCTATGTGAATATATTTTAAAATGTAATTTATTCCTTTGATGGCAAAGGAATACAGTGTTACATGATCCTTCAGAAATCATTTAATATGCTGTTGCTCACGAAACAAGTTACAGTATTATAAATGTAAAAAACTTTTTTGTGAAAGCTGTGATTTTGATGAACATAAGGTTTATAAGAACAGCATTTATTTGAAATAGAATGTCGTTTGTAACATTATGAATGTTTTACTGCCATTTAATGCATCCTTTCTGAGCCAAAGGAGCTTTTTCAAATAAAACGCTTCCAAAATGTTGTATGTTATCTGTATATATACATTTATACATTTTTAAAGTGTGGCTTAAGTCTGTTTTGCTGCCACTGTCATATTTTATGCATTAATTCAAGCTTTTCAAATGCACACTTGCAGACATTATTTATTAGAGCAAGGTCTGTGAGGCTCAGACACTCCTGTCCACCTGCTGATGTTTTGTCTGGTTACAGGCTGTTTGATTTTAGATTTTCAAGATCATAATTCAGCAGGCTGTGTCTAGGATGGAGTATAATGACAGGAGCTTTGTGTCTGTAAGTTGATAAGTAGTCTTTAAGATTACAGTGCTGTTTGGTCAACAGGTTGGTGTTAAACAATGACAAAAGTGTCAGCGTGAATTACTAGAGTCGTGTCGGCTGTAAAGGCTTGAGGATGTTAATGAGTAGAGCCTTAATTGTTTTCTGTCCTTCTATAACCTTGTTATTATAACTATTGTTTATCTGGCAATGAAAAGGCAGGAATACATGAGGTAAAATGTTTCCATAAATATTTTTAATAGTCAAATTTGTCATATATATTTTCGGAAAGCATATATGTACACAAGTTCATCTACCACAGTGTTCAGGTGCAAAAATGTCAACAGATTAAAAAAGCTTTCAAAAGATCAAGTATTTTAAGAATTTTAAGCAAAACTGTCTATATTACAGGAAGATAAACAACAAAACAGCTCTTCTAGATTCGGAATAACTGTACAGATGCATAAATACAACAGCCTTAAACTTTCATAGTATGGATGAAGAAAATTCAAAATATATTCTTTTGTGTCCCACAGAAGAAAGAAAGTCATACAGGTCTAGAGCAACATGAGGGTGTGTAAATGACACACTCTTAAAAATAAAGGTTCCAAATGTTTTTGCATGCTATAGAAGAACCATTTTTGGTTCCTCAAAGAACCTTTCAGTGAACAGTTCCTAAAAGAACCATTTTGAAGAACATTTAAAAAAATCTAAAGAACTGTTCTCCACTAAAAAGAACCTTTTCTGCATTTGAAAGGTTCTATTGATGTTCAAGGTTCTTCATTTTTAAGAGTGTAAACAAACTTTTTTCAACATTGTAAAGTCATCACTATTCTTCTATCCTGAAGCACTGCCAAATGTTTTGGGCTGAGTGGCTGTCCTAGTTACCCCTCTAGGTTTCATCAGGTGGTCTGATCTCCAGTGCAGGCAATGGGGACAGTGGCATCCTGCGGGATGCACTGTCTGGACGGGGGAATACAGAGCCGGCTGTGGAAGTCCACTGAGCCATGGGTAGGTCGAAGGATGGAGGTGCAAAGTGTCCACTGGCCTTGTGGTGGCACTATAGGGGTTTGAATAGCCTGAGAGGCTACCCATGCCCAGATGAGAGTACAGATGAAGGGGCAAGCGGGGCAGCAGTGGATAGGGGAGTCCAGCAGCTGCCTGACTCACCATGAAGGCACACAAGTTTGGATCCAGTGGGTTAGGCCAGTTCAGACTGTGACGCTGCCTCTTGTCCTTCATCCTCCTGTTTTGGAACCAGACCTATAATGAAACAGAGGGATTAATGGTTTTAGTAAAGGACACAGTATGTTGGTGGGATTAGGTAATGGTAGATGTGCAATAAAATGTTCAGTTTGAGCAGGGATGGAGATCAGGTTTCTGATTTTATCAGGTTGGCTGTAACTCATAGCCTCAAAATGACAAATTCTGTGGATGTGTTGATAAATAGCAGAAGTTAGTTTTTAAAATTAGCACTTTTGATGCACTTTATATGGTGACTGTTGATTCTGAGAAGCTTTTGTTGCGCCAGAGGTTGAGACATTGTGAATTACCTTTATTGTGGTCTCGGGCAAGTTAAGCGCTGCCGCCAGTTCGCATCGTCTGGGTCGAGACACGTAACTTTCTTTGCAGTATTCTTGCTCAAGACGGGTCAGCTGCTCCCTCGTGAAAGCAGTCCGGTGCCGCCGACTCTGGTCTATCCCATTCAGCAGTGAAATACGAGGGCACTCTTCTTCTCCTTGATCACTGTCAGCATGAGCAACAGTAGACACTGGCGACTCCCTGCCTTCTGCTACTGAAACAAGTTTACTTCACATTAGGCATTCGTTTACTTTGCGTATATCACATTTACAGTCAGTAATAACTTCCAGTTTCCTAAATGAACTCGCTACACAGATGTTTATTTTGCACGGTAGGCCTATATACTTAAATGTGACATATGAAGTACCAGGCTTGTTGTCAGAATATATATGGATGTTGTAGGTTACTTACGCATTTTATCGATATCCACGTCCGCTATCCAAATATTCCCCGACTGGATTTTCACAAGCTTCTCATAGTCCTCAAAACAGTCCTGGACCAGGCCCTCCCCAAAAAAGGAATTCTCTCTCGTCACTGCTTGTCTTCCGAGCCAAGTTCGTTTATGAAGGGAAAGATGAGTTGTTTTTGTAGTCGCTGTCCACCCCCCCTCCTCCCTCACCTCTGCATCTTTCAGGTCGTCCCATCTTGTTACTAATGAGAGACGCGCTCTATCCGCTGAGGCGCCGCCGGGGCGCGCGGACGGAGGGAGGTGTTAAATTGTCTTTGGTCTCCGACCGGCCTTTGTACTGTTTTGTTATGGAGAATTAAGATCGACCTCCCTTTGCATACTGTCACAGTGGCTTCCCCGTCGAGATAGGCCAACCCTGATTGTTCCTGGGCGTTTGATGTTTGTATTTTTGGAAGTCAATCATTAGAATCCTAATGTCCCCAAATTGCAGAGGTCTACAGTTTATAATAGAGATGAAAGCGTTTCAGGAGACGTATAAATATACTTAAGGTAAAGATTTATTTAAAAAATAAATAAATAAAAAAAAGACAATTAATTGGAAAATTGTCTGAAAATTTGAGCATTAACTAATTTTATAATAAACAAACAACGTTGGCAGATAGGTCTATGCTGACATTGGATATTGTAATAAACATCAGACGATATCATCGAAACATCAGAGCTCAGTGGCCTTAAGGGCTCAAAGTTCATCCAAAAAACGAAAATTCATAATTTACTCATGAAATTCCATATTTATTGATTATAATTAAATGCATTTCCTTCTTCTGTCGGAAAGAAAGTGTATTGTTAATTGTCTAATGTTGTTTTGGACCATATTGACAATCTGTTCGGCAGAGGAAATAAATAAATACTGGTTTTAGAACTTTATGAGAATTACTAAATGACAGAATTTTCATTTTTGGGTTAAAAGTCTCTTTAAGTGCATCGTTGAATTAAGGTTATTAAGGTCAGTATATCCACAAGTTTATCTCAACAACACAAACTAGTGTGAGTGAACATAAGCGAGCCTGCTGAATATTTTCAGTGTGCTTTATTAACATTTGTGACCCTGGACCACAAAAAATTAGTAGCACAGGTATATTTGTAGCAATAGCCAAAAATACATTGTATGAGTCTGATTTATCAACATGTTATTCGTAAATACCGTAAATATATCAAAATATCAATATTTTGTTTTTTTCCACCCTCAGATTCAAATTTTTCAAATAGTTGTATCTCAGCCAAATATTGTCATATACTAACAAACCATATATCAATCAAAGGCTTATTTATTTATTTCAGATGATTTATAAATCTCATTTTCAAAAAATGTACCCTTGGTACTGGTTTTGTGGTCCATGTTCACATATTATCATGAATATAATACCCTTTGCTAATCAGAAACGTTAATGATACGTGCTTCAGTGCAGGTACAGCCCAGAGAAAATGTCATGTGACTGAAGGCGATGTGGATCATTAAGGGCTTCGGTATTTACCACCCTGGTTTAATTGGACATTAATCTTATGCCACTCAGTTTTTTTTCCACATTTATTTATTTAGGTTTCACATTTCTTGTGTTTTACATATCGAAGTATATTTGTAAACATATATTGTATTTTGCCTTTCAGTATGTGTTCCTGTTCATATTTTAGAAGTAGTTTTAGACGATGAGTGGAATAAGGTCTTAATATAGCTTTACATTTATTTAGAAACAAAAAAAGTTGCTCTCTCTTTCCCATTGACGCAGACTGTGGCGTACCCCGTATTCAGACAGTATTTCAGACATATGCTTCCATCCATGGCGATTCAGATTAGCCTGATATCAAGCTTACTGACGGTTGTATTGTTATACACCAGTGCTTTGATCACTTGTCAATTAAGGGAAAGGCTCCACCAGGACTGTAGTCTGTACCTGGAGACTGGCGCAGATATCGCATAGAGGTGACAGAAATTGCGCTTCCATGAACAGACAAACCTGTGTGTGTCTGTGCCACTTTAAAAACGTTGGGATACTTTGTTTAGCTGACTAAACCACATATAATCTGTACTGATAACTGTTGAGTAAGGCGTCCCCGTTTCTGATCAGTACACAATGACCAAGAAATGCACAGTTTGTGGGCGTGTCCATTTCGGTCCTTAGCATAAAACTGCAGTGATCTACATAATCTCTGCAGCTTTGTTTCAAACTCTGTTCATTTGTTCCCTTATTAATTTGTC
This sequence comes from Garra rufa, assembly GCF_049309525.1. Classification (NCBI taxonomy): domain Eukaryota; kingdom Metazoa; phylum Chordata; class Actinopteri; order Cypriniformes; family Cyprinidae; genus Garra; species Garra rufa. Next base: position 50,795,425 of record NC_133361.1, read on the forward strand.
CTTTAGTTCATGGTACATAAAAAGACCAGACGTACGTTTTTAAGCTGTTTTTGTGCTTTTTGTATTTTTTTTAAATTTAGTTTTTAGTTTACAGTAAATTTCGACTATAGTTAGTTATAATATATAGTATAGCCTATGTTAGTAATATTAGTGTATAGTATATATTAGTGCTCTTTCTAATGACCTTCATTGTAGAAATAGAAGAAATATATATTTAATTATGAATGTCCATCTAATATTTAGATTTTTGCATTAGTTAATTTATTTTAAACATTACAAATGGTCATTATTCGATATATCGAAATGTTCAGCAAATTTCTTGTCTTGATTGTACAGTGAAAGGCAAAAAGTAATTTAATTAAAATGTTTTCTTCTTCTTCCTCTTCGTATATGCATAAGAAAAACTAAAGATATGTTACATGGGTGCCTCTGCTCTGCAGCCTGCTCCTTTTGCTTTCCTTCCTCTTTGTCCTTACCTCCTTTATTCAAAGGGTTAAATCTAAATCTATCAGCCACACAATATTTACCTATAGTATCTTTATTGTATTACATAGGTGCACCTGAACCCGTTAATGGACTGGTAGCGCTGGACACAAAGGTACAATTTTTTTGCAGACTTGTCGTCCAAAATACATAATTTACTTTAATTGTAACGTTTCTTGAAAATGGTTTATTGTTTCAAAGTTTAAAGTTTTACATATATGGAAATGCTTTTCAGGAAATGTCAGTTTTAGGCTTATGATTAGAGATCAGAGATCATGCTTCTACTTCCTTGTTAATCAGCTATCATTTCCCTCTGATTTTAGGAATAAATTATGGTTAGGGTTAGGGTTAGGGGTAGGGATTGGGTTAAATCTATATTTTTGGACACTAATGTTGATCCAGGATTAACAAAACATGTTGATCCAGGAACATGTCTTTGGCAAAGACATGTTCCTGGATCAAGACCTGCTGAAAGACTTGGCAAAATCACGTAGAGAGCTATGAACTCTCATTATGCTGCATGCATAACGCAGACCTGTACAGTGAGCCACAATGTTTTGCGTTCACGTGGAATTTTAACGTAGTACCGCATAAAAACTAAATTCTGGTGATCTGAACATTATAATTCCCGCTCCAATACACCTGGCTGAGAGCAGGATAAAGTTGTAAATAATAAATGTAATTAATAACAATGCGTGTTATTTACATATTTGAATGCAATTTCTCATTTATGTTTAAATATTTCCACAATGATCCAGACGGTCTTTTTGAAGTTTATGATAGTCTTTTCCATGATTAAATTTTGTATCTTCAATGTTCATTATGGTTCCAACTCAAAAATATAATGTCATAGTTTAAACCTGTCGTCCGTTGAACGCTAGAAAATCAGTAATGAGGCAAATTATTTGGCTATTGAAAGTCTTTGTGTCAATTATTATGTATAATTTAATAATTATTTCTACAAAACAGATTATCTTTTGCTAAACGTATGCACATGCACATAGTGCACATATCATCTGTATATATGTCCTGCACTTTAATTAATTATTTGATATCATCTGGCACTGTCAGATACTCTTAAAGGATATATTAACACTTTGGTTTCTCATTATTAAGTAATTGGTTATGGCTGTTTATTAGTACTTCTAAAGCACATATTAATGTATGACTATTTTTCAGGTCTCTCTAACCCTAACCCCTAAACCTAAACTTAACAACTGCCTTACTAACTATTAATAAGGAGCAAATTAGAAGTTTATTGAGGCAAAATAGTTTTGAGAATTGGTCCCCAAACTAAAATGTGACCAAGTTTTTTCTTCTGTTGAGCACAGAAGATATTTTAAAGAATGTTAGCTGACAGTATGATTGGAGTCAATGGCTACTGCCAACTGTTTGGTTACCGACGTTTTTCAAAATAGATTATTTTCTGCTCAACAGAAGAAACAAGGGTTGGAACAACTTAAGGGTGACTAAATTATGACATAAATTTCATTTTGGGGTGAACTGTCCCTGCTCTAAGATGCTAAACATATTTTAAGGGTACTGTCCCAGTGACACTCTGTTTTATTTGTACCCTATGGTACTTTTTTTGCACATTATTTGACTGCAGAATCAAAAGTTGTTTTCAAAAGCACTTCAAGTTCTTCATAGACACTGTATACATCTACAAGTGCACTGCAGTAATTGTAATACTGTAGTAATTATTTTGTGTTATAGAATTTTTTATCATAATGAAAGAATAATGATAACGATAATAAAGCTTATGTATTCCCATTTTACGTGTATGAATCCTAATAAAGTTACAGTAAGGTATAATGTAAATACATAATGAACAAAGAGCATGTACTGCTTGCATGTGAGGAACATTTTTGAGATAAAGGTTGAATGTTCCTACTTTAACCAAGAGTTTGGCATTAAGATTAGTCATTATCAGAAAGCAGTGAGACTTTTATTGTCTAGGAAGCTATTTGGATATACTGTATGTGATTTTATTTTTATGGTTTTGTGTGATTGCATGTACTGTATGTGATAATGTTTATAATATAAATAGGCATTTGGGGTAAAAAAAAAAGAGAGCAGTAGCCAAGCATTCTGCACTGGAGTGCAAGACTGATATGCTTTCCCAAGGGGCTGCAAGTTCACCTGCATAATTGCATTAAGGCTTAAATTCAACCAAAACCAAAATTGTTACATATTTTCCTATGTAGATCCTCTCTTTTCCACAGAATCAGTATTTTTCTCCCTTGCCACAGTAATTTGAGGCCCATATTCCACCAAGCCTGAAGAAATTGGCTTCTATGAATTATTATTGAATGCAAATATTTTCTGGTTTTAACTTCCCCCGTCTTTCTTGTGATTCTTCCTTACTCTCTATTTGACTGTCTACCATCTATTTTTACTATACTGCAACTTATAAGGCTCTATACAGAGATTGTGTTTCAGTGTGACTTTATAAATACAGAAAGTCTATTTTATTTATTTGTAAGGTGACAGTTTTTTACTGTACTTAGATCAGTGGCATAAGGCATTATGTTATTATAGGCAGCCTGGTGTACTGTAATTCACATATTCAGAAAACTCATGAACTATTCTGATTTAATTCTAAGCCCTAGTTATCCTCACATCATCACAACTGTTCTTTCAATATGTCCTTGATATATGTCGTGTCTCGTAACAATTTTTTAGTCCGTGCATTTAACTTTTAGATATTTATTATTTTGATTTGATCCTTTCTGTATTCTTACTAGGTGAATATATTTTCTTAAATTCGGACTATACATCAAACGAATTGGCCTTAGAGATGCATAGTATCTAGTAATTTTTATAACTATAAAAAGGGATGAATATCTTGACTTTTATTTTTGCAAGTCAGTGTTCAAAACTATTATGTATTTGAGATTTAAAACTTCGCTATAGATTTATTCAATTCCTTGCGCGTTCTCAAGCAGAAGAAAGATCCGAGTACAAAGGCGCCTCTGAAAAGATTGAAGGATGCGGTGGTCAGTATGGTTTAACTGGATGGAATACTTGGTGGGAGCTCAGTTTAAAAGTGTGGGTCTATAGCAGGCATCAATGGTGTTGCTTGGACACCAAAAATACCGGTATTAATAGGCGATATATTTTAATATATTTTTTCTTTTCACGACACATTTTCCAATATTGTCGTGAGATTTGATTTATAGGTCGATTTGTTAAGTACATTCATCCTTTTTTTACGTACTGTATTTACAATGACATTTCGGAAACTGGAACTAATTGAAACTGTACATTTAAAAGTGATTAGATGCGATGCAAAGTATTATTATTGTTGTTGTTGTTGTTATTATTATTATTATTATTATTATTATTATTATTATAGTGGCTTTGTAATTTAGAGTTGTGCAGAGCAGTAATATATTTATGCGCTTACCAACTACCATATAGCGAACTGCTCCATATCTTACATATATAAAGAGAAACTTTTCTTAGATTTGGTTTGAGTGGTCAAAGCATTGTTGTAACTGTCATTTTATTAAATATGTAATATGTGACTGCCATGCTGCAGACTAGGGTAATGAACATTTAAGGATTATGCGTGAGGAATATGATGAATGGGAGCCGCTTATGTATCGTATATTAGTCACTTACTTTATTTATTTATTTAATTTACAGTATTGCAGGGTGTGCAATTTCATGTGAAATTAATCATTGCATTGATTAATTATTCACTTAATTCATTTTTACTTCACAACTTTAACTGCAGTGAGTTGATACAATGAACTTGAAGTATATAAGGTATCTCCCTTCATGAAAATTCAGGAATTATAACAGGAATGTAACTTGGCAATAACTATCTCTACGATGTTAATGAATTGCGATTATATAGTCTCTGATAAACTGTCAAAGTAATGATAAAGATCCTTTTGATTTGCATGCAATGTGGTATAGAGTAGTCAAGGGCGCTCCATATTTTGCGCATTATTTGTGCGCTTTGATATAACATGCTGTAAAACATGATGTAAAGCTGTCCATATGTACAGGTTGCCTGTTACTAACGTTTTGCTAAAGTGCTTTGGTCCCCCCAGCCAATGTAATTTATGTTAAAATCCTTGTTTTATAACTAGTTTTAATCACTAGAAATTTTGTCGTGTGTTTCCTTAAACGTTTTAGACATAGTTGAACCAGCGAAGGTTAGTTCACACAAAAATGAACAATTCTGTCATCATTTACTCACCCGCTTTCTTTATTATGTGGATCACACAAGATTATATTTAAAAAAAAAAATCTTTCTCTCATACAGTGTAAGTCAATCCATTGTAGTTTGGACCCCAGCATTATTCAAAATATCGTCTTCTGTGTTCTACAGAAAGTCACAGAGGGTTTGAAGGTGAGTACATGTTGACTAATGTTTAGTTTTGCGGCGAAATATTCCTGTAATTTAGAAAATGACAGTGCTCAGACAAATGACAATAACCACAATGTCTATTGTTTTTCTAAGATATGTACTGTACTGAACGGCCGCATGACTCACAAAGTACAGCAAATTACACAATGCACTGTATAATTTCCATGAAGAGATAATGTTGTAGCCTATATAGTCGCTTTTTTGAAACATAATAGTAATGAGTATAAAAAAGTATAAAAATTATAAAATACGAGTGAGTAGTTTTAGGATGCCACGAATCATGTATCTGTATTTTTCAACGTGAAACGGCTGTTTTATCGTTGTAAACATTACCAGCCCACTAAACGGACTTAAAGAAGTATTCATTATATCTCGTTTATGTTAATCAAACTTAAACTAAATTATACTAAAGTTATTTATTTTAAAACATTCACTGTAGCGTTTGATGTGTAACAAAAGGGCGATTTAGGAAAAGAAGTGAACTTGAACTTTTCTTGTAATTGCATTTAAAAATTTGCATCGAAACTTTCGTACTGTTTTTGTATGTTTGTAATTTTGCAACAACTTAGCAGTTCTAGTTGATCTGAGCATGAACCATCTCATTAACTATGCAGGCGTAGACACTAGTGTAAACGTAGTTTGTTAAAGAAACGCCGAACACCTCATTTGTAGATACCTTTTGTTTAAGGTTTAAAAGAAATATAGCTTTTGATAATAACTACTACATCTGTTCACGTAAAACTTCTAGTCAGTTCACCTAAAGCTTACAAAGCTTAGCTATTTATTTCAAGTTCGCGTAGCGCCATCAATACTCTTTTGTGTATTCTTTAGCGATCATTAGAACTTTTTAGCTTACTTTACGCTGGAACTGTTTTTAATGTTGTAATAATATGCTGATTACAAACTTACCCTCTCCAAAATGAATACATATGTGTCTGTCTTCTGAAGATGTAGGCTAAGTTAATTCATGCTGGACTGATTGTACACACAGTTTCTTGTAAGACCCCTTGAACGTGGGCAGGGCGTTTTACAATTAAACCATTAAGGCATTTCCTGGGTACAGTAGCTGTCACGTAACAGAAATGAGGTCTGGGTCCAAAAGCAGGTAAGAAATGATTTAATAAAGATATAACACAAAATAAACAAACAAAAGGCCAACACGGCACAAACGTAACAAACTGAAACACTAAATAAACTAAACAGGGAACATGATCTTGAGCCAGGAATTCAGGAACGCAGAGTGAACAGACAAAACAGGAGACATAAGACAATGCAGACCTGAAAACGGAATGAAGTGTGAGTGTTCTTATACAGAGTCCAGATTGTGAACAGCTGTGTGTGTGAATCAGTGGTAATGACAAAACAGACGTGATGAATCAGAGTGCAGTGCAAACAGCGACCTCAGGTGGCTGAGGGAAAACCCACAGCCCCGATCATGACAGTACCCCCTCTCTAGGGAACGGCTACCAGACGTTCCCAAAACAAAATTTCTGGAGGGAGGAGGAACGGTGGAAGGTGCATAAGGGGGAGGGATGGCGGGCCAGGCCCGTGCAGCGGAGGGACGTGAGCGGACACCGCCGCCAGAGGAACGTGAGCTGGCCTCGCCGCCAGAGGATCTTCAGCGGTCACCGCCGCGTCCGGAGCAGAGAGAGCGGTCACCGCCGCGTCCGGAGCAGAGAGAGCGGTCACCGCCGCGTCCGGAGCAGAGAGAGCGGTCACCGCCGCGTCCGGAGCAGAGAGAGCGGTCACCGCCGCGTCCGGAGCAGAGAGAGCGGTCACCGCCGCGTCCGGAGCAGAGAGAGCGGTCACCGCCGCGTCCGGAGCAGAGAGAGCGGTCACCGCCGCGTCCGGAGCAGAGAGAGCGGTCACCGCCGCGTCCGGAGCAGAGAGAGCGGTCACCGCCGCGTCCGGAGCAGAGAGAGCGGTCACCGCCGCGTCCGGAGCAGAGAGAGCGGTCACCGGCGCGTCCGTAGCAGAGAGAGCGGTCACCGGCGCGTCCGGAACAGAGAGAGCGGTCACCGCCGCGTCCGGAGCAGAGAGAGCGGTCACCGCCGCGTCCGGAGCAGAGAGAGCGGTCACCGCCGCGTCAGGAGCAGAGAGAGCGGTCACCGGCGCGTCCGTAGCAGAGAGCGCGGTCACCGGCGCGTCCGGAACAGATAGTGCGGTCACCGCCGCGTCCGGCACAGATAGTGCGGTCACCGCCGCGTCCGGAACAGATAGTGCGGTCACCGCCGCGTCCGGAACAGATAGTGCGGTCACCGCCGCGTCCGGCACAGAGAGAGCGGTCGACGCCGCGTCCGGCACAGAGAGAGCGGTCACCGCCGCGTCCGGAGCAGAGAGAGCGGTCACCGCCGCGTCCGGAACAGAGAGAGCGGTCGACGCCGCGTCCGGCGCAGAGAGAGCGGTCACCGCCGCGTCCGGAGCAGAGAGAGCGGTCACCGCCGCGTCCGGAACAGAGAGAGCGGTCAACGCCGCGTCCGGCACAGAGAGAGCGGTCACCGCCGCGTCCGGCACAGAGAGAGCGGTCGCCCTCTCCCGAAAAAACGCCTCCGCCCTGGCCCTATAGTAGGGGCGCTTCCGCTCCGCCTCAGCGTTAATGGCCTCCATCGCCGCCAAACAGGCGTAGATGGTCTCAAAGCGGGTGGCCGACGCTGCCTCCGCCTCCTCAGAAAAAAAAAAATTACTCCCCGCTGGACCCATCAGTGAGGTCTGCATTCTGTCACGTAACAGAAATGAGGTCTGGGTCCAAAAGCAGGTAAGAAATGATTTAATAAAGATATAACACAAAATAAACAAACAAAAGGCCAACACGGCACAAACGTAACAAACTGAAACACTAAATAAACTAAACAGGGAACATGATCTTGAGCCAGGAATTCAGGAACGCAGAGTGAACAGACAAAACAGGAGACATAAGACAATGCAGACCTGAAAACGGAATGAAGTGTGAGTGTTCTTATACAGAGTCCAGATTGTGAACAGCTGTGTGTGTGAATCAGTGGTAATGACAAAACAGACGTGATGAATCAGAGTGCAGTGCAAACAGCGACCTCAGGTGGCTGAGGGAAAACCCACAGCCCCGATCATGACAGTAGCTGCCTCGCACAAACACGACGTGTTGTGAGGTTGCTCAGCTCTGACTACAAACACAGAACGGCTCGTGTCTTGAACCCAGAGTAACAGCTGTGCCTGTGCATGGTAATGGGAATACACTGATGATTCACAGTGTTTAAACAACATGAAAAGCGGCTAGTGAATTATTTTCGTCTGGTTTTAGGACAGATTAGTTGAGTTTCATTCAGTTAAATGGCGTTCTGAGTATGATTGCTTGAATCGTTTCTTTGAAATCTACGCAATTTTGTTTACTTTTAGGTCGCTTTATTATTCCAGCTCGATTCGGAGACCTTGAACTTGGATAGTTTGCCTAAGGAGGGACAGCGTCTATCATTGCCTCCTAAACAGGCCCTTCAGGGAGGGCTATACTCATCCCTTTAAACTTGGCCTTGACCTTGAGGGCCTTTCCTGACCTCTATGTAAAGACGACTGTCTGGGGAGGTGTCTGTGGGAAGGAGAATTAAATGGGAAGGCTGTTGTTGTTCCCTGTACACAATTTTTAGTACTTATTTTGCATACACAATGACACGTCCTTTACGTTTTAAGCGTATAAAAATATATTTTAGAAATCAAGTATTTATATTCGACACCTTTGTTATAGTAGACCTAAACATTTCTAATGGTATTTCTGAGGCATGATAAATATATATTTTGACACATCTTTCTTGTAGTCCTAAGAGGTTTGTTTTTTGCTTACAGAGGAGATCTCATTCATCTTTTCTTTCTTTTCTTTTTTTAAATATTATTCACCGGATCACTCTTTCTAAAGGTAAAATATCGAGTTTTGGTCGAAGAGAGAGGGTTCATGATTTTAGTCAGTTGTATTTTTTTTATCAGTAACTGATAAAATGTGGCACTTAAATAGGCGCACAGCTACTTTGTTTTAAAGAAACTTTTGAACGCTTTTTCAAAATATTTTGTGTAGCTGCAGTTATAGTAATATATTTTTTGGGCTGACACTTTACAATAAGGTGTCATTTGTTAACATTAGTTAACGTATTAACTAACATGAACAAACAATGAACAACATATTTATTGCAGTGTTTATTATTCTTTGTTAACGTTAGTTAATAAATATACAGTTGTTCAGTTTGAGTTCATGTTAGTTCACAGTGCATTAACTAATGTTGACAAACACAACTTTTGATTTTATAATGCATTAGTAAATGCGGAAATTAATAAATGCTTCAGAAGTATTGTTCATTCTTAGTTCACGTTAAGTAAAGTAGTTCACTTATGCTAACTAATGAAACCTTATTGTAAAGTGTTACTATTTCTTGTATTAAAGTTTAGAATGCTAAAATGCACCAACGTGGCGATAGAGACATTTCAGTAACAGCTGAATAGGGAACCATTTTGAAAGTATTTTACCTCTTTATTTCAACGGATTATTTCAAGTATGACATTTCATAAAATGGTACGAGGCGTATGTATGAAACAAGTTATGATTTTTCATTTTTATGGTAATGATAAATAATTTATACATTTGGCACTGCTGATTATGGCCCTTTAAAATGTCTGTAATGATTTAAATGCATTCCGGCGTGTGCTTGGCCAATGTGTAATTAAATCCTAAATAAAAAAGTATGACCTATTTAAATATTTCTATTGCTTTTTGCAATGAGATGCTGGGAGAAATCGTTATAGCAATTGATGATCAGCAAGGGAGCTACCACGAATATCTCTATATAAATTATATTATTTTCATGTAAGTGCGCCTATCTCTTCAGTTCAGTTCAGATGACATATTTAGTGCGTAAGATGACATATGAGCAAGTATTAGAAATAAAAAAAACATTATTATTATGTTATTATATTAACATATATTGTGGCCATATTTGTTAAACGAAATAATTCAGATTAAAATATATTTTCTTACAAAAATAACAAATAGCAGCATGTTATTTAGAAGTTATTTTTTGTAATAAAATGAATGAATTAAAAATAAATAAATACAACGCCAGTGATTGCTCTGCGAGTTAAAGAAAATGAAGCGTATTAGGGTATTAATGCATAAATGCAATGCAACAATAAGGTAGTATTTGAAGACTGCTTTTTTAGAGACCTAACCTGAGCTTGACAAAAAAAAAATCTTTGACATTCTTCAGTCAAGGTTTATTTTATGCGTCACGTGGTGCAGCTCTTATCCAATGAAGGCACTGCAATGCAGACTGAAGTCCATTGCGTCAATGCAGCTGTACCAATGTAACTGAGTGTCCTGCTTCGGACTTGAGTCTTTGCAACATAATTTTCCGTCCGAATGGTGAGCGTGCTATGACCACCTCCCTGGTCCTGAATCCTCGCTGGGCAGACACGGTTATGTTTGTATATGAAAACAACTTGGATGAGCTGAAGAACATGGAGGGTCTGGTTGGAAGCGGCAATTTTGCGGCCAACCAGTGCAGGAATCTGATGGCCCACTCGGCTCTGAGTGGCCACCCGTCCAGCCTCGTCCACGGCTCCAGCTATTCCACTGTGGACGTATCGACTTCAAGTTCTACAGAGTCGGCAAAGCAATGCACACCTTGCCCAACGGTTCCACAGGCCTCGTCCACCGGTCCCATCCCGTACGGCTACTTTGGCAACAGCTATTATCCTTGCAGAATGGGGCGGGGTTCCCTCAAGTCATGCACGCAGCCGAGTGCACTCAGCTACTCTGCAGAGAAATACATGGATACCCCGGTCACATCTGAAGAATATCCTAGCAGGGCTAAAGAGTTCGCTTTTTACCACAGCTACCCCAGTCCATATCAGTCCATGGCCAGTTATTTGGACGTGTCAGTGGTACAGACGCTTGGAACCGGAGAGCCGCGACACGATAGTCTCCTGCCTATGGATAGCTACCAGCCCTGGGCTCTGGCTAACGGATGGGGTAGTCAGATGTATTGCTCCAAGGACCAGAGCCAGGCGGGACATCTCTGGAAGTCTGCATTAGCAGGTACGTTTTAAACCATGTTACGACTGAAATGGGAATGTTCAAAATAAAACTCTTTAGCGTTAAGGTATAGCATAATCTCTCACAAATATCCAAGGAAAATTATATTACTCTTCTGGTCAGACAGAAGACAGATTTTATTTTAGATAGCTACAGATTTGAGAAACAAAAGCACCAATGTGCCTTCATTTTTTAGAGAACACAAAACACAACACGTTTACATAAAAGTAACAATTTGCTAAGCAAATAACGTCTAAAACAAATTAGTATTTAAAAAGATAAACTCCAAAAATCTAAAAATGTAAATTTAGTTTAAATGTAGTTTAGCTAGAAAATGAATGAGCCCATTAATAATAAACCCTTTTGTTATTCGTTCCAGATGTTGTGGCCCACCAACATGACGGGGGCTCATTCCGTCGAGGTAGAAAGAAGCGGATACCGTACACAAAAGTACAACTCAAGGAACTGGAGAAAGAATATGCAGCCAACAAATTCATCACAAAGGACAAGAGGAGAAAGATTTCAGCGGTAACCAACTTATCCGAGCGCCAGATCACTATTTGGTTTCAAAACAGGAGGGTTAAGGAAAAGAAATTCATTGCCAAAGTGAAGAACAGCGCGCCATAGTGCAGAGCTGAATCTTTGTTTTTTTCTCGGTGACTTGAAATTATGGAGAGCAAAAAGTCGTGGCGAGGACTTTTCTTGGACTGGGGCTGAATGTTTTCTTTTCCCAGCGCATTTACACCAAACAAATAAATGGACGGACTCAGAAATGAATAATCTAAATAAAATGGAAAAAACATGAAAGGACAATACAGCTTGTAAATTAAGCACGTGCCTGCCTATATGTAACTGTGTTCGTTTGAAGTCTTTCTGTCCTCTTTAGCTTGCATTTAATGTTAGGTATGTCAATGTTGTTGTTGTTATTGTTGTTGTTGTTGTTGTTGTTGTATTAGTCTTATAGCTTATTACCCAATACATGTCAGTACTTATATACTATGTTTATATCGCTTGTAAAACATAATAACATATATCAAAAACCTTAATAAATGTGTTAATTTCATTCAGTGTTTTCTAGCAAAGTAAGTCGGTGTTTTTATGTATTATTCGTACTGACTCTTTTTAGTCCTCTGTTGCCAAATTACTCCTGTCTTTGATGACAATGTGAAAAAAATCAACAAACAGTTTCTGGCATTATTCTGACATTGTTTCAAAACAATTTACAGCACTTAGGTATTGATTCCTAAATAGGCAGCTGTTTGGAGGCTACCTTTATTTTATTTAGAAAGTTATGTGTTTATTTAAGTGACTGTAAAAAATCGCATTTATCTCGTAACATTTTTACTTTTACATTTGTTCGTATGATTCAGCAGAAATATCGGAAAGTTAAGTCCTTTATTGTTTTACAATGTTCGGCGTTTGAACACGTAACTCAAAGCGCCTTAGATTTTTTTGTTAACCTTTTAAAAATTGTTATGGTATTTTATAACAAATTGGAAAAGTTAACAGTCGCTGTATGTATCCTATCAGTTTTCATATACATTCATAAAGGCTGCACACTTGTTTTTAAACTTAACGATAAGGGATTTCCTCCTCACTCTTAGAGCAAAAGCGGTAGTGTTTTGATGTTGGCAGAAAAAGAGGGGGCGCTCGACTACAGAAGATGTACTAAATCAGCCCTTAACCTTGACCTTGAAAGTCACATGCTTAAAGATAAGAAATAGCTTTTGTCTTTCCCGAAACTATGAATTTTCAAGAATACCCATTTAAACAACAACATATACTCAACACCCTCTATTTGCTGGTGGGCGCTTCACATTTGAATGCAAAATGCCAATTTCCTTCAAGTCAAATTAAACGCCAGCGATTTCATACTAAGGATGCATTAGCGTATATTGAAAATATACTCTGGGTGCCTTCTTATATAACGCTACATAATAACTCTTCTTGAGAAATGTAAAGTAAGTTACCTCTTTCCTCACTATTCCTAGATTTATGTACGATGATCTCTTTTTATAGTCTCCAGCAGGCCTAATTTACGTTTCTGCCCAAGTCCGAGCAGTTTAATTGTCAGACAGTGAACAGAGCCGCAGCCTATTGCCTTTGCTACCTGCACTTAATGTCGGTCTAGATTAGTAAGGGTGTAAAAGGTCCGTCGTTACTCAGCGGCTTCACGTTGTCACCTTCGGCAAGCTCCAGTCCACTTTCAAGTTGTGCTCTTCCTTCTTTCTTTATTCAGTCTACATCCGTAGCTGTGAAGGGTCAGCATAGAAATGTTTTATATTCTACCAGCATCAAAAACGAATTAATGCTGTGATTGTTTTAATTTTATTTTCTGGGAAGAATGGATGGTCAAGTCCTGGGGTGGTTAGTTCTCGTGGTCACGGCGTAAAATTTAAATGCGCAGTTTATAATTTCCGTATCTCATCAAATAACAAGTAGTCTGCATTTTGCAAATAGATTTTGAACATCAAGCTTTAGTATAGCTACCAGGTGAAATTATTTGCTTTAAATAACGTTCTAAGCTTCCATCAAACATAGCGATATATGCGTAGGAGGCCGTAGCTCCTGATGTTATTTTGTTAAATTTTGTCTGTGATGTTTTGGTAAATTTTTATATAGCATACAAGCCACACAGAAGTCTAACAATTTTAAGAATTCTGAATCAATAAAACAGTCACTTCTGTCGAACGTCAGTAGGCCTTTATTAATTTGAATCTGACATTCGAATTAGGTTTTTGCCAGAGATAGTATAATTCTAAAACTATTTTTCACACAAATTGATACATTTAACTCCTACCTTGCTTAGACAGCCCAGGGGGCAATAAAATGTCCAAGTCCTTCCTTCCACTTCTAGTTAACATTGAACTTGACAAAAGCGTTCAAACAAACGGTGCGTCTGCTTTTGAGTTTACATTGTGATTTAATGGCGACTCTATTTTCTCATTTGAAAACGCACAAAGCTCAAAGCTCAACCAATTTCAGCACTAACAATAAAACTGCCACTTTTGTTGAGAACTAAAATTCGTTCTTTGTTGTCGTTCTAAGATGGGGTTTGTTTTCTGTGGGGCCGATGAAGAAGCCCAACAACTTGTCGACATATCTACTTTTCACCTACGATGAAATGTTAGTCACTGCAATAAAAAGTATGTAGCTTACAGGCCACTGTAAGTGAAAATAAAGTGCAAAATGAGTAATTTAATATTACAGTTATGTTTCATTTTTGTGATGCTGTCCTTATATTCCATGCATGCAACATATACATATAAAATGAAATGTGACAAGACAGCGACGAGATTTGGCAGTTGCTGCCAGGCCATCTATTTGAGTGAGGAATGTCAGATTCATCTCCCCCAAGTTCACGTCCAGATCCCCTCCCCCACGTTGTCTGTTGCCTCTAGCTCTAAAACAACTCTTTCCCCACGTCTGCATTTCGGACAGGCTTTTGTTAAGCGGCGGACTTCACAGTTGAACTTGAGACATCTTGTAAACAATAAGTAGTCTGGACCTTGTCTGGCCAGAGGTTGTCAATAGACCTGTAGAGTAACGCGAGGCCTCCGGAAAAAGGGGAGAGGAAACGACTTCACACGAAAGGCCCCCAACGACGGAGAAATGTTCACGGTCATAGTTGACGTTCTGTGCGATGATTAATATATATATTGGCGGGGTTGTCATGGTGCAGTTGGTCAGCACTTAGCTAAAGCTGGCTCGCATCTTTGCATTAAAGGTCAAGTTCAATGCCTTGCTCAATTACTTAATTAATGCAACTTATTGGCAGGTTTTCCTAACAATCTGGCGTTCAGAGTGGTCGTAAATATTGAAAGGAAACTACTCTCTTTTCTTTGCTCTGTTCTAGTTCTCGTAATTCCTTCGAAGCTTTTATGAAATTGAAATTTCCAGTATAACTGAACCTAGATTTGAATGGATTGTTTCAATACTTCTTTTGCAGGAATAGCAGTCCAATCCACTGTAAAAAAAAAAAAAAAAAAAAAGCGGTAACCTGCAATTGTTACGTTAAAGAGCTATTCCTACCTGATCTTATACCCTTATATTTAATTTTGCTGGTGTAACCTAATTTATTTAGGTTGATTCAGTAATTTTAAATATATGTATTTAAAAAAAAATCAGTATAGATGCTCACTTTCAATCTTTTGTAGTGCATTTATTTGACTATTGATTTCCTAAGAAAATTAGGTTACACTTTATTTTAAGGTATCCTTGTTACAGTGTAATTATACTGTACTGAGTAATATTAATTAACTACATGTACTTACATGGTTAGGGTTAAGACTAGGGTTTGGCTTAGGGTTACTTGCATGTAATTATGCATAACTGATTGCTATTATAATAGTAAATACATGTAACATATATAACAAGGAAAGTTTTACATAAAGTGTTACCGAAAATTAAAACAGTCAAAAAGTAGTAAAAGTAAGATAGGAATATAAAGCGATTTTTTTATCGAATGAAAATTAAAATGAAAAAAAGAATTAAGGTTTATAGCGATATGTAGCAATTTACTGAACGGCACATTCATACCAAATTTAAGCTGCACAAATCGCTCTATTAACATAACTGACACAGAAAATATTGCATTACGTTATTTCATTAGGTTATTTTATTACGTCTGATATTTTATCAAATGCACTGACGTTGGATTTCCACATGGCAGGTTAAGTGAGGGTAACTGTATGAAGTTGTGTAATACAAATCTAAAAGTGTACCAGCTTAATATTGTTTTTTATTAACGTTAATTACATATATTTTTTTTGAGTTTATGTGTAGTGTACAGCGTACAGTAGCGTCCATAGATGCTTGTCACATGTAAGCATTGTGTAATTCTATTGTAAACCTAATTTGCTTATTTGTTTGCTTCATTTTTATATTCCCGAGTTAAATTCTAGCTGTTTTATCTGTTACTTTAGAATTGATTATTTTATTTGTAATTCAGTACATTCAGGTCGTTTTTGCTCGGGTTAAATGATTCTGACTCGATACATTAGGGGTATACCATATTTTCAAATGACTGTAGGGCAATGTTGAAGAAACTAGTGTATTTAACAGACGCAGATATTCGGGCAAATGTGCGTCAAGTTGTACCTACTGCCTGAGCAAATTCAAATACTTTACCATAATCAGACCTTTTTCGTTTATCTGTAAAAAGCTTAGTTACAAACAGCAAAACAAACTCTTAGATTTTTTTATGTAGTGAATTTACAAGATTATGAGGCTGAACTGATCCATCTGGCTAAAATAAAAAAGAAATCTGTTGCATTTGTTGTCGTATATCGAGCACTCTTTATAGTGTTGCCAACATTTCTATCTAATACGTGACTTGATTTTCTCAGTCTTAAAGTGATGTCAACAACAGAGCCGTTTACGAGCCTCCTTTTCCATTGATTAATTTCCATTAATACCATTGCAAATGGATATGGATATGCCTGGCCAATTAAGGTCAAAACATTAAAGTTACGAAAATTCCGATACAATCCAATACATGTCATATACACTTACACAAAAGGATTTTAGTTTTTATTTATTTAGAAATTTCTGTTCACGGTTTTGCTACGGGGAGAAAAGGTGGACATGTTATTTGATCAAGGATGGGATATTTGCGTGAGAAGCATGCTTCTGGCAATGCCCTTATGATGTCCCAATGTCGCAAGCATTTATTTGTTTATTTAACTCCAAAACAAACTGTTCAATAATCAACCATATATATTTTTTATTTTCTATAAGTCTAGTCACATAGTCACAAAATATAGAGGTATCATAAGTGCATGAAATGATTGCCAAAACAATTGTTCAGGAGTCCATTCTTCATTTTAAGGCTATGAAAGAGCGTGGTTTAAATGAGTGATTATAATCTTACTGAACACAGGAGGAGCTTGGTCATAGCTCTTTTCTTGGTGAAGAGAAATGCCAACCCGCCTAAACAGACATTAACATAACTGTATGGCAGTAAAATAACCAAATGTATTGGCATGCAACATGCAACTCATGTGTGAAATTTTACAGGGCACTACAATTATGCTGACCTTATAAATCGGAGTTTTGGAAGAAAGAGAGTTCTCTGATACTGTGAGCTCTAATTTATTCCATTATTTTCTGTGACACCGAAATCATTTACACTTTTATGTCGAGCTTTATATCGTAGCACACAATTGCTTTAGAGATATGTCCATTCTTAGAAGCTTTGGTTCATTTCGGTTCGGTTTAAAACCCATTTTCTTAGTTGTTGTGAATTTTGTGATTTTTGCGAGACTTGCTGACTTGAGATCCAATAAATTCACCACTTAATTCTACACACATATCTCATATCTTAGCTCGAAGTTCAGACGTTTGAGCATCTGGTTGGCTGTGCGGGGATTTGTAATGGGCAGCTGCATAAACCCGTTGGCACTCCAAGGATGCGATTCAGTTGTGACCATAAGCGCGCTTATATATGACGTAGCAATCTGTAGTTCCGTGTTGAGGTAAAAAGCAATACCAAATCGACTTCGGTCCTATTTTTTGTCATGTATTTCAGCACCAGCGTGTTTCAGGATAAACACATGACCTGTGTGTACTGTGTGGATCTGTGCTTCGGGATGAAGTGAAACCATGCGTTTATTTTGAGCTGCTTTCATTCATTTATATACAAGTTAACACAAATATTTATGAATCTATTTCGTACCAAAGATAAGAGAGTAAATATGAAAATTAAAAAAACTAATTATATTCTTGATTTTTCATTATATAATTTTACTTCTATGAAATGAATAACAAATGTGAGGTATTCTTTTAAGCAAGAACTCTTGTTCTTGCCATATTGTATTACAATTTTCTAAACTATTGCAAATAAACTGTGATAATGTGAGGAATTTCGAAGGTGTCTGAATAAATTTGGGTTTGACTATAATTTATTTGTGATTATCAAGATGAATTTGTTCTGACACAGTTAAACCCTGAGTTCTTGTCATAATTATTATTATTATTATTTTTTACCATTTTCTAAATTATAGCGAATAAACTGTGATAATGTGACACTGTCTGAACACATTTTTCACATTATAAGCTCAACATAAGATAATATTGTGTCTGATAAAGATGCTAGTCCAAAGTAAAAAAAAAAAAAAAAAATACTTTAATTTCGTTCTTCGGTATATGAAGCAATTATTATTATTTTTTTTTTACAACGAAACACTGTTTTCAAAGTGTTGTACTTCAGGATATGTAGAATTTTGGCATATGTTAAGCTCCTTTGGACCTGAACAATGCACTTAACGGGATAGTTTACCCCCAAATTAAGAATTTAATCATCATTTACTTACCTCCGTTGTTCCAACTCTATGCATGTCTTTCTTCTACGCAACACGTTCACAAAAGTACATTTTGAAAAATATCTGTGTTTTTGCCCATACAATGAAAATAAATAGGTTTCTAATACAAATGTTGTTTGGACCCCAGTGTTTTTTTTTTTTTTTTTTTTTCAAGATTTTGTGTTCTGCAAAAGACGAAAATGCATACAGACTTGGGACGACATGATAGTGAGTAAATAATGACAATTTTAATTGTAAGTTCTGCCTAGTAACAAGCTATCTATAGGTGTTGGTTCTGGGGGAAGTCGTATGATGTCAGTTTGTCTGAGTTACTCTTTAATTGCGGAGTGGTAAAACTGAGGAATGTACATTGTTCATGACTTTGCATGAACATTGCTGACATCTACTGGCGATAGATTGTTACTGCTTACAACTCCCATTCCCTGTAGGATTTAATGAACGCTCTGCTTTTCTTTGTTGTGGAATGCAATGTCAGTTCATTTTACTTCTGAAAGTAACATCTATCTTACACGGTATGATGTTTCTGTCTGAGAACAGAGAGAGGGAGGGAGAAATGCACTGCTTACTAAAGTAGGCTAGTCAAGTGGTGAATTCTTGGAGGTTTGCCCTTCACAGTCCAGCAAGGTCACAGCAGATTTCATTGTGGAGCCTCTGATTTGAACACGACTTGGAATTTTACGATTCTGAAAAAGGCGCTCAGTCTCCCGATGACGACACCCACTGCGGGGTTTACGGGAAGCCTCTTTATTGAATTGTTCTCGCTCTGATAGTCATCCAGGACATTGGGCGTGTGTTCTTTGACTTAATTGTCTATTGGCGGCTGTAAAGCGTGACTGAAATACACAACAATAAAAAAAATCACCCATGTCCACTGATAGAGATTGTCTGTTCGCATATAAATGAAATATTAAATTCGAAGCTTTATTAGAAATGCATTTTTAAAATCATTTTAACTTCGTTTACATTATCAATTCAGGCTATGATCAGGCCAGTTGAATGAAGAGTTCATTTTGCACAACTCCGCTGTTTGTTCACTTCTCAGATATTATCTCATCATCGATACGTCTGTATAAGTTCAGTAACTACGCCTAAATAAAAACACATAGGCCTATATGAGATTCAGGCCATTCATACCATCGAATTCTATTGAATGAGTTCACGTCTCAGCAAAGGTTCACTGAGGTTCCCTGTGTGGTGAAGTAAAAATATGACAACATAATGCATTTTGAAAAACATGCTGACAGGAAATATTTGCTTTCTTTTATTTTCTCCGACTTGGTTTCCGTGTTCTTTTAACTGAACTGGAGAGCAATGGCTCCACCTTGTGGTCATTATATGTAACGACCCCACTCGTTTTTCAGGGTGTCATTCATTTTAGAGGTAGACTTTAGTTTCCTTTGTTGTCTCTTTGGAAGTTTCAAGCAGACTTATCAATTTTTTTTTAAGTAGTAGTGGATATAAAATAAGACAGTGTCTTTGATATTTACTTATTGAAACATGTATGGCTTAATTTCTAGCTGAAAGAAAAAAAAATCCAAAACTTACTGCACATACAATGTCAGTACCATACCTAATAATTACCTTAGCATAATAATTAATCCAATTACTACAAACAGTATATTAAGTTAACAGTTCACTTAACAAGTCTTAAAATGTGTAAAACTGATTGCCTTAAATTTCTCAACTAAGTTGTACTCAAAACTTTAAGTTGTTAATACAAAGACAGACAACATATTGTTGGCACAACAGTATTTGTATTTGTTTAATGAAACTTAAAGTCATTACATTTAAAGCATGCTATCAAATCAACAAAAATGCACATACTGCACTCAGAAAATAAATAGAAAAAAATCAACATCCTTTTTATGACATCTTGTAAATCTAGATTTGCTTGACAATACAAAAAGCAGTGAAGAATTGCAATTTCAGAAATGGAGAACTCACAAAACTCTGTAAACAAGTTTCTTAGTAAAAAGAAAGTTTTCTAGTTCTCTTAAAAATGAAAAGTTCCTAATCCACTTAAACAGATAGGTCACCCAAAAATGAAAATTCTGCCATTATTTACTCAACATCACTTCATTCCAAACTCAGACTTTTGTTCGCAAATAAAATACTTTTAATCAAACCTGATAGATTCTTTTTTACTGAAGGTCTATTCACAAAAACTTGACACTTCAAAACTTTCATAAAAAGATCATAAAATAAATTCATATGAAACAAGCAGTTTAATCTAAGTCTTTTGAAGAGACGTTATCTCTTTATATGATAAACACAACATCAGCGGACAAACAGAAGTTTAAACACACTTGCTTTATGTGCACAAGCAAACCTCATTGGTTCGTATGGAAGCTCAAATGTGCGGAGTAACAAAAATAAACCTAATTGATTCTCATGCATCAAGCAAGCATTGAACTTCTGTTTACCAAAACTGAACGTAAATAATTATGTGCTGATCAATGTTTATATGTGAATACAAGCTTAAATTAAATCTGTTCATCATATAAAGTGATTGTGTCTTTTTAGAAAACTTGGATTGAAGCACTTCATTCATATGAATTTGTTTTACTACCTCTTTATGAACGTTTTGAAGCATAAGAGTTTTGGGCGAATAAACTTTCAACAGAGGGAAAGAAATCTCTTAAATGTCATTAAAAATATTTTGCATTGTGTGTCAAAGATCAACAAAAGTTGACTTAACTTTAAGCAAACTGCAAGTTTTCCTAAATGAAATGCATCCTTTAGTAGTGATTTAACATTTTCTAAATCAATAATAGTCAATCATGAACAAAATGCTCCATCACACCACAATAACATTTATACATCAGATGATTTTTCAGGGATTGTATTTTGAATGAAAATATTGAATGAAATCAAAGGTATCCTTCAGTACTGGAGGATGCTCTAATTTCATAGCATAACTGAGTCCAAACACCAGGCACATGTCTAGGGGAAGATTTTCCACATCCAGATTGTCCAATACAATTGTACCTTCCAAAATGATTGCAGTAGATCTGGCATCAAGATTCAGTGAGTTAGGAAAGGCTCTAGAGTCCTCAGCTCAGGGATCCTGGTCAATATGCCGACTGACATCTCTTCTTCATCACAGTCCTAGAAACAGCAGCATATGACTAAAAAAAATAAGTAACTACATATTGTTTTAAGAATACATATTAAGGTTGTTCAACTGCATAAATGAATAACTGTGTATTGTGTTTAGATGTAAAGGCCTTTTCAAACTGGGCAAAGCAGCGGATGCCAGAGATGAAAAAAAAGACATTAAATCGCTTGTACAAAAAGATATTTTGATTAAACACTGACATATTTATATTTTGCATGATTTCTAAAGAATGATCATAAAACCATGATCAAGAGGGCACCATCTTAAGCCATGGTTTTCAAGTCTCTGTCACTTATATATAAGACAGAAGATACACGGGGCAACTTACTGAGCAATGTTGCTTCACAACGTTGCAGTAAACAGGCAACCAGGTAAGACACAGGGCCCATGACCGATCTAAAGTGGCCAGATAGAAATTTGTTGCCCATTCTCAATAGGAAAGTGCACAAGCAACATCATTTGGCAACAGTGCTCAAAAAGTTGCCCTGTGTATTATCAGCCTTAGACTCTTTTTTTTTATTTGGTCTGATATGATTTCTTTATTTCTTTCTAATCTCCTTTTTGTTTCATTTCTTCTTTCATTTGCTTACCTTCATTCTTTTTTGTCCTTCCTTTCTGACTTCTTCCTTTTTTGGTTGTGTTTCTTTTACTCTTGTTCCATCTAATTTTTCAGCCTTCTTTTTACCCAATTTCTATTGTCTTTAAAATGAAAATTCTGTCAATTACTCACCGTCATGTCGTTCCAAAGCTGCAAGACCTTCATTCATCTTCGGAAAACAAATTAAGATATTTTTGATGAAATCATAGACAGCAACACAACTGAAACATTCAAGGCCCAGAAAGGTAATAAGAACTTTGTTAAAATAATCCATGTGACATTAGTGGTTCAACCATAATGGTATGAAGTTACAAAAATACTTTTTGTGCGCAAAGAAAACAAAAAAATAGAGACTTTATTCAACGATTTGTCAGTTGATGTGCCTTCATGAGAGTACCATGATGTTTGGTATAAATTCCTCTGCTTGTAAACAAGGTGCAGCGTATTCGGGTTCTATGCCAGAACACCGGGTCCTGCGGGTCCTAAAGTCTCTTATGTTTTCTTTGCGCACAAAAATTATTCTTGTAGCTTTATAAAATAACAGTTGAACCACTTGTGTTTCTGGGCCTTGAAAGTGTCAGTTGCGTTGATGTCTATGCAGGACCTTTAATTGTGTTCTGAAAATGAACGAAGGTCGTACGGGTTTAGAGTGTGAGTTAGTAATGACAGAATTTTAATTTCTGTAATCCCTTTATGTCACGGATTGGCCAGGTTCTTCACGCAATTACTCATCAACGATCACGAGCACCTGTCTGTCGATCATCAGCACCTGTCTTCAATCATCACTCTTCCTTCAAATACACGCCACACACTCCACTCTGGGTCCGGGCTCGTCATTACCAAGCGGACTCAAGCGAGAGCTTTCCACAGCGAACGCTACTCTCTTCACAAGCCATTATCTACGAAACCTTCGGTAAAAGATACTTACCTGTTTCTACTCACCTGTGTCTGATCTTCTTCAGTCTTCTGTGCAGATCCCATCGTCGAGGACGATCGTGCCGTAAGCCAGTCCTGATCTTCAAAGTGCGTGAGTGTGTGCCATAAGCCTTCTGGTCAGTCGCCACTTCAAGCGTGGCCGTTGATGTCTGTCATCTGTCCATCCTGCAAAGAAAGAGAACTATTAAAGATCACCAGTCAACGCATCCAAAGAAACCTGTCTGTGAACGCCACCACTCACCTGATCCACCAACCTGCTTCACGTCTTTGCACTGCTGTTATTAAATAAACTCACTTACCTTTACTTACCTTGCTGTCCGTCTGCTTCCCTGACAGAAGCCCGGACCGATACAGTAAAACAGCATGTGCAACCCCGATCCAGAGCCCAGCCAGCTTTTATCACCCTGCAGCACGGAGCACCAGTCAGAGCCCGCCGCAGCCGCAGAGCCAAGATCTGCCGCATTTAAAGCGACAGAGGACATCGCGACTGACCAGGTGTGTGAGCCGGCTACGATGTGCATCACCGTGGGAGTTCTTGTGGAGATCGAGGGCTTAGAGGGAAGCCCCACCCACACTCCTAACACTGAGGGTGAGCTGCAACTGCGCTTTGGAGGCTATTATAAAGAACTATTGGAGATATTTGAAGTGGATTTAATAGACTGGGTTGGGGAGATAATTTCTAACCCTCCTGAGTCCCCACTGGTTCCGTCCAGCCGTCCTGAGTCCCCGCTGGTTCCGTCCAGCCGTCCAGAATCTCCGCCAGTCTCATCCAGTTCTTCTGAATCTCCGCTGGTTCCGCCCAGCCGTCCAGAATCTCCGCTGGTCCCGTCCAGCCGTCCAGAATCTCTGCTGGTTCCGTCCAGTTCTCCAATGTCTCCGAAGTTCCCACCCAGCCTCCCTCTCCCGCCTCCACTCAAGCCAGCCAGTCCTTCAGCCCTGTCTCTGCTGTCGCCTGTCAGTCCCACAGCTCACCCTCAGGCAGCGCCACCTAGGAGTGTGGATCCATCGTGGGACATCCAGGCTCCAGCTCCGCCAAGGCGTGTCGTTCCCCAGTCTCTGCCTACATCCTCCGAGTCCTGGACTCCACCTTGGTCCTCCGACCCTTCGGCTCCGCCATGGCTCCTGGCTCCCTCATCTCCACCGTGGCCCGTCATCCCACCAGCTCCACCGGGCTCCCTCGTCTCTCCGGCTCCGCCTTGGTCAGTCGTTGACCATCCGTCGCCTCGGGACTCCATTCCCCCGGCTTCACCTCGTCACTCTGTCCCTCCGGCTCTGTCAGGCTCCTCCTTCCCTCCAGCTCCGCCTAAGTCCTCGGTCGCTTCGGCTTCACTGCGGTCTTCCGGAGCCCCTGCTCTGCCTCGGTCCCCTGAGCCATCTGCTTCACCTCGGCCCTCCGATTCCTCAGTGTCACCCTGGCTCTCCGTCTGCTCGGCCTCACCTGGCTCACTTCTACCAGTGGCTTCGTCTCCTTCGCTCGTCCCCAGGGTGTCGTTGACCATCTCTCCACCATGGCTCCTCCCTCCCTCGACTCCGCCCTGGGGCCTCATCCTGGCTGGGCTCTGGACCGCCATTCCAGTTCCTCTGGCTTTTGGCTCCTATCTGGCTCCTTCCTCCTTCTACTCCACCCTGGCTTTACAATCCTGACCATCTGTCCTTTACCAGTTCTTCACCTGCACCATTCCCGCCGCCAGAACCCCCACCCTCCCTCCTCTGTTGTATCTTTTCAGTCGCGAGATCGCGCCTTTCCAGAAGGGGGGCGATATGTCACGGATTGGCCAGGTTCTTCACGCAATTACTCATCAACGATCACGAGCACCTGTCTGTCAATCATCAGCACCTGTCTTCAATCATCACTCTTCCTTCAAATACACGCCACACACTCCACTCTGGGTCCGGGCTCGTCATTACCAAGCGGACTCAAGCGAGAGCTTTCCACAGCGAACGCTACTCTCTTCACAAGCCATTATCTACGAAACCTTCGGTAAAAGATACTTACCTGTTTCTACTCACCTGTGTCTGATCTTCTTCAGTCTTCTGTGCAGATCCCATCGTCGAGGACGATCGTGCCGTAAGCCAGTCCTGATCTTCAAAGTGTGTGAGTGTGTGCCATAAGCCTTCTGGTCAGTCGCCACTTCAAGCGTGGCCGTTGATGTCTGTCATCCGTCCATCCTGCAAAGAAAGAGAACTATTAAAGATCACCAGTCAACGCATCCAAAGAAACCTGTCTGTGAACGCCACCACTCACCTGATCCACCAACCTGCTTCACGTCTTTGCACTGGTGTTATTAAATAAACTCACTTACCTTTACTTACCTTGCTGTCCGTCTGCTTCCCTGACACTTTAAGTATTTCCCCCTTCTTTCCAACTATTTTCTCTTATTATACATTTCCTTTCCTTTTTTCCTCAGAATTGTTTTGTTTTACTTTCTTTATTCCTTTCTTTCTTATATTATTTATGGGTCCTGACTTTTTCTTGCCAGATCAGAATAGTTTGCGTTACACTAAATACCCATAATATCATATCACAAAATTACTTATAAAACATGTCTTGTAAAAAATCTGCAAGGTCCTCTTCAAGGAAGAATGGAAGGCCATGGAGAGGGAAAGTGGAGGCCCATTGATGTTTGATGTCTGTACAATTATGAAAAAAGTCATATTAATTAGCACTCATATCACAAGCATTCAGCATAAACTATGATGAATATCATTCTGTGCAGGGTTTCACAAAACTACAAAGTGTGAATTTTCGTTAAGTGCACCCTATATGGTAATACGCATATAATCTGTGAAAACATAAAAATGGAGTATTACATATTCCATAGGTTCCATATTTTAATCAGTTTGTCAAGAGTTGACCCATTTTTCATTCAATAAACAAGCAGAACTTCCACTTCCACTGCATAAGTTTAAATCCCCAAAAAGAGCACATACAATATGAAAAGCAAATGTTAATGAATAGTGCTGGGCATTGATGCACCTTTAAAAACAAATTTAAATGAAATAATTATGTTTCTACTCCAAAGAATTTTCTGAAATATAAACGTTTGAAGGATAGCTGTGATACAAACATGATTTCATGACATTTGGTCAAACAATAAATACTGAAAAACAGATTACATTTTTAATAAGTTGTACTGTATCTCCTAACATACTTTCTGATGTTTATTTATTATTACTAAGGTTAGTAGTAACTGGCTAGCTAGTAAGATAACTGAAGGTTACAGTAATGCTCCTCAGTAAAACTAATTAAAATGTCCTTTTCTCTTCCTCAAAAACGATAGCACACACTGTGAGAAGAATACAGTTTCTAAGTAAAGTTTAGTTCGTTGTCTCTTCTGGTGATGTTTTTTTTTTTTTTTGCGGTTTGGCAAACCAACCTTAGGTGCACTTCCGCCACCTACTGGTCTGGTTATTACAACAGTGTGAACAGACCTTTAGTCCAACACACTAGATGCTCTTAAGTTTACTAAAGTTGTATAGTTTCACTACTGCATCCACCTGAAAGTTCAAATAACTCATTGTAATTAAGTAAAATCAACAAATTTGTCAAAAAGAGTCAGGTTTACATGCTTTTCTCAGTAGATTTAGTGGTTACTTTTTTACAGTGTAGCTACAGTTACAGTCCGTTTTGCATGCATTTTATTACATTTATTCGCTGTCCATGTCTGTTTTGTAGTTTACTGGAAGTTTTAATATTTAATCTGGTCCAATCTGGTTCAACTAGTCCCTGCAATTAAATTATGGTGCAGCACAAAGTCGTGATAATTGCAAAACTGACATTACTTGTCATATTAATCTTTGACAAGAATGCAAAAACTTACATAACAGACAGACTATCGTATTGCATAGTATAAAAACGCAGAAAACGTCTTTAATACCTTCTAAAGAATAACATTTCAATGAGATAAAAAGAGCAGCTATCTGGTCAAGAGCTTAACACATGAGTGATGGGGTCTGAAGAATGTCTGCACTGGTCACAGGTGGCGCTAATATGGAGCAGCGTTTAGTTTCTCTTTGGTATATGGATATGGTCTGCAGCATCTTAAATCATAAATGTTCGTATCCAGCAGAGAGGAAGACTCTCCGTGCATTTTCCCCCACTTGTGTCAATAGAGGGTATTGACTGACTTAATGCCTGTTTCCCACAACTTATTTAGCACCATTCAGTAGTTTGGCAGGAACTCAGAGTGATATGAATATGTTATTGTTTTGTTATATGCAACAGTGTACCTAAAATAGAGCAAGAAACAGTACACGATTCATCAGACATTCAGATTGACTTCATTGGAAGATTACAGTCGTTTTAGTTCAGCGTCATGTTCACATATTATAGTTTACAAATTAATCTAGTTTCAATTTGTGTTTGGTTATTGATTATTCACAGTCCTGTTGACTGGGTTTCACATTACTTTGAACGCATAATGCACCATGACACACAGGCAGCATCTTTGACGTTTATTTTTTTCTGTTCTTATTTATATGCCCATTTTATTCAAGAAAAAAGAAAAAAATATGCCTTTTCTTTGTGATTACACTGCCTCCTACTGGCAAAAGAAGCCAATAGACGTATGCTTTGGAGGTGTATACATTCGTAGGATGAAATGAAATACAATGTATCGTAAACCAATAGTGCAAGGTTACTGTTTTTCCTGACTCCAAAGGTCAAAAAGATTAGCAGATAAAAAGGGTATGATGTCTGAGAAACACATTTAGGGAACGCCTCATTCTGCAGCGCATGAATTGCGCATTTGTATTTCACAGACATCGCTTGAGTAACATTATAAATGCATTACACTATTTTTTTTAATTAAATAAATGCATTACTTAGTTCTAAAAATTAGTCCAATTCGATTGTAATCAGAAGCATATGTGTAGGCTACGTTCTCTCTGTCTTTTTTTTTTTTTTTTTTTTTTTTTTTTTTGCAGTACGTTCCCGAATGATCGTCTGTGCATTTAGAAAAAGGCTAGGCTTGACACAATAATTTGGTTCTTAGACGCCTGTTCACTAATTCCAAAATGCAAAAAATGTTTTTAAAAATCCCCCAGACATTTTATTACAGTTGACCCAATTTTACAAGCAGTTATTTCACAAAAACAGGTTTTAAATACTTCACTGAAGATAACAGGACGTACATCTGACATTCATAGCTGAAAACATGCTGCTCTGATCAGATATGTCGCTTAATGCATTTGAACTTGTAATTGTTTGCAGAACTGGCATGGATCCTTGCACAGTTTTGTCTCACAGCCAAGTTATTCGCCACGCATCTTTTGAGAATTACAAGCAAAGCATTAATGGTGAGCGTTTTGTGCACATATGTTACTGAAATTATGTATTTTGTAATTCACATTAACAGATCCTTCCTCGAATAGCCAATTCCTCTGTGGTGCACATTTTTAAGACTCAAAAGGTAATCGTTTGTCTTATATTTGAAAGCAAGTATGGCTAACTGAGCCATGTTGCCAGTTTATTTATTAGCTGACGGTTTTATCCAATGCAATTTACAACTAATATGCAATATGCAACCAAATCAAATTTACGTTTGGCTGTTTTTCTGCCAAACCATTAATCGTGCACTAATATGCATCAAGGCGCAGGTTATATAAAATAACAATAATTCCACAAAAGCTTGATGCATGCCTTACAAGTTCAACATCTGGGCCTCTAGTCTACTCAAGTCAGCACATCCAGCATGTGCAGAAAAAATAAAACATTAAAAAATAAAAATAAAAATAAAATATAGCTAAATAAAAATCTTTTGTATAGTCCTGTTGATCTTTCCGATTTTTGCTGCAACTTAAACAATTTCTGCAGACTAGATCAGCCTATGGAAAGAAGCTGTTAATTATTTAACCACAATCTTGAACTTTAAGAGAAAAAAAAAACAGAATTAGCTCACTCCCCTCTCCTTTCCACACCAGACACATGCTATTTAGAGACGGCTTGGCAGTAAAACTTTACAGCAAATGGAGAGGCTTGGTTGTCATGGCTACAGTTATACGAGTTTGACCGAAGATCCTCTCACCATTTGGAAGGGGCCAGCGATTCTGTTTGTGATTATAAAACTGGAATGTGTAGAATATAGGAAAATTCGATCAGGGTTCCTTTTCTCTCTGGCTATTTGTAAGTGAAAAGGAGTCGAGGAAGAAAGACACACGGTATCTGGGATGTTCTTAAAAAGCGTTAGGCATCCCAGTCAGAAAATGTTAAATAGTTTTAGTGCAGCACGCCAGACAAAAAGTAAACAATTGGTCGAGACAGCTGATGTCAACGTCAAATCTTTACTGCAAGCAATCATTCCTGGGACGTCGAAGGCCAAAGGCCTCGTCGCGCCGAAGCGATTTGGATTAATGAAAATTTATTCAATTTTTTATTCCAGTTGTGAAAAGGGGTCGGCTGGAAAACAACGTAAGTGTATATTACATTTATATGTGCATTGATTTTGTTGATAAATTGTTTATTTATCACCATACGGCTTATCCATTTTGATTCTGAGCATACTCTTCTGTGAATGAGACCTTTTAACTAAATACATTTGGCAGTGAAAAAATATGACGATGTGTCATTGTTAGACTTTTTGTTTATCGTATCATATTCATCGTTGATTTTAAACGTTATTTCCTTTCATTATGGTTTTTGCACTGGAGCAATTACAAAATACAGCATTTCTTTACATTTCCGGGAAATACGGATAGCAGAATATTATAGTATGTAAGCTAAAATACATCATTTACACCCAATATGTTTGCTTTAGAGAATATAAAATGATTTATTTTGATTTTTAAAAGCTAGACATTAAATGCGCACTGCAGTTATAAGAAAAACGGGGTTTACCCATCCAGAAACTATAACTAAATGTTCATTTTGTCGTCTAATATCTAGTGGATTATGTCATAAGCAAATAACTAATTTGGTCACAAAAATCTAATGCTGCAGTTGAGGAAGCACGTGGTTTGGCCCTGAGGTTCACGTGCTTGTATTAATAAAAGCTGCTATGAAATGCGCAACGTGAGCAGTTCAGGCCGATAAATTCGCAATGGTGCAGACTTCGATATATGCACAGTTTCTAACAAATGTAACATTTGTAGATTTGTGGCTTGAAGTTAATTTTACTCACGATGCGGTAAAATATTTGTTTGTTGTGTATTAACATTATTTTTGCCATCTACAATAAGGTTAAGAAAGTCTTTAAATCTTTTTTAATCTTTTAATTCACATCTCGTCATTTATCTAAATTATTAATTTAACGTCGTTTATCTACAGAATCTAGATTTGTGATTATCACAAATCATTCTTAAACATTTCATTGAAGATCTATTTTTACAGAGTGTTTGCTACATCATTTAAATATTTTTTTTTTTTGCTTTTACTCCTATCTTGTTTTTCTAAAACAAAACACATGGTACATACTAAAACCTTTTTAATGGTACCTTTTAAATATTTCTCCTAAATTAAATTTTACCAACAAAGGTTGATATTTTACTTACGTATAGAATCCGTTTTGATCCTCTTATATAAAACATAAATGACTTTGTCATAAGTAAAATAAATATAATAACATAACATAAGTTAATAAGAATACTATAGCTGCAGTTTTGTAATGAACTAAATTAGTTCATTATTGACAGCATAAAAATAAGAACTATGTTTGTTATTATTATTATTATTGTTATAAAATAGCGGCAGCTAATAAATGAATGAATTTGTATTACTGTGAATAAAAACATTGCGTCCATTTAAGTATGCATATTTTAGACTCTTATCATCAGTGTTATTTGATATATATTTGTTATTTTTTACTTTTAATGACAGCAAATTTAATTAGCTCATATTTTTGGTTGAATATTTTTTTTTAACAATATGAAATGCATCACGCAGAGCCCAGTGTGCAGTCCAGTATTTTTGTAATATGTGTGTTTGACCTAATTTGCAAAGACAGTGCTAAATTTATTTAGTTCACCTTGACTATCATTTTATTTATTTATTTATTTATTATTATTATTTTAAATATTAAAAATAAAATAAAAACAAAATTGATAAGGTTGTCTTCATGCGCTTTTATTCAATAATTTCCCTATAATGTAATATAGTATTGAATTAAAAAATTGTGAAATTACAGTGATTTGGGATGGTAGCTTGAGAAGCACTTGAATTAAGCAGTTCTGCAAGGGGAGGAGCTTGCCCATGAACCCCAGTCTCTATTGAGCTAGCAGCAGAAGGAAACGTACATGCGCCATACTGGTTGAAAAGCCAATAGTAAGGGACACTGTTGCCTTGGCCCAAAATATGCTCCAGTAATGTCATACTCCGACAAATTCTCTGCGGTGATTGTCACAGTGTCTGAGGGAAAATCTTTCGATAGCTTAGGTCTAAAGGATCCTTTGCGTGGGGCGTACAACGGCTCACGTCCTAACCTGGACTGCCAAGTCCAAAAAAGCGGGACCACCCTAGCGTATTCGATCGCGCCCAGACAGTAAAACAGATTCAGACATCCCCGGTTGAGTAAGCCATGGCTCTGCCGCGTCACCAGTTTCTCCATGGAGCTGTGAACTGGGATGGAGAGCACTTGAGTACCGTCCATGTTAACGCGTGCCCCATCAGCGCTTCAGGTCGAAAAGAGGACCCATTCTATTTTTCTCTGGACCCGACAAGGCAATCCAGACAGCCTCTCGACATCTCCGCCTTCAGCAGATTTGTGACAGACGTGGGCTCTCTGCACAGTACTGACAACCATCGTCCAGAACCGTCTTTTTACTCCGGACACAAACTCATATCACTCAACACCGACACGGATCCAGAGAGTCCGTCGCACTCTTCCCATTCAGACTCCCAAAAGTTGCACAGTCTGTCTTTCTCAGCGCCTCCGTGTTCAGAAACTGACAATAAGCCCGAAACGCATTATTTAACGATGGAAAGCACCAAATACCCAAGCCAGTGGAGTGAAAGCAGAACCAACGGGAGCATCATCACCACACTGAGCATCAGTCAAAGAAGCAGAGACGACACAGAGCCAAATAATCCCCAGACAGACTTTACCGGGAGCGACAAAACTCACAGAGAGAGAACGCAAGGTGGGTAAACAAGGTTAAAAGAGACAGAAGTGGGTAAAGCTAGCTCGTCAAAGAACAAGACAAGATTTTATTATTTTTTTCCTTTCCGTAAGCAACTGAAGGGTGTAGCCACTAAGACACAAAGAGAACCAGGGCTTGAAAATGAATTTATTGCACCGAATTGCACCCAGACAGACTAAATTGCACGTC
Source organism: Garra rufa (assembly GCF_049309525.1). Taxonomy (NCBI): domain Eukaryota; kingdom Metazoa; phylum Chordata; class Actinopteri; order Cypriniformes; family Cyprinidae; genus Garra; species Garra rufa. Next base: position 50,827,576 of record NC_133361.1, read on the forward strand.
GTTTCCCAGAACATCAAAACAGCGGAAGGATCCATTGTCAACTGGAAACCTTAGTGTGGGCCAGGTGTGGGATTGCTTTTTTGCTCTTTTTATTGATGTAAAACTAAGAAAGTCTGGACTTCTGGAGTCAGAACTGGCGATTTAGTGTATAATTCCTGAGAAGTGTGTGTGCCATATATTTCGAGGATATATGTAAAGTTAAACCAACGTTAGCAGACTGAGAACAGCCAAGTAAATATAACTTTATTTTTTTAGACCAATACATGCGTTTTAAGCATTCTGATAAATGTGGCAAAGACCTACATTTTTTAAAGGGCTGTGTGTGTGTGTGTGTATGTGTATTTGGTTTGCCATTTTCCCTAAACAGCCTATATCTTGAATATTCACTTATGTATTTTTATTTGTTTAGCCCAGGGTGTTTAAGACTTTTTTCATGATGCAAAAACTGTAACAAAAATCTTTGTAAGATAAAGTAAATGCCTTTTCAGACTCTGGAATGTGAGGGCCAATTTTCCTTTCCTTTCCTTTCTTTTTTTCCCCTTTGGTTTTGCCCATTTTATAAAACAGTTATTTGCAAAATATAAATGGTTTAATTCGCTTTATTTAAGATAATATTTGCAACAAGTGAACTACAAAATGTTTATTCAATTTATATCATGCGTCGTTCTCTCCCTTTCTTCTCATTTGTTTCCCCCCCCCCCCCCCCCTTTCTCCCCCTCTCACCGACCAACACAGACACAGTGCGTAGTCTGTGCTGACATTATTTCCTGTCATAAAATGTCGGACACAGCCAGGTAATGGCCGCGAGCGTCAAGCTCAGTGGCTATTTGCTCACTGTGAAGGGCGACTGTGTAATAACCTTGTCTCTCTTTCTCTTTTTATCCGAAGACGTGACTTTCGAAAACGCTGCAAAAGGCTGGCTGTCGGCGAAAGCAGGAAGGAAGAAGCGATGTCCTTACAGCAAACACCAAATCTTAGAGCTGGAAAAAGAATTCCTATTCAACATGTACCTGACTCGCGAGCGCCGCCTGGAGATTAGCCGGAGCATTAATCTCACCGACCGCCAGGTTAAGATTTGGTTTCAGAATCGCAGGATGAAACTGAAAAAAATGACTCGAGAGCACCAGACAAGGGACCCTGGCACAAGTTTCACTGTCTAGTTTGTTATGTAAGACGGTTAAAAAGACCAAACTGAGCGCACAAATCATTGCAGCTATCATCCGGTGCAAGTGGATTGATGCAACTGCTGCTTCTGATGGATTAACAGGAGGAAACGATCAGTCAAATCTTACTACGGTGTTTCACAATATGTGTTCTATAAGGCAAATGTAAGGGAGATAAATTTTAATACCTCGCATGAAGATGAACAGAAAAGTGTAACGAAATCAGAAGACACGTCTTTGGCGTTTCAGTGTAAGCTTGTCATATTCATACAGGCCCATGAACACTGTTTACCTAGGCTACGTGTTTTAAGTTCTGGTCTGTGAGGAACTTTTCAGCGACCTAAAATTTGGTAATTTTCGATATCTGACCAATGTTGTCCAATTATACGAGGATTATTTTTATTTTGCAGATTATGAGTGTTACTGCGGTTGTTTTTTTTAGACTGGGCATAGTATTTATATATTAGGTAACTAAGAATAATTGCGGACACTCCCGAGTAAAAAAAAAATCCTAAAAGGGAATCCATTATGAGAGGAACAGTTACATCAAGCACAGGTACTGTGGTTTTGTTTTAAATGTTGTTTGTTGTCTAGTCGTTATATTGGCTCGAGTAAAAAGGCACAGATTTCCTTCTTCTGCTAAAGCATGGTTGAATGTAGAACTTAAACTGTGATTCTCAAAATTTCTGTTTGAAAAGAAGTGAATTTTTAAATAAAAGATTTCACTGCGTGACCATAAAACATTTATTCAGTATAGTAAATACGGTGGTCACTCAAAATTACCTTATCTGCAGTGCTCTAATTTAGTATTGTGACAAGGCGTTTTGAAAAATATGTAGACCTATAAAGGTCAAATTTAAAAGTGTAAAGCAAGTTTAAAATTTTAAATTAGGCCTACTTATTTTTAAATTGTTGTTTTTTACAATTCAAGATTTGACAACCTATAGATTGAAGAGACGAATAACCTGGCATGAAGCTTTCTTTAGTCTTACAATTAAAGGAGAAGGCATTTGGCATTTGTAACAATGATGATTGTGGACTAGTAATTATTTTATTAATAGATGCATAAAAAGATTTTAGCTACTTGATTTTGGGTGTAGAATGGATTATATTACAAAAAGACATTTGAGTTTAATTTGAGTGAAATTCCATTTGATTGATATAATACGTGGAGTCGTTGTTTTAACAATAAGTCCAACAGAGTATAACTATTACTTTTTTTATTAGGCTATATAATTTTTTACCAGATATATATGTTATACATGTTAGAAAACATATAACGGATGCAAATTATATTGTCTTCGAGATTAATTTCTTGCAAATTCAAATGGAGCTATCTGCATTTTAGAAATTGAGGGTGAAGTTATAGTTACACATCTGGAATCCCTTTACTTTCTGCTTTTAGCTGCATCTCAAATATCTCAGGTTTGCATTACTAGACACATATTTGAATGGGCGCAAAATGTTGTGAGCGCTTTCCTGAGTATCTTAAATATGTGCACTAAGAAAAGATAACTGGATATGATGGTAAAGCATGTGAACGTTAGGTATGTATGTTTGAAACTTTTGTATGTTAATTTGCACTGTGAATGATTTTTATTATTAAATTTGGATTGTGTTATGAGATGTGCTATATTTTTGTAGGGATCATTTAAGTGAAGATGAAATGTATTAGTTGTTTGCTTTTGTTCCATTATGTCCAAGAGTTTTTGGCGCGTAAAAAAAATTCTGAATATATACTGATGTTGCTTGACTTGATACAGTTCCTCCTCTTTTGTCTAAGCGAGTCTTTGCTTTGGTGAACCGCCATGTTGAGATGGGACAATCCCCAACGTCATTGGCCAGGCAGGGGCCTCTTTACAGGGGGCAATAGACCCTTTTATTGCCGACAGTCTGGAGAGAACCGGATATGCTTGTGAACTTAAATTACTTTATTTCCAGCAACGTCTTTAAACAATTCTCGCTATCTCCTTTCCCCGCAGTGGGTCAGAAATGTTCCAGTCGATTTCTCGAGATTTTAGCTCTAGTGCCCTCTAATACGGTTCCTCAGTTAAACGGCGCTCTGTGAAAGGACATAGCACTGAAATATGAGTGCTCATCTGGTTCAGTACTTTTGGACGCTAGACTGATGGCAGCCTTTCATATCTTGCCTTTGAACACGGAGAAGACCAAGCTGGTCTGTGATTTAGGTAGTTTCAAGTTGTTGGGCTGGACGTTTAATTTCACAGGAACCTGAAACTGCCTGAATTGCTCCAGTTAAACACACCATTGTCCGTTCAACGTGGACTAAGGTTACAGTGTCGCCTTCATTGAAAATACTGATTTATTAATCCTTGTAAATGAGCGATTATTACAGATCCTGCTTGTTATTATTGCAGCCATTACATCGTGTTGTTTCTTTATTTGACATCGTACTTACACACTCACTATCTGGAATATATAATGTTCCTTTTCTTTTTTTTCAAATGATGAACACTTGGCTACTACGAGCAGTAGTTTGTAAATCTTTCCACCCACAACACTGCGTTTCTTCGATAGTTCTCCCCTCCATTTTCAAAATGGCCTGTTTTTACTTCGCGTCGGTGAGTTGGCAGAAGTCCTGCACCATTTTAAAACACATTTTAAGTTTTAAAAATTCCAATAAAATGCCTCAATTGTATATTAAACTAGCCTATGTATAAAATGTTTTAGGACATTTAATGTTAATCAGTTGTGATCACTTGTAAAGTTTTGCAGTTATACTAGAATTTTTCATGCTGTAGGCCTGTAATACACACACATATATTTCATACATCTTTTTTTTAATACAAACGTTTCTTTTAATCTCTAGAAAGTTGATTATATATTTACTGTTGTACTAGATGTATTGTGCATTTTCCTACTGTAGTCAACCAAGCGATTGTTGTCTCTCTGGTTAAATTTGTGTATTTTCACTTAAAGCTTTGTATGTTACACGTGACTAGCCTGCCAGTTTTGAACAGATTCTAAAAGAACCATTTTTTTTTTAAATTTACATTTTTAACACACAGGGAGAAATAATTTTTCTAAAACAGTAATAAATTGACCTAATAAATTGTTTGCATATTTTTAATCTCAACGGTGAAATATTTGAAAATTGACAATAAGTTTATACGTAAAATACGTTTAAAACATATCTAATCATTTCGGTCGTTTTAGAAGCTGTTGTGTTAAGAAATCCACAATTAGTGATAAATCCACAACAATATTTTTGTCATATAGGCTTTATAATACATTTGATGCAGTGACATTTCTTTAAGACAAACTTAGTTTTGATGTAGAAAACTTAATAAAATTGCATTTGTTGGTGATTTGAATTATGCGCTGGTAACATTGTGGTTAGCAGAGTGCCTGCTTGTGGTGGCTAATAGCGTGCAACAATATTGGTCAATATGCTATCATTGCTAAAGTCCTTAGCATATCGGCAAAAAATATGGCAAAATTGTAGCTTTAGAAAGTTTTATCCTTAAGAATAAGGTTATGTATTTTACGAATGTTTACGACATGTAAATTAGCATTAACCAGTCTACTCCATACAAGAAACTCTCCATATTGAAGGTGAGACGTGCAGTTTGACCTTCCAAGTAAGGGCCACTCTTCTACACTGAATAAAACAAGATACGTTTATTTACAAACAGTTTTGAAACGGTGTTTATATTAAGACATTTAAAACTTTGCCTTGAAAAGTTTTGACAGCAGAGCAAAAAAAAACTCTTTGTTGCTGATGCCTTATAGGCCTAATCGAAGAAATTTACTATCCATAAACATAGCCAAAGTGTGAAAAAAGAAGATACTGAGTCATGCTCAACAGCTAAAAAAAACCTAACCCTACAACGATTTTCAAAAATCTATTAACTCTTATTTTCATAAACGTGTGCATCTCGATTTATATTTGTTTGAATGAAATTTCATTGTTCACAAGAGGTGTTGTTTCTTTATAAACATGAATTTGTTCAACAAAATTTTCTTTTCTGTGGTCACAAACCATGCTTCTCTAAATACGAGTTTCATTACTAAAATAAATTCTTGGAACTTGTATGCGTCACAGTATGCCTGTTTTTTTCCTTTTTTTTTTTTTTTTTTTAGAAAATCACGTCATACATTTGAATTAGCTTGATAATATGTGGTATTTCTTCTACGGTAGGCTTTTATTCACAATACAGAGGCCCATTTTACGTAAGGAAATATGAACTAAATCGATTACAAATGTTGGATTAAAGTGTAGCTTTCGATACATTTTTTTGGATTATGTTTCCGTTTCTCTGTATAATTCCAACAGAAGGCAGAGATTCTTGAATTCATAATGTGAAGTAATGCACCGTTGACGGGTTGATTTTTTACAGGGTGTGGTTACATGCCTTTTAAAACAGCTAGGTTGTGATTTAAGTGCATAGCCTTTTCCTGATGTAATTAACATTTTAGTGGTTTTAGAGATTCTACATAGCGCAACTTATTGCACAAATGTATCTTATTAAGCAACTTGCCCTGTTTACGCATGGTTACGGGTGTAGTTAATAAAATTAGCACGAAGCTAAGTATGAGCTATGTGAAGTCACAATGAAATAGGAAGGTAATAGTTGCTTTAATTGTCTTTTTTTAGTTAACTCCACAGTATCTGTAATGACTTTGTAAATTTAGAAAAATAATTTGCTTTATGTTTTTGTTGAGGCACAACAACATCATAGACTCGATTCATTCTTGTTTTTTAAGGTGCAACAATTTATTGGACACGGCCAAGACACTCAGCAAGTGCTGAAATTACTGTTATGTTATATTACATTACATTGATGGTCCAAGACATTCAACACAAACAGTCAAATCCTTTCTGGAACAGTTGCCTTTTTGCAAGCGTAATTCAGATTTTCTGTTGCAAAATGTTGTAGAGAGAATATAATGGACTGGTGTGTATTTGAATAAAGTGATAAAATAGAAAAAGTCTTGTTTATTTGTATGTGTGAAATGAGCGACTGGATGGAATACTACAGCGAAGTCGTTCACGGTCCTCGCCACAGGCAGTATATCAGGCCTATAAAAATCAAAGCTGCCTGATGTAGTATTTTATTATAGTATTAAACGACCAAAAAAGTTCAAGTAGTTTCTTCCATAAATACAAGGGGATTGTCGCACGGTGGTGTTTAATACCCTCGTTAAGAAAAAATGACTGTTAATTTCCCAATAAAGCTGTTCATTATCTCAACGTACTCCTATTACTCCAATAAGGAAAAGGTTTGCCTCCTCTGAGGTTTGGAAGTTTAAACACGTGGGGGTATAAAATATTTTAGGTGAAAATTCGGTTGAGTAAACTTTATAAGCAGACGTCACTGCCTTAATTTGGTTTTTGTGACGTCTTTCACAGCCCTGTTAAATATCTCGATAAATTGCCTATATTAAATAGATATTGTCATACATTTTATCAAGCAAATATGATCAAATTCCTATTCAGCACTCATCCTGTGTATCACGATATAATGCCACATCAATTCATAGACAAAAATGTTCTCTCGCTTATTATTGTGGGCCATTGCCCTGCATATGCATTTTTTTTATATAGTAATGTCAAAACGTTTCATAATTTAAGTTGACATTTTCCCGACTGCTTGTAGATATCTGGAGATATATGGACACACTCCCATTTTGCATATTGCATAAACAAGACAATTTATTTAGATGGGAAATATAGAGAGCACAAGAGGAGGAGAGCTCCGTACAGCCTCTTGGCGGATTGATTTACACCCCATTGACGCTTTATCAGGCTCGCGAAAAAAGTCTGACCAATCACTTCGCTCGGAGCGCACACCATAGCAGCCCTGCTCTACTTCGTTGGCGAGCGAGTAGAGAGGAGTACCGTAAAGAGGGGAGTAAAGCACATTTCTATTGTACATGTTTTCCCTTTAATGAACAGTACGTTATATAATGTCCGAGAATGTCCATTTCTGGAACTCTAAGCAACTACTATGTCGATTCTATCATAAGTCATGAAGGAGAAGATCCGAACGCGTCCCGCTTCTCCAATGTACAGTACTCCAGCGCTAGACAACCGGGACCCGGCGAGCATCCCGAGTTCCCTTCTTGTAGCTTCCAGCCCAAGCCTCCAGTGTTCAGTTCGTCATGGAGTCCGTTCAGTTCCCACGCGTCCAATGGCTTACCCGCGGTCTACCATCCGTACATACCGACGCAGCCAGTGCCTTCAACGGATACTCGATACCTCCGCACATGGCTCGACTGTGCTCCGAGAGCAGAGCCTCTGCCCGGGCAAGGACAGGTCAAGATGGAGCCGCTCCTGGGACATCTCGGGGAACCACCAAAACTAGTTGGGCAGCATGAGTTTATCTTGGAGTCCTCTACAGCACGGGAGATGAATTCTGTTCACAGCGCCGGGTTTGAAGACAATAAGGACATATGCGAAGGCAGCGAGGACAAAGAGGGACCGGATCAAAGTAAGTTATAAACCTAGGAAGTGAACACTCTGTAAAGCGTTTAATGCTGTCATAAAACTAGAACAAAGCAACGGAGAGCAACAGACACCTCACGCAGCCAAGTATGTAACATTCTCAAATCTTCGCTAGCATGTAGGGATTTTTTATTTAATCTGTATTTTTACCCAGATATGTGATTTAGCAATGCTATACATGTATAGCATCGGTGACGACTGTTTTGCTTTGCCTAGTTGGAGCCACGTAGAGGTTTCACACGTTTATAAAACAAGCTTTAATTTTTTCCAAATAATTTTATTTGCGTTTATTTAATTCTTGAGTAACTTTTAGTATATTCTTTCTCTTTCTGACTCTGTTAGAGTCCCTCATTTGCGCGTCAGTGCACTTTAGTGCACCAGCCAATTTTAGGTCGGCTGTAAACAGCTTTTTTGGTGCAATGACTCCCCAAAGCCTCTCGTAGTAACACTAAATAGTGCTAAATATACTAAATATTGATAAAAATGTTACTAAATGTTGGTTTTAAATTTAGTAACTCTTGGTTAGCAAAACTAGTATAAGGTTAATTCGCTTTTCATCTGAATCTTTAATTTATTTATTTTATCTAATTTATTTGTGGGGAAATATTATTGACTGAGGTCAATGTATAGTTTAAATACCACAATTTAGTACTGCATTAAAATGTTTTAATGGTAAATCTGGCTGCTGGGGGGTTGTATGTTTTACCCTGATCTGTTTGCCTGTTCTTGAGCTCCCTCAAGAGTGGGTTTGGGCTGGTGCAGAGAGTAATCCATAGAATAATTCCAGCTCATAACCATGTAAGATTGTTTATTGTTAAGGTATTCCAACAAATACAGAAATGCAGCTAAATTCTTAAGGATTTGTTCAACGATCGTTTTCGATTTTGTCGCAATGCATTTAAAAAGGCCATTGATTTTAATCCGTGAAATAGGCTGCAGCACTGTGAACTAATGGAATTGTGTGCAATAGAATTCCCAATGTGCTACCCCGGGCGGCATTCCAGAATAAACTGTAGGCAAAGGCAATGATGTTGGGAGTTACACGTCCGCTTTGTGCTCATGGCTGCCCATGAGAAGGAAAAACGTATAGCTTTCAAGTCTATTAGGTTATCAGAGAAGCCAGCATCCCCATTAATCGTACGTGAGCTCTTTGGGATATGTTGCGTTAAAAAAATTCTCAGAGTAAAATACGATTCAATTCAAACATGTGCAGATGCAATAATAAGGTCAGAGGTCCATTGTCTTTGAAAACGTTTTGATCAAATTGCCTAGAGGCAATAAATAAAATTATACACTTTGCGTAATTTGTGGATTTTGATCCATTTTTATTCATGGAAACACACGTCACTTTCCTCATCATATAGCATGACCCTCTTAGTGTTTCATTGTTAGGGATCATGTCTCGGTCCTGTCTCGTAAGTCTCAAGGTATACAGACGTGCATTAATCTTTTTAGATGCGTGTATCTCATTCCATCATTATAAAAATACAATTGCGTCATATATACAAGAAAGCTGATGTACAACCGACGCGTATGTCTTGAGGCATAAGCGATGGGGTTTCCATGCATAGGATGGGAAACATCCATAAATAAGTACTAGCGTACAGCTTCAAACTGTTTGAGCTCCTGAAAAGTGGAGTTATGTACCAAACTTTGAGTGTTTTTTAGTATGCACTTTAAGAGTGTGTGAAGCACCAGCATGGTAGCAATTTTCCCCCTGACGTCACTGAACCCACACAGGTACAGAAGACAGGCACAGGTGACATCAATTTCGTCATCACAGTGAATCTCGAGTCGCTGTAGCATTAAGCTTCTCGGTGTGCATGTTAACAAAAGTCAGCACAACGGAAATATTTCAGCCTCCCATCTGCATTCCCGACCAAACCACTGAGGGAGAAGACGCCTCGTTAGAGATGCTCTTCCTCCGTAATTCATCCCACATTCTCCCTAAAAAGGAGATAATCTCATGTCACATGTGACCACATTTTACAGTGCATTCCAGTATGGTTAAACTCCCTGTAGAGTTCAGAATTAAACTTTTCTTTCCCCTCAGTCATTTTCCTATTTATTTATTTTTTCAGTGCTTTTACATTCTCCGTTGTAGGGAGATGAATGACATGGATTATTACAGGTGAACTTAGCCTCTCGTACAAAGTTGTTGCTTTCTGGTGGTGGTACAGTTTAAGCCTATAAAAATATTTTATTACTGCGTCTCAAATGAATAGGCTACTTCGAAATTGAATTTCCTTGTTATTTTTTATCAATCACAGTGTTGCTATTCATGCATTTGTAAGTGATGGAGCCCTAAAGCACTTTATTTTAATAATATTCATCGTCTTCGTGAAGGCTGTAACTTTAAGTGCATTGTGAAATGTGTTTCATGTTTCATATTGGACTCTGTACTAATATACTATCTGCTCTTCTTGTTTTTGACTGTCATTTGCAGACGACCCATCTGCCAACTGGTTACACGCTCGATCATCCCGGAAGAAGCGATGTCCATACACGAAATATCAGACCTTGGAGCTAGAGAAGGAATTTCTGTTCAATATGTACCTCACCCGAGACCGGAGACACGAGGTAGCTCGCCTGCTGAACTTGACAGAGCGACAAGTAAAAATATGGTTCCAAAACAGAAGGATGAAAATGAAGAAAATGAATAAGGACCAGCCCAAAGAATAATAACGCAGACTTGTGCCAGGCGTTCAGGCCTATTACAAAGAGTCTTTTAAATCTGGAAGCTGATGCAAGAATGTTTTACTGCATCAAAAAGAAAACGCACACACGCACTCACACACCATTTTTCTGTATGACTGGACAGTGTTAAGCATATAGATTATAAGGAAGAGGCGAGATGATGCCTAAGAGGGGGGAAAACGTCGTGGCATCTCTCCCTTCTTTTATTGCATTTTATGACTTGTGTGAAAGAAACACTTCATCAGGAAATAAACAGGTGATGAAGAACTGGTTTCAACAAGCTAAGAACAGCTGAAATATTGTGCTTTTTATAAAGTTGTTCTCTATAATTCTGCATTTTTATCATTCCTTTTGTCATAGACGTGTGCTGATATAAAATGTATTTAACAAAACATAAGCCTCATTCAATATACAAGGGGAAGCTTTGCTTATCTGTAAAGCATGTTCACGTGTTTGCTAAAGACGTGAGCTCTCTTTTACAAAATTATTATTATTATTATTATTATTATTATTAGAGCGGAAAACAGTCTTTAGCTCGTAGTGTCTATACCATCTGTCAAGCAGTTATTGAAGTGTGTGTAAGCTAACGGTTTTGGAAAAACCTTTTGAAGTGTACGATATTATAAATTAGTTCCTTTTGACATTTACTTGTGCACAGAGATTGAGAGACACTTATGAAATGTCTTGGCGGATTAGAATATATTAATAATAGTAATAATAATAATTTCTACATTTGATTTCAGATCTTTTCTTTAGGCTGTAGCTTCTATCATAGTTTCGTTCAATAGTGTTTGTATCATTGGAGGTCAAAATCAAGAATCAAACTGAAGTAATTAAACACGGATGAAATTAGTTGTTTTACCTACTTTTTTTGCGTTCAAATATCCCAAAAATTTTTTTTTTTTTTTTTTTGAAAATTAGAGTGCAGATTCCGAGTGTATGTATTTGTAGCGTGCCAGTAACCATAGGATTAATTCGTGCTTAAATGTATAACATCCTTTAATACAGATTCGGTCGCAGTTGTTTACATAAATTTGCGCATGCCTCGTATTGTGTAGTTTTCTTATGTACGTGTTATTGAAAAAGCTAGTATTAATTCGAAGCTGTTTATTGTGCGGTCTAAGGATTGTTGTTTTAATTTATTGTAAATACGTTAATAGTTTTTTTTCCTTTTGGATGGAATGTTTTATATGTTGTACAAAGAATTTCAAGAAATAATTCATACTTGAATGAGCTGATACACGTAACCTTTTAATTTTCCCTATTTTGTTTACACCTTCCATGTATATGTCCAGAATCATGCCCGTTGTCCATTGTCAGTGATGTTTTTCTGTATTTGCGCGTTTCTTCATATTGCTTTGCTGGTTTAGAGTTTTGTTTTATGTTTTTGTGATTTGACTTTACAGAAATCGAGCGCTATCTTAAAATGTCAGTTACTCTCTAAATTGTTAGTGGCAATTGCAACTGTTTTCCACTTTCTAGTCACACACACACACAAACAAACAAACAAAAAAAAATCACTTTTTGTGCTATTTTCTAAACCGCTCGTTTCATGGCTTCTGTACATTTATTAAAAGACAAATAATTACGTCACCAGACTTTAACCCGCAACGCAGTATCTAAGTTGTTTTCGTACACGACTGCTCTGTCTCTTTTTGTGTTATTGTTTTGTTGTGTTGTTAATCTGTGCTATTGCACTGTTGATGCTGGACTCATTAAAAGTTTACAATAGACCACACACAGGTATTGTCATTTCTATGGATAAAGCTAATGCAGGTTTGTGAAAGATACCTAATTACAATATGATTTAAGATGAAATGTGTTTTTGTTTTCTTCTAAACGAGTGCACAGTCTGATGTATCACTGCAACAAAACTATCTCGAAATCTAAACGCTCTTCATTCAATTAAAATAAATATGCGTGGCTGTGCATTATGTGTGTATCTTTGTGTATGTCTTATCGACACTAGCCCGACACAGAAATCTTTGCTGATTTATTATTATTATTATTATTATTATTGTTATAGCACGTCAACTATTTACTGTATTTGACACGCTTGCCAATTTTGCCTTTTATGTTTTTGATTGTAAACCAGCTCAAACTTCATCTCTTTATCTATTTTGTGCTGTAGCAAAGGACATGCTGTAATACTCTAATGTTTACTGCGTTTTATAATGAGAGTCATATGTTGTAAATATGTTATGTTGCGCTCGAGCATTCATCTTGAATCGGAATGAAGAAACGTGCAGCTCATATGTGGAAAGACGAATTACTGAGAATAACCATGACTCATCTTTGCTTTGGCTCTCTTCTTAACGTATTATTTGATTCCCTTACGAAATGTGTGGTGTTATATTTGGCTAAACCGCATCCTCCAGATGTAAGCTATGCATCAAGAGTCAAGAAGGATGTTTTGCCTGCACAGGCGATGCATAATAAATTATGCAAACTAAAAGGGATAAGGTAAGTCTAAATGTTTTAGACTCTGAGGTTCTAGTAATGTAAGACCCGAGGCCCACTGTTAGCAGAGAAAATGTGTAGTGTCAAATGCGATGGTAAATATGGACATATGCAGTATTATAGGAATAAAAAAATATATTTAAAAAAAATAAAATACAATTGTTTGACCTCAAATTTGTACAGCTAAGATCTTGCCTATTATGCAATTGACGCAATTGCAACTTGGATGAGGAAAGAAGATAGCTCTGCATTCAACAGATTGTAACAATTAAATATTTTTGAAGACACTGCCAATTGTCCTGGCTCACAGATGTTTGTACGACTTTAGCCTTCGTCACATATTAATTCAGCATAAGTCTGTCCTGGTGATTCTAGGGCTGAAAAGATATTTTGAGTCCCGCCACGCCATTAACGCCCTTTATTTTGGTGTTTTGAAAGGAAACAAACTGCAGAAAGGATGTACGCTCGATGTTCGGAGGAAATGGGAAGTCGACTGTCATAAAAAAGAGAAAGAAATTCAATGTGGTGTGCCGCAATAAAATAATATGACTGTAATAAAACTTTATAGGGTATAAATTTCTGAAGGTTAAGAACTAAATGGCTGTAAAGCAAACACTACGCGAGAAAAAATGGAGGAAAATGTGAAAAACGTTTCAGGATTCTAATAACTGTAAGGCGAAATAATTTGCGTAAACACTGTGCCTCCGTTGGGGGAGTCTGTTTTTTTTTTTCTTTCCCTTTCTCGCATTTGTCGTTTATTGTGTACAGCGTTTGTTCTTTAGCCGTCCAGATTCCTTACAGAGTAGGGGGTCGGGATGGGTGAGATCTGGACTTCCACATGAGAGCCCTGAGTCCAATTCAATCGACGCCCACCCTTTGTTCCATTTCCGAACGCACTACAGCCCTTATAGCGGGCCATAAACTGCCACAAAAAGGATTTCTGGCGAGACGTCTGGGATGACCAACGTTAATTTGTTTACAACCTTTGGGACCGGGCTCGACTTCGCCATTTTGTGGGTACACATCCGATTGTGTCTTGGTGATACAAAGGCCGGTTGCTACAGAAAAATATTTCATTCTCTCAAAAACAAAACCACCGATTACATTACATTTCACAACTAGACTCCCTAAAATGTAGCCAGAAGTAAAATATCGTTATAGTTGATTAATTATAGTTTGACATTACGTTTATCATAGCTGCTTTACTGTATATATGAATAGCAAAAACATGTTAAGAATTATGTTCATGTCGTGGTTTGTTTGGGTGTTGTAGTGTATATCTATTTACATTATAAATGATGTAAATAATAATGTAATTAAGCTAATAAATAGAAATCTAAATCTTTTTCTTTCTTTCAAACAAAAAATTGTAATTTCTATAATTGATCTCTGTTGTCAGAAGCTTAAGGCCTGTCAATATTGACAAGTAGCAAAAAGAAAGTGAGCATGGTAATGATGATTACTAGTAGTAATTCAGTGATACTGGTGATGCACAAGAACGAAGCCGGAATATAAAAAAGGGAAGCATTTATGCCTGGATTTTTTTTTCTAACAGTGTGTATGCAATTTAAAATATTACGAGAAAGGTACCGCTAGCATCAGCATATTATTATTAGCCTATAATGATTGGTAGTAGTAGCAGCAGCAGCAGTAGTAGGTTTTGTGATGGTACTATTAATAGTGGTAATAGTAGTAGTTGTGCATTAAAATCAGCCCCTATTCTAAGTCTTAAGCTTAAAAATAATTAAAACAAAATAGTAAGACAGAAGTAAAACTTTCTTTCATTGTTTTTTACGGTTTAGCATTAGTGTTAGTGTTCCAACCCTATGTAAATTAGTTTTCTAGATATGATGAAAATCACACAAGACTCGATCCTACAAGGGTCGGTTTTAAATGGATTCCTTGTTATAGAGAATGAAAATAAGTACTTAACATCATTGAATTTGCACTTACTGAGCTGTTAATTCGCTCATTCTGTTTTTATGTCCGTTGTTTATAGAACCATTAGCTTTTGAACTTCCGTCTCATTACAGCGGAGTATGCTCATGGAGTAACACACAATTGCCGCTTGATGGCAATGTTGTTCCATGGAAAAGTGACTGGCTAGCCACCCTCCACCCCCAAAACCGGAAACACTGGGGCCAAAACATTTGCAGACATGTGCGGTATTACACTTGACTAAAGTAAGGTTCACACAATTTCTCTCTGTTACAGCGAAGCTTTTGAAAGAGACGAAGAACATTAACTTCAGAGGATTCTTCAGTCTATGTGATAAAGATCCTGAGAAACAAGTAGACCCTTTTTGCTTTTTTTCTGTAGTAAATGTATTTTTAAATGTATACACAATATATAATAATCAATAATACACTTATGTAATTTTGTTTTAACATTTAAACTTAACCAAATAGATTATTAAAAATTTTCAGATTTTAGAAATTATTACAGCCCTGTTAAATAAATTGAATCAGTGTACTTTATTATCTGCTCAATTTTATGTGAGACCCAAGCATTTTGAGATGTGATAATTCAGTGATTGTTTTAAATGGTAATATGATTAAGACCCGATTATATGATTACGTAAGATATAAAGTCACTACACAAAATTTGGTTAGGAAATGTTTTATTGACAACAAAATACACATCACTGTACTGCTATTGCAGTGAAACTATAGAAAATGTACCAAAAAAAAAATTAGAAATAAACATAAACAAAAACATACAGTAGTGTGACGTTCTCTGACACTCATTTCATTATTAGATTCATTATATATCCACATATTCATATAATGGAAAGTCAATTTACAGAAAATATTTAAAACAGAATGTCTGTTATGCGTAAATGCATTGTATTCTTAGTTTTAAATCAGAATTTAGCATGCGAAATTCTAGGTTTGACTAAAGCCGAATCATTACTTGTCAAACGGAGAGATTCACGCTTGGAGAACTCCTTGTCCTTGTTGAGAGACAAACGTTTAATAAGTGTAGAACAAGATGTGCGTGACTACCGTTTAAGATTAACCCGTAATATAAAAACACTTACATTGTACATAACACACGTGTTGAAGTGTAAATATTTCATATGATTATTTATATAGTCAACAAAAAGCTTAAAAAAATTTCGTCACATTGAGGTGATGATTTTGGGAGAGACATTGCAGTAATTTATTATGGACGCAAATCAATTTGTAAAATAACAAGCTAGAGAACTTTTTATGTGCGTTAGCTGAGCATTTTTGTTCAGTGTATAAGTATGCTTACAAATATTGTTGGTTACAAATAACAAATGACAAAATATAATTTTTAGAAAATGTGAAACGTTGTATAATTCTATAATTAGTTTGTAATTATAATTCTATTTTTTCCCCCAAATCAATACGAATCCAGAAACATTTAAAATATATTGTTTGTTTACTCAATAAGTATAATTTATTTATTTACTGATATTTGCTTTTTTACCATTAGAAAATTCCATGCACGGTACTTTTCACCCCTCTGATTTTCTTGGTAATGTTAATCCGATTTACTCGTGCTAAACACAATGGCAACAACAAACCAAAAATAACAATTAAAGGACTTACTATTTCTGCATGGATAAAATCCGGAGTGAAGCATTTATAGCACCGGTCGTGGAACCTCATAAAAACCTAACAGCTTTTTGATGCACTACGTCAACAACAAACAGTAGGGGCGTTTATTGCATTTTATAGTTTGTTAAACCATTTACAGCCACATTTGCCATTACACCTGACGTGCAGGTCCATTTCAACATCCTCGTATCTCTGCAAATATATTTATATAAACACAATAATCAGAATATTAAATATGCCACCTCGCATATTTTCGATACGCGTGCATTGGTCGCTGCAGAGGATGATTTTGTAAGTTTAAGCGTGCTTTTAAGGTTTATAGGATGTGTTTAAACTGATGCCAATTAAATCGTGTACCTTTTAAAACTGGCCGCCTCGACCCTGACATTTAAAAAAAGGAGACTCGACCTCGTTAGAGATTTGGAAATTAACGACTAAATATGCATCACTTTAGGTTGTCTGTGATGAACATGCAAAAAATCAATCTTTCAAAGGGGTTTGGAGTGGAGAAGTTGAGTGGGGGGAGGGACAGAGGCTATGCACTTGATCTGATGCAAAGCGGCAGATTTCTCATTAACTTACCCGCTTGAACATATTAATGTGCATATTCTCCCCTCCTCTCTCTCCCTTGGCCCCCCTTCGCTCTCCTGCTCCCTCGCGCTCTCTCCCTCTCAGCTCTCTCTCTCCCTCGCTTTCTCTTTTTCTCTCTTTTTCATTCTCTCGCTCACTTCATATCAGAATCGCGCAGAGCGGTGTCCGTGTAGGGATGCGAGAAGCCAGTGGAACGAGGATCCGATAGAAGATGCAAATGATCGTTAAAACACACAGCAAAATATGAAACTTCTCATTTGCAGCCGAGTAAATCATAGAAAACTGGTTGGGAACTGGCACCCTTCACCGGAATTGTGATGCTGGAACTCTACAGTGGGAACATGCCTATGGAAGCTTTAGATAAGTTGTTTTAACAAAGGTATACAAACGCAAACCGCTCAGTTGTTGGAAATCAAGGCTTGGCTGCTGCATTGTTTGTTACCTCAGTAACTGTGAAACTGACAACTCTCTGTAGCTGCTGCGCTGATATAAAGACATTCAGACATCAAACTCTTGAACAAAATCAGCACCACCAACAACGTCAAAAGATGAGCTCGTATTTCGTCAACTCTCTCTTCACTAAATACAAAAGTGGAGACACTCTGCGGCCAAACTATTACGAGTGCGGATTTGCTCAGGACCTAGGGACGAGACCCACCGTCGTGTACGGTCCAGGCACCGGGGCCACTTTCCAACATGCCCCTCAGATTCAGGAGTTTTACCACCACGGCGCATCCACGCTCTCCGCAGCTCCTTACCAGCAGAGTCCCTGTGCAGTAACTTGTCACGGCGAGCCGGGTAACTTCTACGGTTATGATGCTCTCCAGAGGCAAACACTTTTCAGCGCTCAAGACGCCGACTTGGTTCAGTATAGCGACTGCAAGCTCGCCGCGGGGGGCATCGGCGACGAGACGGACAACACAGAACAGAGTCCGTCGCCCACACAGCTGTTCCCGTGGATGCGACCTCAAGGTGAGCCTCGGTAGACAGAAAAGCTGGCCAGCTCGCGTTGTGTGTGTTTGTGGAAGTGACATAAACCTGGGTTAGCCACACGGAAAAAAAATCTCGGTGCAATTTAGGCTTAGAACTGCATTTCCTGTGTGCACGAGAGGAGGGGGGACAATAGCCGTGTTTATTGTTTTATGGTGTTCAAAACTTGTGAATCACTTTACAGTTTAATGACCCTGCCATAGAAAGACAGGAGAGTGGGAGAGAGGAAGAAGAGGGCGAGAGAAAAGCCCCTTCTCTTCTTGCTGTTTCCATGTGTGAGACTTTGCCTTACAGCTGATCTCTCACTTCTCACCCAGGTCAAAGTTTTACTGCAGCCTTTAACGACTTACAGTGAGCCCTGACTTTATTTCACTACACGGTGGTCGTTTCACAATGATTATGTCATTTATGGCTGTGCCTAATCCTTTGAACATGTAAAAACAGTACAGACTGCTTTTTGACGAGTTTGCTGTGGGGTTAGTGTTGTGGTACTTATATTTGTAATGGCGGAGCTTTTATATTAATTACTGTGTTAGGCTGTGGGGAGTCTCCTTGGTACACTAAAAGCCTACCCATAAACTAATAACGTATCGCTGTAGATGTTCATTTCGCATTGAAGTTTCCTTTGTTGAACGCTGGATCACATATATGTTTGAACTTGATTGTAAAATTATGATTTGGCGCGTATTGTGAGCTCTGTCTAACATCTGGTCAACTTCTTTATTGCCAGTAGCTGCCGGACGGAGGCGAGGCCGCCAGACCTACAGCCGCTATCAGACGCTCGAACTCGAGAAAGAGTTTCTCTTCAATCCCTACCTAACGCGCAAGCGACGGATTGAGGTATCACACGCCTTGGGACTGACAGAACGACAAGTCAAAATCTGGTTTCAAAACCGTCGCATGAAATGGAAAAAAGAAAACAACAAGGACAAGTTTCCAAGCAGCAAGTCTGAACAAGAGCAGATCGAAAAGGAGAAACGGGAGAAAGAACAGGCATCCGGGACACAGCCAGCCGGCGAAGACTGCGACAAGGCAAAACAAATGTAGAGCGGATGCGATGGTGTGTGTGTGTGAGAGAGAGTGTGTGTTTGCGTGTGTACGTGTGTCAGTCAATCAAAACGGCGAAGAATAAATAGGGGAAATAAAACAGACAATGATGAAGAGAATAACTTTGTTTGCATGGGAGGTTTGTCTCACAGAGACATTTTAATCAAGTCGAGTGGTTACATCTTTCACTCGAGGAAGGAACAGAAAAAAAATGACTGGGACTAGACGAATGACTATAAACTTAATGTGGTGACCACAGAACTTCAGGAAGACGAAGGACAAGAGGCATTTCTACTTTTTAACTGTTGTTCAGAGAGTATGATAGTGTTAAAGCTAGTCTCCTTTCTTTGTGAAATAATTATCGTGAAACTTAAGTTTCTATTGTTAGGATATTGTCATTAACAATTACCTTGGCAGCTGTATAGTTTTTAAGTTAAATGGTGCACTTTTAACTGTTCTCACTTATATGTTATGATGATGACGTAGAAATTAATGACTTCCAACAACATGAAACTGCCTATTTATGCCGTAGAATCTCTTTTTACACGTCTTTGGTTCTTCTTAAATCGATGGTATTTTTGTTGTCTTCCTTTCATGGGGTAAGCATGCGCACAGTGGATTATAAAAATGAATAAACATAATAAAAAAGAATTTTGAAAATTATGTCATGTGACCCATTGTTTACGATTAATCAAATTGTTGTCGTTCACCTTTACTGAAGTAGTTCATTAAATGACTATATGTTTTGTTGTCATTCTTAACTGTATTCTAGTGTCTAAAACTGGAGGAATCCGGCAGAAAGTGGACACAATAAAGTTTACAAGCGACAATCCCTGGCACCATGCATCCTCGACATCATTTCTCGCTAATGTGCGGCTCCAAGGCCCGCTTCAAATCATTAACTTTTAGGTTACCAGACAAGATTTTGTTCATGTTAAAACATAGGCCAAAATTTTAAAGAATCTGTATCAGCACAAACATGAACTAGTGCTAAAATGAATGTGTATAAATTAGTAAATCTCACAGAACATTCATATAGTGTGGTCTGATTTTTGATTTATAGTTGATACGTGAACTAAAAGAGGCGGTATGTCAAACCACAACTGAACACCCTCATAACTACTTAGTCAGACCAACATTGTAACACAACACGAAATAATACGCCAGAAACAGACTGTGTATTATCGTGAATCTGCATTGAAAATCTCCTAAAACTGAAATTTCGTCTTGCTGGTCTTTGTTAAATGTGGGTATTTGCGTTATGGGAGCACATCGTGTCAGGTGAATTACTGTCCAAAGAGTATGTGGGCTTCTCAAACATTCAGAGTGTAAGTTCCACGACAAGATTCAGAGCTCTCGCGTGAACATGTTTGCTAACTATGTACAGGGAAACAGTTTGGGGTGCACTGAACCAGTCCGTCGCCATGGAAATAGCTAGTTGGTGGTGACTGTTCAGGCTATAGGGATGCTTTGAAGCAGAAACTAGTAAGGGCTCCAGTCATCGTGCTCTTGACACGGGCACACTGTACAGACATTGCAAATATGCTGTGACGAGATCTGGGTATGCGTAGGACCGCTGACATAGTGTTGAAAATCAATACAGAAATAAATAGGTTTTTTGTTATTTGTGTGGTGGCCTCCCAAACAGGAGGCACGTTCCTAAATCTGGACAACCTGAACTCATTTATAAGTTTGTTCAGCCCGCAATTATTTATTGCTTCGCACGTATTTAGGTGATTACAGAAACCTTCTCAATAGCCTATCGATTTGTGTGTTCTCCTGTGCGTTTGTGTTGACTGTAGGTACCGTTGGCTGTAAGTGAATAATTTAACAAATTTATGTGGATGGTCAGCTGCGAAGCCCTTCTCCACATTAGACGGGGCTCTGGGAAGACGTGCACCCATTGGAGGATATTTCATCACGTGCTGCCCATCACGTGGCCCCAGAGGAAAAAGGGGTGATTTTTGGTGTAAATCTAGACTGTAATTCTGTAATATATCATTGGACCTCGTAAAACCGACACTAAAACTTCTTGGCATATAAATCACTTCTCAAATTATGAGTTCATTGTATTATGCAAACGCGTTATTTTCCAAATACCAAGTGGCGAGCTCAGCCTTCTCTACAGGCGTGTTTCCCGAGCAAACTTCTTGCGCCTTTTCGTGCAGCTCGCAGCGGGCCAGCGGCTACGGCTCAGCTTCTACCGGTGCACCGGTCTCCTCTACATCTTCTGTCTCCCTTTCGAGCATGTACACTAACGGCGCTAGTCTTTCCAGCCAGACTCAAGGCATGTACCCCACTGCGTATGAGCTGGGAGCTGTTTCGTTGAACATGCATAGCTCTCTGTTTGACCATCCGAATCTACCCATGGTGAGCGCTGGCGATCTCTGTAAAGCGCAAAGCAGTAAAGAAGAGCAGAGGGGCTACCATCAAAACAACGAAAACAACCTCCGAATCTATCCATGGATGAGGAGCACAGGTCTGTGAAAACTGAATGTTTCTTAAGGACAGGGGTGTGCATCTGTGTCTGTCTGAGGGGGAGGGAGACAAATTAAGGGGAGCGACCAAGTCATTTCAAAAAGTGTTCTTTTCCTCAGATCTTTTTTTATGTCTAATTAGTCGCCATAATTCAAGACACCTTAGTACGTAGTACTTCGTGTTTTGTAAAACAGGGAGGGGGCGGCTATATGAGAGGTTGATTAACGATGTTTAGCTTTAACAAATATACAATATCCCGCTGAGATTATGTGTCATAGTTGCATATATTGAAGCGCGTACACATAAACCCATCTATAAGTTAGTATGTTGGGAATCATTGGCGTTGAAAATCCTCATATTTTCCATATAGAGGGCGGGGCCTTGTATTTTCATGGTATGTTACAGCTGGGTGGACCTTTGTTTTAAATTACTGTCAGAAATTTAACAGTGTCTGTGCGTGGACGTGTGTTTTATATATGTATATGCTGTTCATTTATGTTCCTGCGTGCGTGCACGCGCACATGTGTTGGAAATTTCACAAAACACACGACTCGAGATCTGCGGCCACTTCCGCGACTAATTTTTCGCTCAACGATGGCTTTTAACAAATCGTCAACTTTTCGTAGCAATAGCACTTTTCTCACATAGTCACCACACGTCCCGGCTGACATATTTGAAAAGGAGGTCGACAAGTTCTCTTTTAATGATTTTCTGCGGCCTCTCAAGACACTCCCCAAGAACACCGACGTTCCTATCAGTCAACTGTCAACCCGGGGCGCTCTTCTCTTCTCTTCTCTTGTTAGCTTCCAGTGTAAAAATACAACAACATAAATAGTTTTGAAACAGATACCTCATTAGCAAAGTTGTTGACATATACTGGCAGATAGTGCTTGCGCTCCTTTGGTGTGTACATTTTCGTTCTGCGTCGTAGTTTTGTGTGAAATGCCAATGTCATTCAAAAATAATGCATTGGTCGTAGTTAGTCTATCTAACTGTCGTTGTATAGAGAAATGCGGAATTTTAAAATATTTTATCTTTAATATTATCCGCATTCATTAGACCGAATTTCGACTGTAAAAACGATCAAGCCTCTTTCAAACGGGGAAACTGTATTTTAGGCACTTTAATTCTTTATTGGTTTTAAAAAGATTAAATTAGTCCACTGCCATGTCTGATGTGAAGGCCACATATTTGGTCTTACTGGTGTAGACAGATGCATATTAGGAAGTCGGACCTTACAACAAACATTTAGGACATCAACACATATAATCACAAGATCACAATCCTTTCGCTCCTGTACATTTTAACATTTCAACATTTCAGGCACATATGCTGGGCCTTGCACCACTGCGTTTTGTGTCTTTATTACTAGGCCAGCTGCCTTTTCAGTTGATTTCGTGCTTTGGTTTGATATTTCACATAGATGGACTCTGTCCCTCGCTTTATTTCTCTTTCACTATTCACAGACAGACACATTCACACACTGACCAGATGAAATTCTATTTCCATGTCTATCATTCAGGAGCCTGTGTACGTCAGAGACCCTGCACAGTGGCCGAGTACAATGCTCTTCCTTGTTTTAACTCGTGTAAAAGCGTTTCGTTCTGCAAGGACACGTAATTTATGCACTTAATTTATACCTCTTATAGAACGAAACAGCTGTATAATTTTTATAGATTTCAGTGCCAACCTTGTTTTTCATTCTCTCGATTTCTCTCATTGCTTCTGCTTTTCACTCAAATTCTTTATGCTTTTGCACAGTTTGTCCTAGACTAGTATCAACAAGAAGTGTCACGGCGTTGCCGACAAGACGGAAGTAAGATACAAACAACTGAAGAGTGCAATAAAAAAGTTCAAATAGCACACGAACTCAAAGCAGTCCCCATTTGTCGACAGTCTGCTGAAAACGGAAACGCAGGGACAGCAGAAAGTCACTGACCGTGCATGGGCAAGGTTGTGGAAGTCTAGTTAGATTTCTTCTCTTTAACGTGCAGCTAAAAGATGGATACTTTACGTAGATGGCTTCTTTATCTAAATGGATAAACGAACACTTCAGCGCTTATGTGTAAGGGAACTAGATCATGTTGTTGACTTTGGTCATGTTTAGAAGGAAGTCTGAACGCCAGGGCTCCATTAGAGCCACGGGAGTGTGCGAGCCAGCGAATTTACTTTGTGAAGGGGTATTTGTGTACTGTCACTTTGCTTTTTAATTACATTCCTCTTTTATATTTATATTATATTATATTTTATATATTACCTTTCAAATTTTTGATTAGCTACCGTTGTCTTAACCTTAATATAAAGTTAAAACTTAACGTTTAAATAGTGTTCAAACGCATGCTAAAATTGCATATGTATGTTTCGTTTTGCTTTATTTTATTTTATTTTTTTACTACAGTTTGTGACCTTAATGTAAGCAATACAAATACAAAAAAATAATTTACAAAGCCTCTCAAGCCTTAGGTTTGTTGGCCGCTGTTTTGAAAATTCAGGATTTAATAACTGCTTTTTATGTGATAGTTTTCCACCCACCCCCTTGCAAAAAGCTAACAAGTCGTATCTAAATATTTACAGTCACAAATCTCAATATCAGAAAATGTGTTTGTATAATTACTGGCCGCTTTGTTAATGGTAAGATGATAATAATACACCTACAAGAAGCAGCATCCGCGTTTATGATTCTTTTTCCCCAGAGTGTAATATTACTGAAAATACTCAAATATGCCGAATCTCTCGTTTTCCAGTCACTCATCGAAGTGTAACGTTTTTAACTGAAATATGAACGTGTTTTCGATCGCTATGTCATATTTAAATTATTTTTAATTGAATTATAAGTATTTCGTTTTCATTCACACCCAGGCAGAACTGTTTTTATTTTAGGCTAACTAACCAAAAAGATTGGAACAATTCATGTTATTCTTTACTGCTGTTGTCGATATACATATATTCTTATTTGTTATGCTTTCTGATCCTCTTTTCGGATTTCCACAGGTGCGGACCGGAAAAGAGGCCGTCAGACATATTCCCGATATCAAACATTAGAGTTGGAGAAAGAGTTTCACTTCAACCGTTACCTGTCACGAAGGCGGCGTATTGAGATTGCACACGCCCTGTGCTTGACCGAACGCCAGATAAAAATCTGGTTTCAAAACAGAAGGATGAAATGGAAGAAAGAAAACAAATCAATGGGCCGCTGCTCTCCTGCTGCTGACCAAATCGGGGGCGACGAGGAAGAGGAAGATGATGAGTAGCCACGCAAATGGAAGACATAAAAATAGACTACACTATAGACTATACTATCGATTCAACCTGCTTTATTTCAGGATACACTGAATTGGAAAAAAGACATGCTACTTACAATATTGTAGGTAAAGTGTCACTGTCGTCTACCTATGTAACTAGTGTTAGAGGTGTTAATGTGTTAGACTACGCTATAGTAAATACAGTAATACAAGTAATTTTAAAAACGCATTTTAATATAGTTCTCTACGTGTAATACACCTACTGTATAGTAGCCTAAATTATATATGTAGGATTAATATTAGTGTTATTAATACTGGATCATATATTTCTTATATTTGTGACTCATTTGTGACCTGTTTCGTTCGGCCTAGTCAGTTGTGGGGTCAAACACAAAAGGGAGCAAGCTATTTTTAATGATTTCATATTTTGATATATCCCTATTGCGTATCTATTGTGTACATTTTTGTCTGCTTAAGCATTTTTTTCTGTTATATTTTGCGCAAGTGATAAAATAAACGAACTGTACAGCTGACTACAAGATGTTTACGTTTTTGACTCTCGGGGATTTTTGTTTTCTGTGTTTTTAGCTTGCTTTTCGTTTCTAATCCAATTAAAATCACAGTAATATTGAGCTAAATATCCCTGAATGTGATAATGCCACGAGCATTTATTTTTACATTTTATAAAGGCCCATGCCTTTTTTAAATATTGCCCCAAAAAAGCCGCTCGAAAATCCCCTCTGGTGTTTCATATAACAACAACAACAATAATAATAATAAAATAATCAGTATAATAATAATAGAAGCATAATAGAAAAGTAATACAAACAGAAGCAACCTCGCATGTATGTCTAATATATATATATATATATATATTTTAAATGTTTTACATAATGTACTAACCTACAGAAGTACAAAGGAAATATGTATGTCTAGTTTTACGGTTGTTCTTTATTAGTTAATTTCTGTTCACTACTAGGTTAGAACATCCTCAAAATAAGTTATTTTATTTAAATTAACATTTGCATGGGTATATTACTAAAATGTTAGTAATATGCTAAAAGTTTTTATTAATAGTTTGACATTATTTGAGAATTACAATTGTTTTGCTGTGGTTAAAAGAATACTAATTAAAAAGCATTTTAAACATTTGAATTGTTTAAATATCTATAAATTAACTAAAAATTAAAAAGGTATTTAATCTAGTAGATTTAATAGGGATCAGTGGAATGGAAGTTTTTTCACAAGCGCCAAGCACCAGAAAATTGTTAGTTTTATTCTATAATATTATAGTAACGTTGTCGTTTTTTTGTCAACATTAATACAACATTTACAGTTTATTGTGACTTAGTTTTTTCTTTCACTTAGGTCAAGCCGAGTGCTTGTAGAGAAGTGACAGGTTCTGTATCGTGTGAGACCAAAAGAAGGCGTTTATATTATGGGGTTGTAAACTAATGTGTTTAGTGCATCAATAAAAAGGCCGGAAACGCCATAAAAGGGACAAAAAATCTGCAGAATGGGAAAACGGTCGGTCTTTTCTTGTTTTTAGATCTTGTAGAAGCAGTTAAGCTTTTGGTGACAATACCCTTTCCGATTTAGACAAAACTGTAATATTATAAGTGACCCGTATTTTCATTTAATGTGTTTGTTTTGTTTAAAGCAAATCTCCAAATCTTTTTATTTAAAGCAAATTTTTTAAAAAGTCTTTAGTGCTATTCGCTTGATTTTTATTAAGGCTTATTTTGTCGCATTGCGAATGTTTCGCGCATCTATAGTTTAGTGCGGTGTATATCTCGCTTAAACTGTCAGGGTTGAGCATTGCACTACTGCCATAACGTTACAAATATTTTCCTCCTACATCTTTCCTTCTGAAATGTGTGTGTGTGTGTGTGTGTGTGTGTGTGTGTGTGTGTGTTTTTTGAAACAATTATACTGTTAATAATCACATGTTTTTCATTTATATGTCTTTCCGTTTTGTAATTTTATTTTCCCAATATTAATTATTATGAAAAATATTAATTTAATATGATTTTAATCGACTAATTATATTCTAGTTTTTAATTATGTTATTTTGTTAATATTATGGATTTTTTCTTTTCATTTATCTAATCCTCAGCTCGAGCTTTTTAAAAATGAATAGCAAACGGGTTTTCTTGAGGTAGATATTATAAAAAAAAAAAAAACTAAAAAAAAACTAACCACTTTATAGCACCGTAAACATATAACAACACTGTAGTATCTCTGATCTCCCTTGATTCGCTGGATGGTTTCATTTTAAATTAAAGCTCATCCGAGCTAAATTGCCTGAAATTATGAAAAATTATGAAAAAATAAAATAAAAATAATCAAACCGCACCGATGTTATATTTCGGCTTCAAAAACACAAATATCGCATGTTCAAGCCTATTCTCTTGCACGTTTGACTAACGCGCTTTTTAGTTAGCCTAAGTATAGCAGTGCATAAAAACAAGCACGAAAATACGAAATTTTCCTCGCGATTGTATAGGGAAAAAGATGGCGACGGCAGAGCTACTGCTGTTAAAACAGTCATGAAGAAATGCAATAAATTCCTTGTTGTTTTATGAAAATTTACAACTTTGTGATAGAACTTTATGAGTGCCTGGGTCCTGGGATTGGCCGAGGATGGTCATGTGGACGAGTAACCGTGAACATGAACTTTTTATGATTTCCCAAGTGGTTATATTGCAGCATTCTTTTGGCCGCAGCACTTAATGTAGCTTCACTGTGCTCCTTAAAGGTTCTTGCTCTATTTTTACAGTATATTTTGACCAATACCGAAAACTCACACAGTCGGAGAGCATTGTTCAGGCTGATGTTCTCAGAATGAACAGGGAGAGAACAGCCTCCTCTTCGCTCTGCTATGCTAATGTGGCCGCCTGTGATTGGGATAACCACTGCGATGGAGTCTTTATTGAGATCTGGACACGCAGTAGGGTCTCATCTAATTTTTCATACGGGGGTCTGACTCCCGTTGACTAAAGCGGGTGTAACGGATGAAAGCTGCGGTGCCGCTGTCATTTTCACTGCTTCGCTCTAATGGCGGGACCAAGAAGAGCAACAGGACTTACCGAGAGCGAGCTACGGCGAGAGGTTTGCGCCTCTCTGTCCTGGTGCTGGGTGACGAATTATCAACAAAGGTAAGTCTGTCATTGTCTCGCAACTGCATCGTTTCTCTGAGGTAAGAGCTCGACCAAGCCTAATCATGCGCACTGGATGGACATACTCTACTACCAAGCTGTACAGGCGCGACTTATTAGTAAACACCTTATCTAAATCCAATTATTCATTTCCATCTTGGGTGGAGCAGACTCAAGCGTTTTGGTGCCTTTTCTTGTGTTTTCTTCTGGTCAGCGTTGGGGTGTTTAGACCTAATGCATGGTATGCATTTACAGAGATTCAGATGTGCTGATTTCGGGTTTTCCACTGCATTACTGTATTTATGATATGGAGCGCAGTCATGGCTGCGGCGAGAGGGCGAGGTTTGAAGAAGCTGCTGCCTTGCCAATCGGATTTTAGCCTTCTATCCCTGGGTTATTTATTGTGACACGCTGGAGATTTTATTCCGGGCTAAATTTAAGATTATATACATGCGATAAAGTGTAATGGATGCGGCCTTTAATCACAAACTAACAATAATAATAAAAAAAAACTAATAATAAAAAAAAAAAAATATATATGATAATACTTGAAGGCCTCACTTGAATTGTTAGGGTTCTGTTCAAAATACCCAAAATATCCAAAGGTCTCCTTGTGTTTTGCATAGGACGTCTTTCACTTCCAGATCAGATGAACTAATCTTCCAGGTTATTCTACCGAGCTGTTGTGAGAGGAAGGTAATGATTCCTCGCGGCTCTGCTTGACATAGGCTATTTTCTCTATCTGTTCTCATCTAATCTATCCCATCCCGTCCAAATTTGTAATGTTCCTGG